>NC_043702.1:167473933-167508634 GCF_006229205.1 Suricata suricatta
GTGAGATCATGACCTGAGCCGAAGCCGGACGCTTAACTGACTGAGCCACCCAGGCGCCCTGAGACAACTTTTTGAGATGATGGGAAGTTCTCGATCTCAATTGAGGTGGTGACTGGGGGAGATATATATATTTGTCAAAGCTCATCAAACTCTACATTTAAAATAGGTGCATTTACTTATGTAAATCATACCTCAGGGCACCTGGGTAGCTCAGTCGGTTAAGCATCTGACTCTTGATTTTGCCTCAAGGTCAAGATCTCGAAGTTGTGGGATCGAGCCCGATATCAAGCTGTGCACTGACTGTGAGGAGCCTGCTTGAATCTCTCTTTTTTTCTCTCTTCCCCTCTCTCTGCCCCACCCCCACTCATGCAGGCTCTCTCCTTCTCTCAAAATAAATTAATAAACTTTAAAAAATAAAAAAATAAATTATACCTCAAGTTGGTGACCATAAAAACTGAAGAAAAAGTAATAATATTCATACTTCAATATAGAAATAAAGACTCTGACATATTTCCCTAACCTCATCCTACTTTATTTCTTGATTTAGGGGACTGACCACCCCATCTTTAAATACTCCTAAGGTCACACGTGATACATATCAATCTAACTTCAAGTACATGATGATTCAGGGACCTGAGAGCTTAAGGAACCAATGTTCATGGAAGGACTTTCCTCGGGGGGCCGGGGGGGCTCTGCCATCAGGTGCCAAGAAAACACAAAGTGGGCACGCTTCTTAGGGATGCCCAAAGTCAAGGTCGAAACTGAGGTGCGACCATTGGGTAGAGTCCACTTGGACACATACCCGTCTTCCTTGTCTCCTTAAATCTTGGTCAACGGCATTGCGTCCCACTTCACCTCCTAATCTTCCTGACTCTACAGCAAGTACTTCTTGCGGCTGAAAACTCACAAGGTATTCACAGGGTATCTCTTCTCTGGTTCCCCCATATTCCCACCCACCAACCCTTCTCCACTTCCTTCTCCCTCCGATGTGGCAGCAAATCCCTCTTCTCCTTCCCGTTCGGCTTCACTGGCTTTTCCCCCCCCACTCCGCCCCCGTCCATCTTGTCGGCCTCATATTAGGTTGACTATTATTTTTCTGACTTTCGGTGCACTTCCTGGCTTGTGCCTTTGTGAAAATCTATGTATTTTCTGGAGGATAATGCATGTCATTGTTCCTCATGTGGTTTTTTTCCCTTTTCTTTATTCGGGTGGCAGAGGAATGGATTTTTCTCAAAGAGGGAAGATGAAAGGAAGAATTAGGTTGAGACGGGAGAGCGTGGAATGAGAGAGGAAGGTGTCAATTAAAAAAATGAAGCCCACTGCATCCCCCTCCTGACAGGTGGAGTGAGTGGAGCTGACAGCCGTCGCATTAGCCGGCTTTGGTGGAACCCTCATGCCTCGTGGTCCCCCGAGCTCAAAAGGAGTGGTCCCGGGCCTGGCGGACACACGCACACGTTTTCACATGGTGTTCCGCAGCCTCCCCCGCAGCTATTTCTAATAATGGTAATTATAATGATTTGAGGCTTAAGCAGGGCAATTCGGGCCTGAAGGCAGATTGTAATGAAGTAGTCAGGGGGAAGGCTAGGGAGGGGGCGGCAGGGGAAGAGGCCGATGGGGCGCTTTGGGCCTTCGTGGCTTTGTCTCGTCAAGTGCAACCAGGGCGGCCTCCTCCAGGGAGCCCCCAGTTCCATTCTGCAGGGCACCCAGAAACCTGTCTCTGTTGAGGAAGGAGGATCGGATCACTTACACCCACAGGCAGGCCATGCTGATTCCTGGGCAAACCGACAGCTCCGTGTGGCCGCCCTCTGTCTGCCTTGGGGCCCGGGGTCCACCGCTGTTCTCTGGCCCGAGGCTCGGATCCCACCCGCCACACTGGGCCCAGCGCCTCCCGCGCCCTCGCCGTTGATAACATGGTCCTAAGAGCCTTGGCCAGAATCCAATTACTGCTGATATACATCTTCTCTCGACTCCAAATGGCTCTTTCTGCCATTGAAGGATACCCCGGAATGCTGAAAACTTGTCCTGATGGCGGAGTTAATGGTCATGTGGTCCTCGGCTCTGACGGAATGGCCTTAGGGGGAGCCCTGATAGGCCTCCCCAGTCATCAGTGCTACCCCACCTCTCCGCTCAGCCCTTATTAAAGCCATTCGTTCTGAAAGCTACAAGAGTTAAGTTTCCTCTTCAAAGGCTGGAACACAATAGCAGGCAGCCAGGATCAGCCAGAACAATGCCTGCTTGATCACTCTTCTTTTTCCTTCCCTCTCAATTGCTTCCATTTTCAGCTTTGTTCCTGGCTCTCCTCAGTAAAGCCCCTACAGACTTCCCCTGGACTGCATAGGCAAGGATACACGCACGCACATTTAGGCACACACACACCTAGAAGACTTCCAATACATTTCCGAAGAGCAAAAACATGCGTGGTCTATGTTTATACCACATACAGAATTTAATCTCATTATATTCAGATGACGCATATCTGTGCATGCTTATTTTTGGCCTCTCTGAGCAATCAATATCTTCTGCTGCCAAGTATTGAATGAATACGTGTATCTAAATACTTCATTTTACAAAAGCAATATTTATTATTTTCTCAAATGATCGTGGTGTTGCAAATATGGAATATATTTATGTTGTGGTTGGAACAGAGATGAGCTAAGCTACAGCTTATGCAATATAAATAATTGTATGATACATAGAATGAAAAATATTAAGCATTTAAATTAAATTCTAACTGGAAAGAAATGCTTTTGTAATAGCGTTAATGAATTATAGAAGCATTCAGAACGTTCTCTGTTTCACTTTTCACCTGATATCTATAGCTCTTGCTATCCACCTCAGGAAATAACGCCATGATCTTATCTCTTTATCCCACATTTCCTGACTTCAGAGATATTCCTAAAGCAATTGACTTCATTGACAAAATGGCAGCCCCATGAATATTCCCTCTCCAGATCACGTACCATCATATACAATTTCCTTTTCTCCTTCCTTGCCCTTTCCATGCTGTCCAGGCACCTAAGTAAACACTAACACAAGGGAGAAAAATGTTCAATATATCAGACTTTGTGACTCAGGGTAATGGTACATTATTAATTTTGTCACATTGTAATTCCTTAGTACAGATAAAGTAATAAATACCACGTTATCCTCCGGGCCTAGTCCTGTGTGCCACACACAACAGGCATCTGGAGAGTGTTTGTTAAGTCAGCCCCTTATATGAGAGCCATATCATGTAATGGGGGAAAAGTACCTAATCCCTCAAGTTCAAGAATCAGTACATGGTGGGTCATGGCAAATACAGCATCTGAAGGTGCTGGCTTGTACGTTAGAAGAGGAATTCAAATCATGAAATTAATTATTTAGACAAGAAATAATAGCAGTAGTTCATTAGCATTGCAGTTTTTATATTTTCTGTATTTAAACTTTTTTTAATGTTTATTTTTGAAAGAGAGATTGAGAGAGAAGAGCTTAAGTGGGGTAAGGGCAGAGCGAGTGAGAGAGAGAGAGAGAGAGAGAGAGACAGAATCTGAAGCAGGCTGCAGGCTCCTAGCTGTCAGCAAAAAGTCCAACACAGCTCAAACCCATGAACTGTGAGATCATGACCTGGGCTGGAGTCAGACGCTCAACCAACTGAGCCACCCAGGCGCCCCTGTATTTTCTGTATTTTGAACACGCAAATGAATTGTCCATTGAAGTAGATTTTTGGCCCATGATGTACAGAAGTGCTTCCTGCAGACCATTTCTGGTAATCGGGACCTACAATACTCTACTTCTTGCAACAAAATTCCAGGAGAAAATGAGAAAGCAGATAACTTCAAAATGTAGGTTCTAGCATCTGATGTCTGAGTGCTGTACATACAGAGCACGCCCACGACATCATAGACATCTGGATGTAAATCAAAATCATAATCTGCAAACATACAGTAAAAAATACAAATACACATAATCGACACTCATGCATCACAGCCACATACAGTACATTAGTACATGCATGTGCCCAGTAAAGTCCAATCATCCATTTGCAAATTAGTCAACTAAAGAAAAACAATGAGTAGAATATTTCTGTGGACGTAGTAAGAAACAAACACAATAAAGGGTCTATTTGTTAGAGCCCATTTTAACTGTTTAAAAGTTATTTTCCTAAACAGGTTTAGTTAAAATTTTAAAATATTTAATAGAAGTTAAAATCTCAGGGGCGCCTGGGTGGCTAAGTCGGTTAAGCGTCCGATTTTGCCTCAGGTCATGATCTTGCAGTCTGTGAGTCTGAGCCCAGCATTGGGCTCTCTGCTTACAGCTCGGAGCCTGGAGTTGCTTCAGATTCTGTGTCTCCCCTTCTCTCTCTGCCCCTCCCCCACTTGTGCTCTGTCTCTCTGGCTCTCAAAAATAAATAAAACATAAAAATACTTTTTAAAAAGAAGTTAAAATCTCACTCATATTTAATTCCAGCATAAAGCTGATGAATATTTGTTTCTAATTTACTGAAAAATTTAAATGGATATTTAGACGGATTAAAAAAACTCATTTCAATGTACCTTCATTCCCAGATTGAGGCTCCCTTTATCCCTTCTATCAATTTAAAAATGACCTTACTTCTGTACCAGCAGGTTACTTTCTATTCTTCATTTTTTTTAATTTAAATTGTAGTTAGTAGCAGACTACTTTTTACAAACAGATGGTCGTACACAGAATAAAAACCTATTACGTGGTATTCCAGGGTTCTTTCTCTGCACCAACAACGCAACTTCTGGAATTTCATCACCAGAAAAGATCTTTGAATCCAGCTTTGAAACGACTCCAGTCCTAGGATTTTCTTAGATGATACGAAGTCCAAACTGTGTAGAATAAGTCCTGTGTACGGATAAAGGTGGCACGGGAAACAAGGAAGAGTCCTGAACATTGCCCTGCTGGTACCCAAGATGCGCCTGGCCCAGGGCTCCATGGTCCAGCAAGAGGAGGCGCCCACTGTGTTAATGGTGACGCTACGCCCTTGTGGGACGCAACAGTGAGTGACACACGGGACCAACCATCAGGGAGCGCTTAGTCTACAGGGTGAGTCACAAACAGCCCGAGACTGATGGATCACCCATCTAGTGTGTAGAATGAGGTCCGTCCAGACCCCATCCGAGGTTGGAACTCAATATCGAAGGGTCTGGTGAAGAAAGAGAAGCCCATTAGGGGAACAAAGTCATTCCGAATCATAAAGGCCAAGGGAGTACAGCTTCTGAGAAGACGTCACACCGAAAAGTGTGAAACTCAGCAAAGAAAGAAGTCCAGGGGTGTCTGGGTGGTTCAGTCGGCGAAGCGTCTGACTTCGGCTCAGGTCATGATCTCATGATTTGTGGGTCTGAGCCCTGCATCAGGTTCTGTGCTGATACCTCAGAACCTGGAGCCTGTTTCAGATTCTGTGTCTCCCTCTCTCTCTGCCCCTCGCCCACTTGTGCTCTGTCTCGCTCTGTCTCAAAAATGAAAAAATAAAAAGAAGTCCAGTAAGAAAATTACACATACGTTCAAAGAGCTGTGGGGCTTTGGTGACATTATCTAGTATAATCTCAGTCAGGGGTGG
Source organism: Suricata suricatta (assembly GCF_006229205.1). Lineage (NCBI taxonomy): Eukaryota > Metazoa > Chordata > Mammalia > Carnivora > Herpestidae > Suricata > Suricata suricatta. The sequence goes on from NC_043702.1 coordinate 167,479,497, forward strand.
AGGCAAAGGAAGCCTGAAGTAGGCTGAGAAAGATTTGAGGTAGATTTCTGTCGTTAAGCGTTTGAATGGTATGAGGAAGGGAAAGCCTGTGGAGCGATGGAAAGATGGAGCCGCAGGAAGGTTTCTGTAGATTAGAAATGATCTAAAACTGCCCACGAAGACACAGAAGACAACAGAACCATGGACAAAGCCAAGGACCAGAAGAGAGAAGAGGCCAGCCTAAGGGGCACAGGCAGAAGGATCACCTTTATATAAGGAAGGGAATATCTCAGGGCGCCTGGGTGGCTCAGTCGGTTAAGCGTTGGACTCTGACCCAAGTCATGGTCTCAGAGTTTGTGAGTTCGAGCCCTGCGCTGGGCTCTCTACCATCAGCACAGAGCCTGCTCTGGATCCTCTGTCTCCCTCTCTCTCTGCCCCTCCCCAGCTCTCTTTCTGTCTCTCAAAAACAATACATCAACATGTTTTAGAAAAGAAAAGAAATATCTCATGGAGGAAGCAGAAGAGGAAGGTATAATCCGGAACATTTGGAGACAGCGTGGGGGGAGACAGGGATTTTTGAGACTAAAGAGCTCAATTTTCTTCATGAAGTTGAAAGCAACCTCCTCGGCCAGGAGAAGGCTGCATTCAGGGCTAAGGTGAACAGTCCCTAGGGCAACTAGCTTCTGTCCAGTGAGTGAAAGCACGAACCGGCAGAACCGGGAGCCCAGGAGAAGTTCGGGAACTGGTATCTGGGGGGGGGGGGCACTGATCTGGCACCCGTGTGATCACGTATGGGCAGCATGCTTGACCATCCCTCCATCCTCCATCCATCGCTCACGACCAAAACAGGCCCGTGTTTTAAGAAGGGGAGGTGGTGCTGAAAAATGGATTGCCTGCTGCTGATTTCTAGCCCCTTCTTTTATGTTCGCCCCACTGACCTATGCGGGGCCCTTCCCACACCTCGGCACCAACACGCAGTTTGGCTTCCTCACGAGCTTGCAAAGCCAACAGTGCGATGATAGAAGAAGCCGAGGCGGCTCCCACGGTCCCCGGGAAGGCCGGGGCTTTGCGCATCTAGTTGTCCAGGCCCTCTCCCCAACATCAGCCCTGTCCTCCCGGACGCCCAGGGTGCAGGGAAGGGCCTGGTAGTTGATGCCCTGCGAGCGCCCGAGCGCTGACCCTTCCCGCACCTCTGGCCCCCCCCTTCCCGCCGGCGAGGCTGGAAGGTCAGGGGGATCCGTGGCAGCGGGGACCCGGGCGCCATCCATGGGCCCACAGAGCGCACGCAGGCCGCCAAGCCGTGCTCACTTCTGTGGCAGACTTCATAAGGCTCCGCTCTTTGACTGGCGTTGAGTTTATGTGAAAGTAATTAACAGTAATTAATCCTTAATTACAGTAATTAGCCAAGTCGCAGTAAATTAAACCACATCTGGAGCAGATGAGGGCTTCCGAATGGGAGGCAAAGAGAGGCGACAATCGGGGAGATGCTGAATTCATCTGACAGCATCTGATTAAGCCTACCTGTTGCTGGCAGCCTCATTTGCATGTTGTTTTTGTTTGCATTTCCTAGTAACCCTTTCAACGGCATTCACAGGGTGGACCTCTTGGTCCCTGCTTAACTACCGGTTAGGCAGCCTTGCAGCCTGAGCCCAGGGAGTCCCTTCACATCCCAGCAGCGTGGTCGGGGGGTGCCTGGGCTTTATTTATGTCTTCCCCCTCCCTCCTAACAAACAAAAATATAAATAGCAGGGACCTCATCAAGTGACAGGCTGAAATCAGAGGAGAAGCCAAGCGAGATTTTTTTTTTTGGCTGATGAAAAGGGAAGATGATATGAGCCATTAACATGTCTGATGGGGGAGGGAACGCCAAGAGCAGAAAAAGGCAAAAGATGCTTGCAAAAATAGGTCAAATGGGTCGTCATCTGTAAGAAGCTCCTAGAGCCTACAGAGAGGGAGACCAGCCTTCAGAAGACCTATTGCCTGCGTGTCACAAACACAGACATATATGTGTGCACACGCACACACACACACACACACCAACGCATTGGCAGGAAACACCCCAGTGTCCTCCGTTTTTTCTGACCTCATTCTGATGAGAACGACCCTTCCATGCATTATTACATTTTTGCCCATTTATTTTTAAGTTTATTTATTTGAGAGAGAGAGAGAGAAGGAGAGCGCAGAGAGAATCCCAAGCAGGATCCACACCATCAGTGCAGAGCCCAATATGGGGCTCGATCTCGCAAACCATGAGATCATGACCTGAGCCGAAATCAAAAGTCAGACACTTAACCGACTGAGCCACCCAGGCACTCCCGTTTTTGTGCATTTCAACAAGAGTACATTCAAAATCCCACCATCCAGAGAGAGGTGTTGACAAACATTAAAAGGAGAGAAAATATGGCAAAACATTGACACCAAAGGTTATTCTCGTTGTTTCTTTAACACCAAGGGGGCAGCGCTAGTTGAGTTAGTTTGACTCTGAACCCTATCGCTGCTCTAGCCTTGACCAAGCTTGTGCAAAGCAGTACATGTTCTACATAATGAATCTTGCAGCCTGAATTGCCAGGCTGTCTGGAATCTGTCTTAGCCGCTAAAGGAAGGAGAACAGAGAGGGTCACAGATGCCATTTTGCTTCAGTAAACGCTTCATGGGGAGATGGGGTTGAACTTTGTCTGAGAGGGAGGAGAAGGCGGGGGGAAAGGTGAGGAGGCCACCCCCTCCTTCCCCCAGATCTCACACCAAATTAGGTTAGAAGACCCAGGACGAAAAAGTGGCACTCCTCCATCATGACCATGAATAGCGCGGTCCCAGGATGCACACTTCCATACACTAGGCCCTAGAGAGGTCAGGACCTCTGCATGCTGACCTCTGGGCATCGCCAGGCCATGGCCAATAAGACATGTAACTGATCTGGCAGGGGGATGGCTCTGTACCCGTCCATCCACCCTATCTTCACCAATGCCATCTACGGTGGGACTCTCTGGGCTCTGTTCACAGAGAAATGCAAAACAAACTGGTCAGAAATAGATTCAGAGACTCCATGCCGAACATGCCAATAAGACTACCATCTCTAACCTCGCACAGTCCCCGCTCGGCCTCTGCTACCCTCACAGGGACTTAGATGTGGCTTTAGATGTCCTGAAGCCCCCTGGGATGTACCCCAACAATATTCAAGATCTGTTGCTTACCAGATGTGCAACATGAGGCAAGAAACTAAGTCTGTTTCTAAATGTTCCAAACTGGGGAGGCACTGATGGTACCTACATCAAGTTATTGATGGGATTAAATGAGGCAACGGACATGAAATGCCGGCCACGGTACCTGGTGCTAGGGAATATCTGGGAATGGTTACTGCTTTTATTGTTATTATTATGATTTCCACCTGTCCTTTGCTTATCACACTTATATGGGAAGTAGCACGGACTCCCAAGCGCAACCGCCTGCCTACATTGGCTAAATACGCCACTTATGAACTGTGTGACGTCAGATAAGTCAGTTAGCTTCTATGGACCTCAGGTTCCTTAACTGTAAAAGAGGGATAATATATATACCTACTTCATCTACTTCTTAAAAATTCATTGCCTAAAAAGCACTGAGCCTAAATCACCCCAACTGCCTAAATCACCCCAAGCATATAGTAACTGCTAAATAATTGCTGCCTAGTAGTAGTAGTATTTATATATACACACACAGGAAGCCATACGTAACACACACATGCATATATACCCAATACCTTGAAATCTCTAGATCTGTAGTAAACGCACTTACCACCTATATTCACTCATGAGTCCCTAGAAAGCAGACCTAACCTAGTGCTACCCTCATAGATGAATACTTAATACATGCTTTTTAATGATACAGTTGAGGAAAAGGAGGAAGAAAAAAATGAAGACACACATATAAGCACATGGCTAAATGTCCTCAGTAGGACCTTGACCATTGCATAGCGAGTCGATCTAACAATCGGACATCATGTAGGGAAAATTCATTTGTATCAACAAAGGTACGCCAAGCATTGGAAGCAGACTGTGCAAAATTTGTTTCCTGTGTAAGAATTCCATCATCTATTTTATGTTTGCTTTTCCTAAACCTCTGAGGTCATCTACCCAATATTCCTGGAGGCCGCCCTGAAAATGCACGTTCCCCACCTTCCTTCAGATGTCCGAGCAAACCCACTAGAAGAAGAGAAGCGGCCACTGCTGGCTGAGCAGAGAAGACCATGGACATCTAACGTGGGGCTGAGGAGCCTACGGGCAGTAACCCTACGATTATCTTGCGGTTTCCTAGAAGTTATAATGAGCTGGCCCACTTGGCATATCGAATTCCCCCTGCGTGGTTTTGTAGTCCTCACCCATGCCCAGACATGGCTCTGTAAAGAAAAATAACAGGCCATTTAAGCTGAACCATGTAGCAGTGGGTGGGGGAGGCTCTGGGAAAAGAGATACTTCCTGTAGTAAAAAATTACTCGGCGACTCTCAATGGGTGCGAAGTTAAAAACCAGAGATCTTGAGCAAAACATATGTGTTTTGGGAGAAATAAACAAATCTTTAGCTGAGAGAGCCCCCCCCCCCCCCGCCGCTTCTGCTGAGTGAAGTACATCTAGTTTGCTTGAATACCTATATTTTCTGCATTTCCCCCAATTTCACTATTTGGGCCATGTCTAAATCCAGGGGAGGTTATAATTCTGAATAATGGGCTATCTGCTGCCTGTGGAGGAACGTTGTAATGATAATAAATAATTTCAGAAAATTACGAACGACGTCTATGCTGTTGGCTCCATTTTGGAAAACACATAAATTACTGGTTTGCCCAAGAAATGGGAACACGGTGTGCGGGCTCCTCGCTCGCGTCTCCTAGAACCATGGTCTCAGATGCTTCACCCATCTTAATTAGTCACACCCATGCTCACCCGCATGTGTGGGAATGAGCCATCTCTACTCCTTCATTGGTTTCTCCTCTCAGACACTTCAGCAGATGACGGAGGAGGGCACACATGCTGACAAAGCCCACTAGAAACAGCAATGAGGTACGAGCCTCCCTCTGAGATGAAGGACAGACAACTTCTCCCACTTGCCCCATAGAGAGGAAGGCGGTGCACAACCCCGGGGGCTCAAACAAAAAGAAACCTGTATTCTGTGTCCTGCAACCAAATTCTAGCCACCGACAAAGGCAAGAGACCCCCTGGCAAGCATGGCAGGGTCCCCTTCTCACATGCCAAAGGAAAGTGGCCCTGAGTCATGTCTGGTACACGCTACAGGGCCCCTGGCTTTGGCTCCACACTAACTCAAGACCTTGACCCTACAGGTGTACGTGACACTGAATCTCTAAGTCGCAGTAATAAAAACCAATTCTAAGGGGTGCCTGGGTGGCGTAATTGGTTAAGCCTCCAAGTCTTGATTTCGATTCAGGTCATGATCTCACAATTCATGGGATTGAGCCCCACATGTGGCTCTGTGCAGACAGTACGGAGTCTGCTTGGGATATTTCCTCTCCTTCTTTCTCTGCCTCTCTCTGTCTCAAAATAAATAAATAAACTTTAAAAACTTCGAAAACCACAACCCAACTGCCAGCGTGTGAGTGGATATGGCAGGGCCAGAAGACACACCCTACCACTAACCCCTCTGCTCAGAAGCACTAAATGAAGGTCATTTGCCCTGTTTACTTTTTAAAGTACGTTAGTTCTCAAAAAGCGCACTTTATTAAAATGCCTTATATGTGAGTTGTATTACTTTGAATTATAACCATATATAGTTTTATTAACATGACACGGTGAGTAGCAAATAAAACTGCACAACACATAGTCCCTGACTTCTAGAATCTTCCAATCAAAACCAATGGACACTTGCAGAGATTTCCTAAGATCGTTAAGACAGACATTAAGGCTACACATTAAACAAATACATAAATTAAATAAGTTAATTACTGAATTTCATTACATATTCATTATGTGCATGCCAAGGGTGAGTGCAGTAACTCACTCAGGAGCTGCTAGAGGGTCAGAATATTTATCCCCGGGGGTCTGTAACTTAACAAAGCCTAAGCCTAGTATTAGGCTTTAGCAAAACTGTAACACCAGATTGCACTGCTTGAGTACCTGTCCAAAATGAAGTGATCAGGAATTGGCTGGAGGGAACCTGGAAAGCTAAGGGGACAGCTTCTTCCTACATCATGGATGCATGAGAGAGGGTCTTGGAGAAAGCCAATGCTAAGAAGGAAGTGGGGCCCCAACTCTGTGTCCATCCGAAAGGTGACCGGTGATGTCACCGCCCTAGACGTGTCTCAGTTCCTTTCAATGCATACATGCTCTCTGCCACACCCCATACAAAGAGCGCTATAAAGACACCAGCAAAAAATGACCATGAAGAATCGTGTTACCACGGGAGATGAAGGCTGCTTTTACCAGTAAAGCATTATTTTGTCATTATGGGTTTTAGGATGTACTTCTCTTCCTAAAATACTTTCGAAAGACCATTTTTATACTCCATAGACCTCCATTTTGTACCCAATAGACTTCAAACATAGTGCTAATTCAATGATGAAGAGGGAGGCCACGCTCACAATTTTATGTAATTCCTGGATGTGCCTTCAGCATGCATCTATTCATAAGCCCAGATGTGACCACGGTAGGCGGTTTTTTTGTTTGGTTTTTTGTTTTTTTGGTTAACTCATTGGTTCCAGCCATATTTGTGGCCGAATGCCACCTGGTTAATTAAACGGATCCTATGGAAATCTAGCTTAATCACTGTTTTCATGGCTACAATAACTGGGCAGACAAGGTCACTGTCCAGTTATTCAGATGACCTACAGTAGACTCATTGTTCCTGCCATGTCCCAGTCTCTCTATGCTAAGGCCATGGCAAAACAAACAAACAAACAAACAAACAAACAACCAATCCTCTGCAAACTGTGATCAACCTCTTCAGATCAGGAAGATCTCACTGCCCAGAGATGTAGCCAGGCATGTTGAGCAAAACGTTTGTATGTAAAAACAGAGATCACAAGTAAGTGCACAAACCCTGATCATTCCACAGTAGTCTCGAATGATTTTTCAGCCTGCCAAAATGGGATTTAACTTCTAAGGCTAACAGGGCCACCCAAGAATCCACGTAGTATAACACGTTTCCAGCAAGATATTGTCCAATCAGCCAGGACAATCAACAGTTTTCCACTGAACACAAGAGTAGGAAATCCCAGATGCTCTCAGGCCGTTAAATTTCACTTGCAAATCCAAGGGTTGTCAAAGGCTCCCTCTACTAACTGAAAAGTTAAGACAGAGCAAATCCCATCATGGTGACACTCTACTTGTCTTGAGCAAGTCACCTTAATTCTCTGTCTTGGTGTTCTTACCAAAAAATGATGGATCTTTGTTTCACAGTCAGGAGTTACTGGTGTGGGCAAAGTGCTTTGAAGATAGGAAGCCAGACGTATTACAGGGCCATTATTTTTGCCCCAAAATGTGTTTGCTCTGTGTTGGGATCAGATGTTTCTGATTTGTGCCTTCGTCTGAGTGTGTTAGACACGCAATGGTTTAATGATTGCCGGGAGCGAGACAGAACTTTGAGATGTGTCTGTACACAATCAGTCAGACTGATTTCACCAGTGGCTGAAACCCTACCTGTGGGAAAGGAGTAACGTGCTAGAGAAGTTGAGGCCATGCCAGCAAAGGCAAGTCAGAGGAAGCATGTAGATCAAAATGTAGTAAAGAGGGGCGCCTGGATGGCTCAGTCGGTTGAGTGCCCGACTTCAGCTCAGGTCATGATCTTGCCGTTCCTGAGCTCGAGCCCTGTGTCGGGCTCTGTGCTGACAGCTCAGAGCCTGAAGCCCCTTTCAGATTCTGTGTCTCCCTCTCTGTCTCTGCCCCTCTCCTGCTCGTGTGCTGTCTCTCTCTCAAAAATGAAGACAGTAAAGAGAATTGAGGTGGCATATGGATCCCCAGGGAGGTTTCCCACCGGTCTGACTTCCTCTTAGAAGGAATGTAACTTATTTATGTATTTGTTTAACTTGTGGCCTTAATGTCTGTCTTCAGATCTTAGAAAATCTCTGCAGTTTCTGGCAGACAGAGCAAGGACCTACATGAGGAGTAAATAAACATTCTGAAGACTCAAGAACGTGAAGTCTACTGAGCCTCAATTCAACCCAAGCCTTTGGGGGTTTATGCGTTATTAGTCTGTATCACGGCTTACAGTCCCTTCAGACCAGGAACTCTCAAAGGCTGACAAAGAGGAACGGACAATTGCAGTTCCCCATTTTGCCTCCTCACTCTCTGCAAGTCTCCGCTGGGAAAAGATGCCATGCTTAGGAGGCTTACACACCAGAAGGGATTTTCTAATGAAAAGAACCACCCAGAGATGCCTCTCTACTACAGGAACATTGCATTTGTCTTTTAAAACTAAGGACCAGTGCAGGCATCCCTACATGTACAATGGAGGGATCCCAAGTCAGCGGAATGCAGGCAAAATGCCCGGCAAGTCACATCAGCACCACCAGTGACAAGCAGGACCTGTGAGTCTTATGCCTAGAGAGGCCACAAAGACAAATGTCACAGTTTCCTGAAAGTCACACAGAGGAAAGGCAGAGCAGCTCAGAAGCAGTGGACCATCCTCATCCTGGATGAGGCACGTGGCCTCCTCGTCCTGCACTTGGTTGCTCGGAATGGAACCAAGAACGTCTTTCTTCAGCTACTACCAAGCCAAGGGCGTCTGCGAGAAAAAAAGTAAGACACTAGATGTGAAACACGTCACTGCTGTGGTCTAGAGGAAGTTATTCGCCATTGCTGTCTGTGCGTATGTGTGTGTGGGAGAGTGCTCATGAGAAGCGATCTAAGGGGTTACAAGTTCAATAAAATGCTTACAGTTTTGGATTTGATTTACATCCTTGTGATCTGCACAAAAGAGTAAAGTTTATTTTTTTCAGTTTAATTTTATTTATTTTGAGAGGGGGAGAGAGGGGGGGAGAGAGAGAGAGGGAGGGAGAGAGAGAGAGGTGGGGCAGAGAGAGAGAGAGGGAGAGAGAGAGAGAGAGGCAGGGGCAGAGAGAGGACAGAGAGAGAATTCCAAGAAGGTTGAGCCCGACCCAGGGCTTGAACTCATGAACTATGAGATCATGGTCTGAGCCAAAGTCAGATGTTCAACCTACTGAGCCCCCCAGCTGCCCCAAGAGTGAAGCTTCTGATGAAAGCTTTCAGTGGGACCCTGCTCCAGGGATACAGAACCCAATGACGTCTGATAATCTCACTTCCGGTTGGAATAAGAGTCTTCTAGGGCTTTGAAAGGGTGAATCAAAACCAACTAAAATGCCTGGCGCTTCTGAGGCTGGTCCAAGTTTTAGGTTGGAAGGACCTTACTGCAGGCAAGCATCTGTGTGCAGGCAGGCAGACAGACAAACAGACAGACTTGAGACACCTAACGTGTCTGCCCACTTGCACTATTCAGGGCCGGAAGCTGAGCTCAAGCAACACCCTCCCTCACTTCGCCACCTTCCAGGCTGTGGGTGCTGGCCCTTCTTCTCATCTGCACGGTGCAAATTAATTATACACTTTAATTTCATGAATTATTAATTTGATTCTGACTCGGCAGCTTATGATTATCCAGCGCTACAGACTATACAATTCCAGCTTCATTGAAACATCACCAGCTGCCTGAGAGACAGACATTAAATAGGGGAGAGCAATAATAAAATTAAGCTTCTGGCACATAGCAACAGAGCCTTCCTCAGCCGCGGGCTGAACTGCCTGGCTGGCCCTGGGCAGGGGGGCGGGGGGGAGTCCTTTCGAGAGACGTCCATGCCCTTCCCCAAATGTGCTTCATGGCCCTTCCGACATGCACACAACTTCAGATGGTCATATGGCACCAGGAGAAGGGGGTGGGGGGGTGTTCATCTGTAGATCTCTCCCTCCAGCCCCTTCCATGCACCCACCGCCCACACTCAACCGACATTAACTCTTCGAGGACTGCCAGTGCTCCAAGCGGCTGCCAGGCTGGTCATCACTCAGCATCTGTGAGTGCCACCTTCGGAGGGGGGACCATGACGGCTGCCAGTCTAGTGGGAGAACAGAGCCAGCCCAACATACCTCTGTGCCCTGAGTCTCTCTTCCCTCTTCTGTGGCTCTTGGGGTTTAAGGAGAGGCAATGTGACTGGAAGGGAACTAGGTTTCAGCTGCAGCTTCTAATAGGCCCAGTCCAGCCAGGAGGTACACCATTGGGAGATCGCATATGCATGACGCCTAATCTAGGGCCCGGCCCCCGTCAAGGACTCCATCAGCACAAATTCCTTACCTCTCACGTTCACAGCTGATAAAATGAGGGAAATGAGCTCCTAATGTCTAAACTTCCCATCCATGCTCATTTCTGCACCTCTGTGGGGAAGACGTGCTGTAACTTACAAACCTTATGGTGCAGAGCCAGTCGATAACTCTTTCCGAGAGGTTCCATGCTTCCTTTTAAGAGGGAGCATTAGAAAGTCACATATATATCACTCAACAAGATCACTGCCATAGGTCTGAGGCTGTATCTTCCTGGAAAAACCCTAGGCAGTTTCTCCTCAAAAAGAGGTCCTGGGTTGATGGTCACGTCCTTCTTCAAAGAATTCAAGAAACTGCTGGAAGCCAAGAGGAGGCCCTCGCTCAGCCAGCATTATGGACGGAAATGAGAGAAGTAAGGGAGATAGAGAGAGAGAGAGAGAGAGAGAGAGAGAGAGAGAGAGATATCCAAGCCCCCTTTTTCCTTCTCCCTCATATACAAAGAACCCAGTTAAGAATGCAGAGTCCTCGGGGCACCTGGGTGGCTCAGTCGGTTAAGTGTCTGACTTTGGCTCAGGTCATGATCTCATGGTTTGTGAGTTTGAACCCCACATCAGGGTCTGCACTGACAGCTTGGAGCCTGGAGTCTGCTTTAGATTCTGTGTCTCCCTCTCTCTCTGCCCCTTCCACATTCATGCTCTGTCTCAAAAAAAAATTTTTTTAATTAAAAAAAAATGAAATGCAGAGTCCTCTGTGGATTAATATACTCCTTCAAATAAATAAAACCACAGCACTTCTTCTCAGCAACTTTGTGGCAAAACAATTTGTAGAAGGAAAAGGCTGGAATGTAGACATTCCATTTAGCTGCTTCAGAAATCTAAGGACCTCAATCCTCGTGGGATTTGAAATCGATAGAATTAATTAAGGGAGATGCCCAGCAGTCTCCACTAAGTAATCAGCAGGTACAGTAAACCTGAAAGTCCACAAAGAAAAATGGAACAGGATGACATTGAAGGAGGCAGTAAGGATTAAAAAATGAGCGTCCGAGTGGGAAAGGCACACGCCCATTGATCCCGACATAAGAGATGAAGGCTCAGTGAGCAGCAAGAGGATCCTATAACAGAATGTTCCAGAGCATGAGCTTAAGCCCTGCAGACAGGTATAACCGGCAACACCCACACAGGGCCCCTCCTGCCCAGGAGCCTAGGGCTGAGGGTCAGTCCAGGGGTAGGATGAAAAACTGGGTTGAAGATATTCGTATTTTATTGGATAGTGTTCCACTTTACACCATGTTTGTATTGCATTTGTTGTCTATTTCCTTCACTAAAGTGGCAAGGGTTTCGTCTGTTTCACTCTTACTGTATCTCTAGTGCCTAGAATGTAGCCTGTCACAAAAAGATGCTCAATAAAGTTTTATTAAATACATAGATAAAGAAACAAATAAATAAAGCATCCTAAGTGAATATATGCGCCCTGGCTACTCTCTGGATGGGACACTCCATTTCCCCAAGGGCAGCCCGGTAGAGAAGGGGGAACACGGGTGAGCTACTAATGAGAAATTAAAGAACAGCCGCTCTGTGAAGACCACGGGTTTGAAATCAGGTTTGATCTGAGCAGGTCCACGTACACAGATTTCTTACAGAACAGTGCTGTAAATCTATTGTCTCTTTTTTTAAATATGTATTTATTTTTGAGACTGAGAGAGTATGAGGGCGGCAGGGGCAGACGGGGTGGGGGACAGGGGCTCCAAAGCAGGCTCTGCACCGACAGCAGAGAGCCCAACGTGGAGCTCGAAAACACAGACCACGAGATCATGACCTGAACCAATCAATGTCGGACGCCTAACTGAGCCACCCAGCTGCCCCTGTATTTTCTCTTCTTTATGATCTTCTGATTTTTTAAAATTCTTTTTAATGTTTATTTTTTGAGAGAGAGCGCACACGAGCAGGGTAGAGACAGAGGGAGAGGGAGTCACAGAATCCGAAGCAGGTTTCAGGCTCTGAGCTGTCAGCACAGAGCCGGATGCGGGGCTTGAATTCAAGAACTGTGAGATCATAACTTGAGCCGAAGTCAGTTGCTCAACTGACTGAGCCACCCAGGCGCCCCTGTATTTTTCTCTTCTTTATGATTTTCTTAATAACTCTTTCTTTTCTCTAACTCACTTTATTGTAAGAATACAGCAAACATTACATAAACATACAAAGTACGTGTTCATCAACTGTTTATGTTACAGGTGAGGTTTCAGGCCAACAGTAGGTTATTACGTTTGGGGAGAGTCAAAAGTTATACATAGATTTTCAACGGAGCAGAGGGTAGGCACCTTTATTTCCTGCATAGTGCAAGGGTCCTTGTAAAATGCTCAGCAGTCACACCTGAGGGACATCAGTGAACCGTCAGGGACTCGCTCCTCTGTGCTGATGACGACAAATGGAAAAGAGACGATCCAGATGAATGTCTTGGGAGATGCTCCACGAAGGAAACAACGGCTGCTGAAGCAGAATGCGCCGTTCAAAGGACTCAGTGGTTTTTGCTTTAGAGTCATTATGCCCCCAGCTCTCTCTTGCCCCAATCCCGCATGAAGAAGAGCAAACACCGCCGCCCAGTTTTAGGGATGGAGTCCCTGCCATTTGTGCCCTAAAGAGAATTTTGGCCACCCTGAGAATCAGAGAGAAAGTCTTGAAGACCCTCTCGCTCCCAAATTCACAAACCACCCAGCCTACTTCGGGGTCTGAGGTGGAGAACGACAGTGAGTCCCATAGTCCTTGGTGGCCACTGACCTTTCTACCTCGAAGCACAGCTGGAGAAAGCCCCCCACGTGACAATGCCAAGAGGCAAATTCCAGACACAAGAAAGGCAGTCTGCCATGATCCCGAGAATGCTTACAGACCCCCGGGGTTAGGAGGAGCCTTTATGGATGCCCGCACCTGTCCTTACTCACTCGGCCACCAGTCACCTCCTTACTGGCTCAGGGGAGTAGAGTAGGATGCCTACTTCAGACAGCCTGACATTCCTGTGGACAAAGCCATCCCCTTGCCCCGCCCAAGAGGATTCCCCTAAAATCCGTCTTTTGTTACAACAATGGTACAACCAGGGAATACCTTGTATACGTCAGAAAGGAAGGTCCAGGAAGCCACAGCAGCCCTACGCTGACTGCAGTTCTGGGAGAGGGAAGCTCCTTCCCTGGACCAGAGATCACAAAGCCCACCAATGTCCCACCGGGCATCTCCGTTACCTTAACAGACACGTCAGCCCATCTCTGTCTAAACAGCATTGCTATTCACACTAAAGAAGGCACTGGCTGGGTCTTGGGGGGCAGGGTGCTCAGGCTTCAGGGACACTTCCCCAGGTGAGCACCCCCCCACCACTAGTTTGAACACTGGCAGAAAGCATTCTTGGGCTCTCCTGTTCATGTCAGCAGACATCAGCCTGAGATGTAGTAGCTTTGTTTCTGTGTCTTCCTCCAAATGAAGTTAGAAGGCCCCAGGGGTCCAAGGGACATCCCAGAGTCCTAGGAGACCCGCTTCCTGTGTGGCCAGGACTATCATGTGGACAGTGGCATGTTGACTCTCACTATGGGACACAAATGTCAGTTACACATCCAAGAGTCTCTCCAAGGGGCCAGCGTGTTCACACAGGGATCCTCGGCACAACAGGGGGCTTAACGCACAGTAACAGATCCAGCAGGTTCTGCCGTTTAGGAGCTGAGAATCCAGACAGGGTGAAATTTCCCATGAGCCCAGATAGCTGTAAAAAGGGCCTGCTATCATTAGACCCATAAGATTGTAATAAAAAAAACAAGGAAAGAAAAATAAAATATGCAGAAGAGTGAAGGAGATTTTTGTTCAACAGAAAGCACAATCTTTCATTGTTTGCCCTGTCCGCATAATAAAAACACAGCGTTGGACCTGTCTGGACACAGGGACTTTCCAGTTTCCATGTGAGGCTGGACATTTTGCATTCAATACAAATTAGTTCCTCAAAATCAGAATCAATTGTCATAAAATGTAGGGAAGGGTTTTCCCATGGGGCAGGCACTTGCGGTACAACTGGAAATGTTCAACTTGATTCTAATGCGTCACGAAAAGGTCAGCGTGGGGATTTCAGAGCTTTACCTTGAGGATGTGAACTGGGTTTGCCGGGAGGGTGAGGCGGGGTGAGGCGGGGAGAGTCGGACCGCCCAGGCCGGCACGTCCACATCGCTCTGATCACATGTCACAGGGCCAGGAGCAGACTGTGCACTTCAGGAAGCAAACAGACATGTGCACGCACTTGTACGCGCACCCACACAGTCAGACGCACGCATCCCGCCCCCACCCCGGTGTTTGCGGGAGCCGAAACACTGCAGAATCCAAAGGCAGGATTAGTGGGCCATCACCGGTATGTTCACTGAATAGGACAAACAGCAATGTCCCTGAATAATCTCGTAAAGCAGTGGATATCCATCTAGCAGGACTCGGCACAGAATACACCTGGGGAGCTTTTCAAAGATGTGCATGCCTGGGCCTCGCCACATCCTGAGATTACGATCCGGGACATTTACAGAGGTCCCCAGGCAATTCTACCACGCCATACGTCTCCTCCCTGGTTTCCTGTAAATACTATATTTACAACTCCAATTAACAGCCTAAGGCTTTCAAACACTCAGGCCAAGTGAAAATGTCCATGCCCTGGCTGAATGTTTGTCACCGTATTGCGTCACCTTCAGGATCAGGGCTCATCTGCTGCATTTTACTGCAGACCTCCAACCATTAACTTCCTAATCTCCCCACTCACAGGACAAAGTACAGGCAGAAGAATGTCCACGAACCCTACCTCCAATTTAAACCTGCACGAGAAGGTAGAGAAAAATGGCTCAGCGTGGAGTTGCTCACTGGTGGGGCGCCAGCCCTGGACCAGCACGCCTGTGTGGCTCTCCTCCGTGGCACCCGGTAACCCCCAGCTTGTTTGGTTTATCAGATCTGACGGGGTCCCTGGTCAGGAGCAAGGCAGAGCAGGATTCTGAAAGACTTTTGCGATCAAACAAAAAGGTGTCATTTGGCCATTTCCGGAGGGTCAGCCCTTCCTCTTTCTATAAATCCAAGTGTGATTCAACTCGAGGGAGGGGGCTTTACCACAAACACTGGGAAGGCAGGGCCGCGGTCTCAGTTAAGAGCCCTGAACTTGGCCTCACTTGCAATTCACATTTCAGAACCTGAAATTCCAAAACAGAATGCTGTCTCAGAACTGGCCATTGCCACTAGGAGAGGAGTGTGTGGCTATGTCCGCCGTATTTGTATAAAGTCCAGATGACCAGAGAGTCAAAAAGCATGACAGAGTCACTGGTGACCCCCAGCCAGGCGGTCTCTTGTCATCAGCTTTGACTTCACAGGGGAGCAGAGGCGGCTCAGCTCATCCCTGAAGCATGGGCAATTCCAGGTTTGACGGCTCGAGTGGTCCTCAGTCACGGCCATGTGGATGGCTACTCATCACGTGATGATAATGAGAACCTCTAAAATCACTTTAAAGACTACATTTGTCACCCAAGTCCTAAATACTCCTGGTTATCAAATATTCCTCCTTAGATCCACACGTACCTCAGTTAGTCCTACCGAAGCACCATCCAGAATGATGAAGGTCACCACACCTTGACCTCTCAGAGTTCCCGGATGGGATCCAGTTGGGATCTTCAATGGGCAGCAGATTTTCACCCCAGGCATGGCTGTCTTTGTGGGGGTTGGGGGTGACAGATCTTTTTGCAAAAAAAATCTGCATTTTCCAACATTACCTTGAACATACCCAACACACGATATTTTTCTTTATTAATCTAGATGTCTAAGTTTAGAGTAAAAAAAGTGAATGATGCTGATAATGGAAAGTTCACATTTTTACTACAGTATCACAGCTCAGGAATCAGACTTAACTCCGTGACATGTTAGGCACCACTGGACAAAGTCTTTAACTTTTTTTTTAATGTTTATTTATTTTTGAGAGACAGAAAGAGAGTGCAAGAGCAACGGAGGGAGGGAGGGCAGAGAGAGGGAGACAGAGAATCCGAAACAGGCTCCAGGCTCTGAGCTGTAAGCACAGAGCCCAATGTGAGCTCATGACCTGAGCCAAAGTCAGACACTTAACCGACTGAGCTGCCCAGTCGTCCCAAAGTTTTTAACTATTTTGAACCATTCGGACCTATATGAACTGCCCAGTATAGTTTTGGGATCCATACAAATGGAGATAATGTTACCTGTATCATGATATTTTTTTGAGGATTAAGTAAAACAACAAATGTGCTGTCTGGCACATACTACGTGCTAAACAGCTTGCTAATATGTTAAGCTGTCATTATGATTATTAATGGAGATTTATCTCTTTAAGGTTATACTGGGTACTGTTAGTGATGGACAAGAACTGGAGAGGAGTACGGATTCATTCCACTCAGCGCTCCGAAACCGCAGTCTCCCCCTAGTGGAAGCCTATTAATTTGTTTGTTTTTGAACTCTGAAGGGTTCAGCCAAAGGCACACCTGTTTCCAGACAGGGCTAGATGAAATAAATGCTTCATTTTGTTTCTCCGTCAGAAACGGGGCCCTCGTCCATGTCGGGGATATGTCTATAGAGGGTTTGTTCTAACTTTCTGAAGCCAACACACACCTGTCCAAGTAGCCGGGCTGATGTAGTCCCACCATCCTGGGGCTATTAAGATGGTCCCAGCTGCTGCTGGAAGGAGTTTTAGATGCATTATTTATTTGAACACCTGCCTAACAGAGCTCAGTCTTGGAAGGGAGGGGCCACTGGGACACCCAAGGATTCCTTCCCAATACGGTTGCTTTTGCTGGTCTGTAGTCAGCCTGTGGCCATTGAACCCAAGTCTGGTTGTGATCACCCCACACACCCGGTGGATAAAAGTCTTCAAAGAAAATACATCCTGTGCCACTTTAAACAAAGTTTATTTATTTATTCTGAGAGAGAGAGGGAGACAGGGTGAGCACAAGCAGGGGAAGGGGCAGAGAAAGAAGGAGAGAGAGAATCTCAGGCAGGCTCCAAGCTGTCAGCGCAGAGCCCCATGTGGGGATCGAACCCACAAACCACGAGATCATGACCTGAGCCAAAATCAAGAGTCAGACGCATAACTGACTGAGCCCCCCATGTGGCCCCCGGCCACGTTCTTAAACAGAGGCTCTCAAAAAACCCAAGAACCTGAAGCCAGTGCCACGCCAAAGCAGGTCAGACAGAGAGCAGCCCAGCCTGGCAGCTGTTAAGACATCAGTCACCCTCAGCTGTCCTCCCCACGGTGGCACACTACTGACTGGTATCCTTCCTTGCTTTTTACTGGAAGGAAGGCTGAGACACAGAAGGAGCTGCTACAAAACCGTCCCCACTTTCCCGTTTTTCTGCCTTTATTTATTCGGTTGTGTTGACTTCCAACCTACCCATTTTTCTTTTTTTTTTTTAATTTGTTTTAACTTTTATTCATTTTCGAGAGACAGAGAGAGCGCGGAAGGAGCAGAGAGTGAGGGAGACCCAGAATCTGAAGCAGGCTCCAGGCTCTGAGCTGTCAGCACAGAGCCCGAAGCAAGGCTTGAACTCATGGACCTCGAGATCATGACCGGAGCTGAAGTCGGGCGCTTAACCTACTGAGCCACCCCAGCGCACCCCACGCCTACCCATTTTTCAACCCCTGGCTCCAGCTCCCTTCGCAACCGGCGATGTGCCACCACCACTCCCCTGGAACGTAACTGCCATGTGCCTCCAAAACCGAGTATTGCCTGTAACATAATATTCAATATTTGAACTATGTTCCGCATTGAGCTGTCACACCTGCAGTGTCTTTGGGTCTTTTAAGAAAGGAATTGGGTATGTGTCTTTAACTGTTTGTGACTCTGTACCAGGCATGCACGGGGTGCCCAATGCCAGTCTGAAGGCCGACTGAAAGCCCGTCGCAAAGCCATGTGGCAATCTGCCATTACAGAAACGTTCACAAGGAAAATTCTTAACTGCTGGCATTCAGGGCTGGTTCACCAGGTCACGCTTTCTCTGCACATTCTGCCTTGGGCTAAATTGCCTAATTCTTCAATATTTAGTCTTCCTATTCCGTTCAAGGGGGTAAGGATCTTATTATTTATTTAACTCACAGGAGTCTTAAGCGACGGAATGTTTATGGAAGGCTCGGAGACCCCAGAATAAATGATGCCGCTTTGAGCGCCGGGTGCCCCCGCCTTACACAGACCAGCAGGCGGTGCGTCCAGAGTCGTGTGCATGGAAACGCCACTTGGCAGTCACCACACACACCGTTTTCATGTGATCTGAAAACATCTTGCTGGCATAATTCATAAGCAGAATGTCTTTATATTTAATGACCCAAATATGCCAGTCACGTGCCTCTGAGAAGCAAGTGAGATTCAAGAGATCTGCAGTTTTGTTATAAGCCACCCCCAGCTCCCAAGTAATCTCTCTGCCTTGGATTTGGACCCTCTGAACGGCGGCCTCTGTGCAGAGTCACCTCAGGGTGTGCGGAAAGGAGCCTCAGATACAAAGGGCCCTGGCAGGGTGAGTTAAGAGATTTTTAACCAACAGACAGAGTTTATGTTTTGAGGGGAAAAGTGTATCCTGGCTGGGATTATCTGAGTCAGAGGAACAGACTCAAATAATCCACAGACTTGCAATCCAACCTTCTCCCTTTGAAGGCACAGGCTAGTAAAGCAAAAGGAGACATACCTCCGTCTACCTCACCCACTTCTCAAGTACCTACTTGGATCCAGGTGTTATGGCGACACTAGAAAAGAACAAGTTAAGTAAGGTCTCCACCCGAGGTCCCACAGAAGTTCCCCTTCTGGCAACAGGAGACACGGGAAGATCCCACAGCAACACAACTGGAGAAGGTTCCTGGACCACCCAAGAACACACTGGACTCCTGTTCCTGAGAACCCCAAGTCAACTGACCCTCAGGGGCACCGGGCCTTCCCAAGGTTTCGTGACCAAACAACCACAAGGCAAACAAACACCCACAAACATTCCCTGATTGTCATCGGGACTCTGCCGTACCAAGAGGTCTGTCATCAGAACTGCCCAAGACCCCACCACCATTTTTCACCATTTCTCCTGAATGAGCTTCAAGAAACGCCTGCCTCGGAAGGTGCACACAACTTAGAAAGTCATCTCAGGAAAGAGCCACTGCTGGAGAAGTCCAATTAAAAGTCCTACTCATCCGTTCACTCACTCCACTATTCAAGAGTCACCATCTCCTGAGCAGCGCCATGCGCTGCGCAAGGTGTGAGCTGGTCACCTTGGGAAACACGGAGACGGGTGGCACAGTGCCAGGTCCTGAGGAACTTACAAAATCAATGGGGAAGTTATAATGATCATTTTACAGATGAGTAACCAGGGGCATGGACAGTGCAGGGATTTATTTTAAATTCTTCATCCTACAACTAAATCATCCTTTAAGGTCCTCATAAAGATGAAAAAGCACTGAGCTAGAAGAAAGGACCATCCTCCTCATCCCTGGTTGGGAGCCCCCTGCAAGCTTACGGGGCAGGTGCCCCTCTCTGGGGTTTCAATTTCCTACAACAAGGAGGTAATTCATTACAGTGGGTTCCTCCAGCTCTAAGATTCTAGAACTCTAATACATATGACCAATAATGTTTGGTAGTTCGGTTCTCTTGAGGAGGGGATTTTAATGACACAAGTTACTCTGCTAACATAAAGTCCTACTGAAAGGAGTATGGAAGCTGTTCCATTCCATTGGCACGGCTGTATTTTTTCTTAGAAGGCGCTTAACCCTAAGTAGGATACATTCTCTTCTGCAGACTTGATACCTGGTATTCTTCCATCTTAGCAACAGCGGCAAAAAAAGGTGGAGCCCTTCCCTACCTCTCCCTGCAGCCCCTGCTAATTGCCTAGAACACAGGGTAATAAGTGTTTGCAAGAGCTGTGTTACCCCCTGTAAGAATAACTGCTCCGAAGATAATGTAACCAGTCTACGTGCGATGTGACAAATGGGGACTTGGACTACGTGTAAAGAACTCTTAATTAAAGGTTTAATAGACAGCGAGAGGACCGAACTAGATCACATGCAAGGTCTCTTCCAGCTTTAGATTTTTATATTATATTACCATGAATTCAGGGACAATACTGCAAAAGACCCCTTTATGTTGAGTTCGTCAGTAACTGAACCGTTAACCCAACTCATGTATAATCCACGTATTATATTGTATATTATTATGCATGATCTCCAAAAAGGAAAAGAAAAGTTGCTATTAAAAAAAGCCTCCATTTGGGATTTTAAAAACAGATTGTTGAATAATTTCATTACGTTTCTGACCCTCCCCAGAGATTTTCTCTCAACTTGGGGGGACGTCTCCAAAACTGCCAGTCGGCTGGCCATTCTGCAACATGGGAGCTATGAAATCATGTAAGTGGAGATCCAAATGACAGAGAGACTGGATTTGTTCATATTTAATTTTTCCCTTCCTGGTCCCGCGTATAATTTGTCCTTAACACTCATTTTGTTTTTTGGGGTTTTGTTTTTGTTTTTGTTTTTTTAATGGTCACAGAGGCACAGGTGGTTCTTATTTCAGGCTGTTGGAACGGTTCTGCTATTCAAAGATTAATGAATAAAGGGAGCCTTGTAAATAGATTTGCATGATAATGGTGATAATGCTCTTTGCTGCCTTCTGTGCTTACTTGAATCTGTGCCCCCTGAAAACGCCTCCCCCGCCCCCACCATGCACTGGTCCCCTCGCCCCTCTTTCCCGCCACCTGATTCCACTTGCTCAGTCTTAGGCAGACAAATGTGAGTTGGGAATTGGGCAGCTGCCCAGAGAGCGGGAAGAGGAGAAGAAGCAAGCGGGGAAGAGAGATGGAGACAGACAGAAGCAGAGGAGAGACTAAAATGCCTTGGGGCACCGGGGTGGCTCAGTCGGTTAAGCGACCAACTCCAGCTCAGGTCATGATCTCATGGTTCCTGGGTTCTAGCCCTGTATCACCCTGGAGCTGCCTCAGACTCTGCATCTCCCTCCCTCTCTGCCTCTCCCCTGCTCTCATTCTTTCTCTCTCAAAAACAAATAAACATTAATAAGATAAAATAAAGTGCCTAATGCGCTTTAGGATAGGAAGGTTCCCGCAGAATGAACAGAGAAAAAAATACCAGACTTCCACTGTCTTCGGCAAACCATACCTCCGAACTTCCCTCCTGCTTAGGACATCTGCTGCTCACCACTATTACAGCCTCCCCCCTGCATTTTATTTTCATCACATGCTTGACGACCTCACGTGTTATCTTTTTGTCTCAAGTTCCTACCTGTTCTAGAACCGCACATGTCAAGGCCCAGAGGTAACTTGTTTGGGATAGTTGGGTCTAGAGGCAAAGGCTGTAGATTGCGCTTTTATCCATCTCTGGAGATGGACAAGTTCAAAGGGCTCTTCCTTGAAGATTTTACCCAAAACATGCCTCTCTCTGAAAACGAACTCCCTGGGAGCTGGGTACCAGCCATGCACCCATGAGATCACGGTACCTCAGGTTACAGACTTCCTCGAGCCTCACTGTACGTCTTCTCTCCACACTTGTGGGCCTGCCTGTGTTCCTCTTACCCCCCAACCCACTGTGTGGTCTCTAGGCCAGTGTGAGGATGATGAATTGGGTGGGGAATGTCATTCTGGAGGAATGCCGCCAAGACGCCCCAGCCAAGTGTATTAAGACCGAAAGCAAAAGTCCCTGCGGCCGAGAGGATGTGGGAAGAGCCGGGGCACCTATGCCTGCTGGTCCAGATCGAGACTCCCAACGGCAGGTGGGGGACACCAGGCCGAGCAGGCGTCGGGGCCCACACACCGGGCCAGCAAACACGGCCCGGCCTTCCTTTGTCTCCTAAGACCTGCATGTGTTTCCCCTCATTTGAAGGGAGCCCTGAGCACTGGAAGCCGGCTGACCCTCCGCCTCTCATGTTGATTAACATCCCCGGGGGGCGCACGGTCCTACCCACCCCACCTCCTTCCTCTGCGCCTCCTGATATCAAACCGGGAAAAGGGAATCTAAAAATAAAGCCGGGGCCAGAGTGTGTACCACTCGATTGGGCTCCTGGGCTCACAGATCTGCTTATTTTGGCCTCTCTCTCCCCAGCGATAAGGCTGCTAACAGCCTGTTATCAGCCAGTTGGTGAAAATGTGCTCCAGCCTGATTAGGCCTCAGCCATTATCGTTTTCCCGAACAGAATAATCCGGACAGTATCAGCTCAGAAACATATGGGCCACACAGAGAAGACAGCCGCTGACGGACACTTCATTTTAATTGTAACGAGTGGGTAGCAGCCGTCTGCAGGCAGCAGACAGAGGGCCCCCGGTTGGCAGCAGCGTTGGGTTTTTTTTTTTTTTTTTTAAATCCCTTCTTCCTTCCCTGGTTTCCAACGCCTGAAACCGCTTTGATATCTGGGTGGCATAATGAACCGGACCCTACCCCAGATGCTGCCAGTCACCAAGCATGACCCTCCCCTAGAAGGCAGATGGGACCTTTCTGATTCTCTCATGGAAAAAAAAAAGGGAAAACATACACACACACACACGCACGCACACACGCACACACACGCACACAACACAGCAAAGGGGGACAAGGGGGAGCCCACAGCGCTCTCTGCTCGTCAGCCCCCAATTCAATTTCAATAACCTGTCTGCTCCCCACGGCCATGGATCTTCAAGGGCCCCCGACCCTCACCCCCCGGTGAGTGCCCGGCAGAGAGCGGGTCCCAGCTCACCATGGCTGGGTAGTTATAAGAGAGCGTTTATGCCATTCCCGTCAACGTCTCACACGCAGACACACACGTCAAGCCCGAGGATGCTGGCGGGAGGGGACAAGCCTCTGCTTGTGGGGATTCTGTCGTGCTGAGAGCAGTTTCCCAAAGCGGGGTTCTCCCCAGGCTCTTTCGTGACAGACTGGTTTCCCAGGCTTGTCACAGAAGAGTCAGCTATCTGGAGCGCCGGAGGGGAGGGAGGGGACAGCACACACAGTGACCGTGATGGTGAAAGTTCTGCCTAACGCGTCCAGCCCTCTGCCTCCGGGTCAGCAGATGTCTCTGTGGCTGACAGCGCGGCCCCGGGTCACTGCTGTTGGCACGTGGCCAATAGCCACCCTGTCTTTTCATGGAGGATGCCATTTCCCCTCGTGGGAAGCAGCAGAAGCAGGTGGGAGGAAGGGGCTGAGGAACGGGAAGGGCTGGAGGCGAGAGGGCGTGCCTCCCTGCACCCAGCAGCAGACGGGGTCTGCCATCACCGCCAGCCACTCGGGCTCCCACCTGGTGGCACAGGTGCGTCAGCGAGAGCAGGTGGGGTTCCCAGGAAGGGAAGGACGGGCGCCCCCACCGTGGCCTCAACTGTCACTGTTCTCTCTTCTGCTCAACATTAGAAGACATTAAGTACCTTCAACTTGGTCTTTCTTTTCTTCCTTCTCCCAAAGCTCACCCTGAAAGCCCCAAGAGTGCTTCCCCATCCCCCATCGCGGGCGGCACCTCCCACGGCCGGTGCACGGCTGAACAAGTCCCCAGTTTAAACACAACTTGGGGTGGCTACGCAGAGAACCAAAATGAGAAAAAGGAAAGACGTGATCCCAGAAGTTCCTTCCTACCCACAATGGTGCCTCTCTTTTCTTGACATCACTTTCTCATTCTGCAGGGGGAGGATGGTATGGCTTTGCCCAGGAGGGTACAGTAACAACAGTTCCTGAGCCCTGGCGCCCAGGCCAGGCACCAGCCACAGCCTCCTACACACGCACACTGTGCACACTGGCCGATTCAGTCCTCCCAACGGTTCTATGATTCACGCCAGGCGATGGGCACTCCGGCTGCATTTGCACACCGCCAGGGTCTCCTGGGTCCCCAGGAGCTCCCACCCAGGGTACACCCTTTCCTGGAGTGCCCCCCCCCCCACCGCTCTTCCTCCAGGCAGTCCTCCGGGGATTTACGGGGGCTCAGGAGAAGCGCACCCCCAGGACTGACCAGAGCCTGGAATGACCCCAGGGGCAGTGAACACTGTCAAGTGAACACGGAGTCCGTGATAATGTTCCTCTAATAGTATCAAGTTCAAAGGGGAGAGAGAGAGAGACAGAGAGAGAAGGAAAATCCTGCTGCCAGCCAAAATGAGCCTGAGGCACATTTTTGTTGTAATTCTTTTTTTCATGGCTTTTCAGCACCTGCTCTCGCTTTTCCACCCGCCCTATGAGATGTGGCTTAGGCTGCCCCCCAGTATCACCATGACACTGGCCAGCAGATCCGTGCGAGGCTCGGCGGTGGGTGGTCTGCGTGCAGTGTCTTGGTGGTCTTCGGCTCATCCCCCCCCACCCAACCACGTTTCAAGGTCACAACGGTCTTCCCCTAATTGCCATCAAATCTGAAAATACCCTGGAAACACGAGAAACTGCCTCTGAACCCATAATTGGGCTCTGCGGCAGTTTATTCACCTTAAAGTGGTTCCCCCCCTTTTTTCTATTTTTTCTTATTCTTTCTGTTTCAATGGACCCTGCTTTGTTCTGCTACAATTTGGGGCTCTCAAGCCCACAGGATTTCCTGCAACAAGCAGCTGGGTCCATTTCTCTGGTGGGTCTGCTTCCCATTTTGTTCACACCCCCCTTTTCGCCTGAAAAGCTTGAGTGAAAAGGAAAGCCAGTCCTCTCAGTGTCAAGGGCGGAGGCAGATGGAGCCTTCAGGGTGGACTTGGACAAAGGGGACCCCAAAAAGTTGGGTGGGCTGCCGCCATCTTGTCTCTGCTCAATCCTTCTGTAGTGTGTCTACAGCGCCACTGCCGCTGTCCATGTGCCGGGGTGTCCCCATGGCTGTGGGCACCAGAAGGCCCAGGGCCCTGTCTTCCTCCTGTCTGTACCCTCTCCCCCCCCCCGACCCCCCCACCTAGCTCGAAACCTGGCATAGAATAAGCACTCAATCAATGGCAGCCCAAGTGAGGAATAGATTCAGGCCAAACCCGCCCAGGTGGGTGTTCAAGGCCAAGGTCCTTGATTCAAAACCTGGCTCCACCCCACTTTCTAACTCTGCCTTGGTCTCAGTTTTTCCATCTCTGAAATGAGGATAAAGTACCTGTGCCACAGAATCGTTGTCATTATGTATGTTACCAGCACTTAGGGGCACCTGGGTGGCTCCATCAGACTCCTGATTTTGCCTCAGGCAAACAGTTCACAAGTTCGAGCCCCGAGTCAGGCTCTGCACTGTCAGTGCTTATAGGATATGCACTCTCTCTCTCTCTCTGCCCCTTCCCCATTCGTTCGTTCTCTCTCTCTCTCTCTCTCTCAAATAAATAAAATTAAAAAAAAAAACCACCTTGCAACCAAAAATAGTATGTGGACTTTACAGATACTGATTTGTACAGGGGCGCCTGGGGGCTCAGTCAGTTAAGCATCAGAGTCTTGGTTTCAGGCTCAGGTCATGATCTTACAGTTCACGAGTTTAAGTCCCGCATCGGGCTCTGCGCCAACCATACAGAGCCTGCTTGAGATACATAAACTTTTAAAATAGAAAGCACTGGGTGCCTGGGTGGCTCAGTCAGTTAAGTGTTTGGCTTAAGCCCAGGTCATGATGCCACGGTTCGTGGGTTCGAGCCCCGCATCGGGCTCTGTGCTGACAGCTAGAACAGAGCCTGGAGCCTGCTTCAGATTCTGTGTCTCCCTCTCTCTCTGACCCTCCCCTGCTCATACTGTCTCTGTCTCTCAAAAGATAAAAAATTAAAAAAAAAAAACCATAAAAAAATAGAAAGCACTTAGCCCAGAGTCTGACCCTAACAAGTCCCCTGATAAGCAGTCCCTATTTATGAACGTGCATCCCTCCCTCCCCCACCCCTGCCCCTTACAGAGCGTCTCTGGCCATCCTCCAGCTCTGACCCCAGAAAGGCCACATCCAGGGCCTCCAGCGCCAGCCGTGCCAGAACCTGATGGCCTCTGGCTTCTGTGGTCCATGCTTGGCCACGGTCACTGCGCCTGGCCTGCTGTGGGCTGGCCCTGAGACCAAGTGACCTACCAGAGGGGGGCATGTGTGGAAAAGTGAAATCCGGATGGCAAATCTGCCGCCACGTCTCGCTCCGGCAAAGCGGTTCTGAGTCCGGCACATGGCGGACCTGGCTCTGGGCCCCATGGCGCCTGTCACTCTGACCTTGAACTTGGGGCCCTGCGGCGCATGGCACTCGCTCGGCCTCATCCTTGCCGTGACCCCTGCTGGCCATCGGGCCATCGGCAGCTGACGCCCGACCCCCCTCGGCCACAGCGGGTATCCCCGGGCCCCACGTTCCCCAAAAGTCATGTTTGTTAGGAGACGCCTAACCCCACGCGCGGTCCCCAGACCCGCTGGGGCCCGGGGTTCAGGTTGGCACCGGGAGGACGGGTGTCAGGGCGCTCACATGCACGCATGCACACTCTCTCACACACACGTTCACACTCCCTCCCACACACCCTCCCACACATGTGCATTCTCCCCCCCCAGTCTCACATACACACTCCCTCTCACACACTCACACTGTCTCACACATAACGCTTTCTCTCACATACACACTCACATCTCCCCCCCACATTCACACTGTCACACACTCCTTCTCACACGGATCTCTCTCACACACAGGATCTCTCACACACGATTAAACACACATTCCCACACTCTTGGTCTCTCACACACTCATTCCCATCCTGTCACACACACGCATGCACTCACACTCTTACATACACACATTCCCACATTCTTGGTCTCTCACATTCACACGTACTCTGTCACATGCGCACACACACACCCGCTCACACCCGCTCACACCCCCACAGTGGTGAGAGTCCCATCAGCCACAGCTCACTCGCACCTGTCACATCTGGGTCCCCACCCCTCCCCCCACCAGACTTGGCCTGGGTCCCTTCCCTGGCCTCCCCCGGGGCCGGTGCCAAGGAAAAAGCAGACCATTGCTATGGAAGACACGGGAAGGCCTTGGGAGGACCCAAGCCTGGGCTTCGTGTCACAGCTGCTCCCTCCGTGATCCGTATTCCTATCTCCGTGTTGGCGGGGCTGTGATCGGAACAGCCAAGGTCTCCTGCTTGAAGATTTTCCCGACACTTGCTGCTTCCTGTCGTCCCTGCTTGTCCCTCTTGGCCTCCGAGGAGTCCGCAGCCCCCTTGACCCACCCACCCACCCACCGCGGCAGGTGGCGAGCGGCCTGAGGACATCAGTAACCCGGGACAGGCACGGACAGGCATGGACCGACCCCGCCTGGGAACCGAGCCCCTGGGACTGGGGCTCCTGTCTCCTGACTCGGCATGTTTGCACCTTCGGGTTCTCATCACGATTTACACGGGAGGCCATACACGGTATTGAACTCCATGAACTATGATGCTATCATCTGTGGGCACGGCAGGCGGCCCACCAAATAGGGGCCAAGCACATTCTCTGTTGGCCAAGTTCAAAGACAGGCAAACTGCCCGTGTGACTCCACAGCTGTCATACACAACGACTACCACACGGGTATGGCTATTAGTGGTTTAAAAACTCAAGCAAGGTGGATTATAGTTTAAGGAAACCAAACGTAACTGAACGGTTGATGTTGACCAAATCTTTTGATTTACTACCAGGATCCCCAGGCCCACCAGCTTTCTGACTGTGTGATCTGCTCTTAAATCATATAATTCATATCCAGTTATCAGAAAAACATGCAGTGAATAAAGCAGACTATATCACATGTCTTAAGGACGTCACACATCTTTAGAAAATCTCTGATACACCCATAGGATAGGAGCCCAATGACCTATAAAGACGGCAAGAACAGGCATATTGTCTTGTGGCTAACAACACCAACCGTCCAGGGCCACAGAGATGAAAAGAACAGTGGCTTCACAAAATAACAAAAATCCAGATGCTTTCAAGGAACCTCTCACGAAGTCACAAGTGTCTAGAATTTTTAAAAAGGAGGAGAAAAAAAAAACAAACATAAAATTCCAAAATGCAGGCAGAATAAGACGAAAGGCCTATTATAATTTACTCTCTTTTGAAAACATACTATCTTATTCTGTAAATGCTGTGGCCATTAGGCAAATTAACAGGAAATCCCAGATCAAAGTACCATTCGCACCTCGACACTTACACAACATCAGGTGGCATGAAGGTGAACAGGTGCTATAAACAACTTCTTTGAATGTTTTTAACGTATCCACTAATAAAACCTTCTGATGAGATTAGAAAAATCCTAGACCACAAATTGAAAATTAAAGGCAAGTTGATGGTACCTCAAAATGAAACATGTCAAGTGAGAAAATTCTAAAATGCCTCTGTACTTCTGAAATCCTTCACTATGAAGGCGAATAATACAAACATGCATATGTTTATATACATAGGATTTTGCATGTGCAGATGAAAAATTAAAGAGGCTAACACAGGAATGGTTAATCCTAAAATACTCTGGAAAAAATCTGTAATCCAGACTCATAAATGGGTAGACTCACACACGCCCTCAGACCTAGGCAAGTAAACCGAACTACGTTACAGAGTAAGGTGGTCCTGAGGAATTATAAGTAACATTTACTTATTTATTTATTTTAATTTTAATTTTTAAGTGTTTATTTTTGAGAGAGAAAGAGAGAGAGAGAGAGAGAGGACACAAGCAGGGGATGGGCAGAGAAAGAGAGAAAGACAGAATTCAAAGCAGGCTCCAGGCTCTGAGCTGTCAGCGCAGAGCCCGATGTGGGGCTCAAACCCATGAACTGTGAGACCATGACCTAAGCTGAAGTCAGACACAGACACTTAACCAACTGAGCCACCCAGGAGCCCCTATTTATTTTTATTTTAGAGAGAGTGAGAGAGAATAGGCAGGAGCAGGAGCAGAGGGAGGGGGAGAGAGGGGAGGGAGAGAGAGAGAGAGAGAGAGAGAGAGAGAGAGAGAGAGAGAGAGAGAGAGAGAGAGAGAGAGAGAGAGAGAGAGAGAGAGAGAGAGAG
>NC_043702.1:167508734-167522975 GCF_006229205.1 Suricata suricatta
GTTGAGTGTCCGACTTTGGCTCAGGTCAGGATCCCACCGTCCGTGGGTTCAACTCCATGCTGATAGCTTGGAGCCTGAAGTCTGCTTCAGAATCTGTGTCTCCCTCTCTCTTTGAACCTCCCCTGCTCATGCTCTGTCTCTCTTTAGAAAATAAATAAACATTAAATGAGAAGTTGAAAGCCATAAAAGAGAACTCTCTTTTTAGTAACATTTCGATTATTTGAACATACAGCTGCTTGGGGGGAGGGGCAGGACGTTACCATATATTACTTCACCTAAAATATGCTCCGAAAACCCACCACCCATACTCACATGAGAGCCATACACCGAGGAATTCTGGGAAATCAACAAGAAGCCGACAAAAAAAAATCCCGAGACATCCTTCAGTGAACAGAGGAGTGTGTCCTGACCGACTGTGTTAAAAATCAAATAAAGTAAGAGATAACAAAGCCAACTTTTTAGCCGGCGAAGAATAAACCCGTCTGGTATTTAGAGTCCTACACGTGTGTATCCATCCAATTCCATAGCATCAGAGCTCTGATGCCCAGTAATATAATAATATTATTTTTGAGATCAGTTAAGGTATAAAATGTGCGTGCTCTCGGTCTTTAATATTAATAAGTCTTGTAACTAGCGGTTTCTTGTAGCCCCGAATTCTTGAGCACAACTAGAAAGGGCACTTATCCTGAAAAATCTAATAAATTTACAGTTTTATATACTTCCTTCAATTGTAAAAGTCTTGTTCAATAAACTTTAAAATGCCACTATAGAGCAATAACACAGACAGTATAAACCCAGCCCTGGGAAAGCTGTGCAACCAGAAATTGTTCCCCTTTCTGCTAGAGCAATAAAGTTTTATATGTTTGAACTGACTGTAAAAAGGTTTGAATGTTGGCAACTGGGGAATAATCTGTCTTCTTTATAGTTATTATCATATTTCCCACAAGACCCCTTGGTCTGTGTCAATCCTTCTTGTATATGACACCTTTGTACTGTCAGCGAAAGCAAGACTACTTTACTTTTTTTTTTTTTAACTATAGGACTTGTATCTGTTTTCCTTCAGATTACAGCTAACAGGAATAAATTATTTCTGACAAGCATCTATTGCAGTATTTTACCAAATAAAGCTGCTTGTGAGTTGCTTTTCCAAGAGCAAGGAGGGGGAGCCTTCTCCCCTTCCCTCCTCTCTTTCTCTCAGCTGATTCAAATGCAATTCAGGGATGGTTCCATTGGAGGAAATGCCGATAAAAAGAGATTTGTAGGAATGCGGCCCTGAATGCCAGAGCCCATGGTAACAGGAGGTGCGGTCCTGTGGGCGCTGTTGGGTCTGTTGGAGAAGAGGTTCCGGAAAGGTCGAAGGACGAGCCATCCCTTTTCCTTCCTGACCTGTCTCAGGTCTGAGAGTTTCTGTGCTTCTTGGTTCAGACCGAACGCCGAGTCCAGCCAGCAGAAGTGGCTGTGACCAGCAGGAGGGACACCCCAGTTGTCGCATGGAGGCTCCCGCTCTTGGCAAACAGGTCATCTCCGCTGGAACGAGCTTAGGCTCTTGATAATCAGCAGACACTGTGTGTATATGTGTGTGTCTGTATCTGAATGTGTACGTGTGTGTGTGTGTGTGTGTGTGTGTGTGTGTCCATTTGGGGATGTGGGTGTCTGGGTATGTGTCTGCCTGTCTGTGTGGGTCTCTCTTTCTCTCCCTCCTCCAATCCCACAACTACAATTCAACACCAAACATGCAAACCTTTACCAACCAATCCGCTACATGCAACCCGGCTGTGCTAATGAATTCTCTTCTCTGTCACATCTCTACACCATCCTTCCGAAGTGCTCCTGCCGCCCCACATTTAGGATAACACAGTGGGGAAGGTCAGAGAGGAGTAAGCATATTTGAAAACACCAAGCTTAAAAATCAGAAGACATTGTATGGTTGGACAGCAACAGAACTGGCACAGTAAGTTAATTACGTGTGCATTCTGGAAGAGACCGAGTCCCTCCAAGAGAACAGGACGGTCAGTCAGTCACTTGAACATAGACATATACAAACTCGCAGATACACAGGCAAGAGAGACGCACTTGAGCGCACACACTCACACTCAAACACAACTCAGCCAGCTCAAAATGAACAGTCACCTCAAATGGGGAAGTTCTGGGGTAGAAGGGTAAATGACAAACAAAATCTATAAATATGACAACTCTACCAAAATGAGGTCATGCACAGGAAACTGAGTAAATACAAGGGCATCTCAGTGATGCTGGAAAAACATGGAGCTCATGAGCACATTCAAGTTCACGAACAGGAGTCCAAGACATCCTCTTACTTTCCCCTCACCATCCCCATCTCCACGAACGTTCGGACAACACCATCATGTGCTCTCCCGGACCCCTTCAAACAGCAAACACTAACCTGTGCACAGAAGACACTAACCAGTCTCGTGACCATAGTCACCTCATAGGACCAGGAACAAGGCACACGATGCTCCCTCCTATGGCCCCTCCCCCAGAACTGCTACAAACAAGATTTTTTAACAGACGTGTAGGCACGCGCATGTTAATAACCCTCCGGTGACAGCTGCCTACAAGAAAACCATGGCGCCACGACACCAATTCTTTATTCTCTTCAAATTGGGTTCTTGATGTAGGTGAAAAGTTCTTGGGTTTGGGTCATATGTCATAGGGACATCAATAAAAAGAACAATAGATGCTCTTTTTAATGTCAGGGGCAAATGACACAGACAAAGGAAAGGGCACACATCACAAGTGCATAGCTCAGTGACACAATACAAAGTGCCTTACGAACGTGCACGTCATCTTTGGGCAGGACCATGCTAATCTTCCCTGTAGTGTTCTCATTTTTCTGAGACACAGCTGAAGTGAGCGCACAGGCTGAATTTAAAATGCTCTTACATGGCGGCAGCTCATCAGCTTCAGGTCCAGTAAGTAAACCACCAGCAAGTGGAATGGAGAGGTTATCGCCCAAAGAGCGAGGTATGGACCACAGGAGTCTAATTCATGGAAGGTATTTATGAAATGCAGATTTCTAGGCCAGTTCGCAAACCTGCAAACGCGGGGCCTGTGAATCTGCATTTTACACTTAAAAAACTATACCAGCAACTCCCACCTGAATCATGTTCCGTTTTTCAAGTACGAAGGGCCTCAGGACACCCCTACTGGGAGAGCAGGTGGTGAAATTCAAAGCACTGTGAACCATGCTTTTCGAAACAGAAAAGAAAGGGATTTAGAAAAATAGTGTCCAGGGGCCCTTGGCTGGCTCAGTCCGTTACACGTCCGACTTCAGCTCAGGTCATGATCTCATGGTTCGGGAGTTCAAGCCCCGCGTCAGGCTCTGTGCTGACAGCTCAGACAGCTCTGCTTTGGATTCTGTGTCTTTGGATTCTCTATCTGCTCCTCCCCTTCTCGTTCTCTGACTCTCTGCCTCTCAAAAAAAAAAGAAAAGAAAAGAAAAAAGAAAAATGGTGTCTTGGAAACCTTGCCTCGTTCTGCCTTTCCCCCAGACTCTGGTCTTCATACCTTTCCCGTTCTGTACACGCTACTGGGGTCTGGATGCTGAAAGGCAGAGTCTCCTGAAAAGGCCAGGAGTTGGGTCTCTCCCCTTCCTTTGTTATCCTTCTTCTTGTAAACTTCAACAAATCCAGGTATTTGTACAACCTCCCTGGCTCCTAAAATACACCCTATCTCATGAACCCAAACGCAGCTGCCTTTTACAGAACCCAGGTGAAAAAATGTCCTGGGACTCCAGAGGCACTCGGGAAGACGCGATGCGAGGCTCCAGCTTCCAGAACAAGTGAGGGGCGGAAGGATCCCACTAGCCCAGGGAGATTCCCGTTGAGAGGATCTGGTGGTGGCGTTCTTCAGCTTATAGAGTCTATCCAGATGTGATTATTTGATATGAAACTCTCCCAACATACAGACAGAGCACAAAAGGCAGATGAGTGGGCATCGGGCATTGTTGCTACCCCCACCACTGCTGTTCAACGGTCATCATGACCGTTACCGCTGCTACAACTGTGACTGCCGAGTTCTGGAGGTGGCCAGGCGTCAGGCACCCGTCCAGACTCCTCAGATGCACCAGCACATTCTATCCTGAGCTACTCACACTCTACTGCACCAATGGTATTATTAAGAGACAACATCCTGTCTCAGGTTGGGACTATTTTTCACGTATATCTAGCTTTCCTTTCTATTCCTTCCAAGGCCGAGTGTAAGGGTGTCTAGGCACATGCAGTAGACAAGGGCAGGGAGAGAACTTTGCTGTTAAATCCTGAAAGTAAGCCAAAGAAATAACAAGAGAGGTTATACACTAGGTGCCTTGGGACAACAAAATATACCTCAGATAATGCTTCTTTCTAGAAGGAACCAGAGTCTGGTGTAGGAGACTGGAAATAGGCAGAAGAAGGCTATGTATGAGAGCGGCATTACAGGGAAATAGCTGAGAAGTGATTGGAGCAGAGGGTGGGGTATATATTATAAGAAAAATATATACACAGTATGTACCCCTTTTCTCAAGAAATTCTTAATATCCTCCATAAGACAAAAATACGCTCACGCGAAACAATCAGAGAAACACCAGAAACTGTAAATGGCCAGCTGTTGCAAATAGTCGTGCAAATCTGAGGAGTCAAGAGAAAAGAAAATTCAATACAAGCTGTGGGTTTCTGAGAAAGGTAAGAAGACGCAAAGTGTGACAGGTGGACAGAGATATACACAGAGGAGACGTGTGCAGAGGACAAACAGGAGACGGCATCCCAGGAGTCATGGGAGGCATGACGACCAACCTGCCTGGCAGGTCTGGACCCAGGAGTGAGGACAAGATCCCGACGAGAGGAAGCAGACAGGTCAGCCTGGCCCCTCCCCTCGCTGGCGAAGACCCTAAATGGACCTGAGACGTGGAGCTGCGTCCAGGCCACCGTCCACCGTGCAAGCTGACCTAGGCCCTTCTGCTCCTGCGGAAATACTAAGGACCTCGGAAATCAAAGTGACACTAAGAAACAAAATCCCCAGAATGGGGACCATCTTATCACAGTAAAGATTGGGATGGTGGCTTGCTCTCATAAGCAGCAGCTAGATCTCAGAGGAAGAGATCACCGTGGATGGAAGGGCTCCAGGGAAAATTCTAACAGTGGCTGGGGGGGGGGGGGGTCTTCAGCAGGAAGCATTTTCTAAACTAAATCAAGGCCAATGATGGACATTCACTGTTGAGTCCTTCTTACCCCCAAATTCAGTGGTTCTGTGAAACCTCTGAACAGGAGAGGGAGGAATAACCCAACACTTAGAAGACTGTGGTCTCCTGGGTCCTCCTGACCTGGTGCCAACAATATAAACATCCAACCAGGGCCGTGTCCTTGACCGTGTGACCACCACTTGAACACCAGAGCAGAAAAGCACTGCTTAAAGTGAAAGCCTGTGAAGCTGGGGGCTTGAAAACATTATTTCTTGGGTGAAGTTCTTCGCCTCATCACTTATACATGTTTATTGTTTTGTTACTAACAACAGAAGTAATAGTAACATGTTGGTATTTGCATAATGCTTTATACCCTGACAAAACTTTCATAAGTGTGATTATGTTTACTCTTTTTTTAAAGTTTATTTATTTATTTTGAGAGACAGAGAGTGTGTATGCATAAGCAAGGGAGGGGTAGAGAGAGAGGGAAAGAGAGAGAATCCCAAGGAGGCTCTGCACTGTCAGCACAGTGCCTGATGTGGGACTTGAACCCACAAACCGCGAGCTCATGACCCAAGCTGAAACCAAGAGACGCTTAACCAACTGAGTCACTCAGGTGCCTCTATATTTACTCTTGAAAATAAAAAAGTTTGTTTGTTTATTTTGAGAGAGAAGGAGAGAGAAGGAATCCCAGTCTCCACACTCTCAACTCGGCAGAGTCTGATACAGGGCTCAATCCCCCAAACTGGGAGATAATGACCTGGGCTGAAATCAAAGGTCAGATGCTTAACTGACTGAGCCACCCAGGTGTCCCCGTCTCCTCTTGCTAATGAATTTATCCATGTTATCGATGAGGAAGCTAACACCCAGAGAGGGGAAATGACTCGCTCAGGGCCACACAGCAGGTAACCGCTAGTGATAGATGGGGGCCAATATCACCCGAGTCTTCATAATTTACTAAATGCTTGTCATACGTAAGAGACGGGGACTGACCACAACTAGGATGCAAAGGTGCGCGGGAGAGGTCACAGGAACCCAGCGCAAAGGACGGGCACCTTGAACACTGAAACTGACCACCTTTCAGTTCATTTCACGCCCCGCCCCACCTGCCTGGCTGGGTCTCTCCCATCATCCCGGCGGAGGCAGGGTCCCCACCTGACACGCTCACCCTACAGCTGGCACTGAAACTGGCAAGGAGGTAACAAAGATGACCCGGTCTGCTCCCCTCCCCCCACCTTACAGCAAAGCCACCACATTCTGGCCAGCTCCGCCCTGGCTACATAAAGTGCCAGGGAGTCTTTGGGGGTCATCAAGGGAGCCCCGACACACGAATTTCCATCTCTCCCAAGTAATCGAAGCGCCTCTCATCAGTTTCCACCGGAGAAACCGAGGGAGCCTCCAGCTCCCCAGTCCCAGCGAGCAGCAGGGCACGTTCTCCCCGCGGCCGGGGGATCCCGGGCCCCTCGGGAGCTGCCGAGGCCTTTCGGATGTGCAGGCTGCTAATCCAGTGTCATTAAGAACGTGCCTGTCTCCACGGCTCCGAGCACGCCTGCTTCTCCGCCTGAAGAAAAGCCACCCACGTGCTCCCACAGAGGGACCCGCGAGAGGCCCCGGGACCCACAAAGGGAAGCCAGCGTGCCAAGGGTTAAGCACACCCTGTAATAAGCATCTCTGTTCCGGCATGTTGCGAGAGCCCATTACCTCCCGCCACATTACCTCATTCATTTCTTATATGCGGATGGTTTATTTTCCCATGAGCACCCTGGCTCTCAGTATTAAGTCCCCTCCTTCGCCTCTATTTCTCTATCCATCACATTTAACACTCTGACAGTAACAGTCTATAATGTTTCTATTCTACAAAACCGCTCTGTCAACTCCGGGCTTCCAGAGCAGCAACTGAGGAAAATAAATAACATCAACGCCAGGGACGACAGCATCGCGGCTCCCTTTCTGCTGGGCTTTTTTATTTTATATTATTCTACAAAGGGAGGGAAAAAAAAATAAAGGGGCCAGGGGAGGTGGAAGCAAAGAAGAGAAGAATTTCCTTCTCCTCCAACAGACACTTAACAGACCTGAAGGGAGAGTCATGGCATCTCCCTTTCAGACAAAGAAGTGATTTCCCCTCTCTCCTCTCGAATCCCCTGACCATACCCCCCCTTTCCCTTTCCACGGTGGTTTACAAAAGGACGGATATTTACTGCACTCTCTCTACCTGCCGCTGTAGAAGCAAAACAACACAGAGCCGAGAGAGTGCGCGCACCCCATGCAAGGTGCAGGGCGATTCATAAATTCCTGTCATCTTTTCTGGAGCACGTGGGGGATGGGGGCAGTCCAGTGGTCCACACCTTTGCTGTGGGGGAGGCACCCAGGGAACAGCAATTCTGGAACCCCAGAGGAGGCAGCAAGGCAAGGGAACATGGACTCCTGAGGGATCAATCACTCCGGAAAGCTGCCTCGTCTCCGTATTCCGGGGGGCTACCAAAACGGTGTTTATTTTCATCATTTTGGATGTGAATCATTTAAAAACAGCTTATATTTCCATCTAGCTTCTTTAAAAGCTATCCAGATAGATAGGTAGATGGATAATCTTGAACATAATTTGGCTTCCTCTTCATGACCCAAATCGTTTATCATTATGAATGCCAATTACCACCCAGACCCACAGTTAGATGGGAGCCTGCCTGTCTATTGTACAGAAACTCCAACTGCTGGGCTGCGTTCAGTTCTCTCCTCTCCTTCGTACGGTTTTTCTGCCTCCCAGAGTACCCTCTCCTTCAAAGGCAGTGCACTG
The DNA here is from genome assembly GCF_006229205.1 of Suricata suricatta. Taxonomy (NCBI): domain Eukaryota; kingdom Metazoa; phylum Chordata; class Mammalia; order Carnivora; family Herpestidae; genus Suricata; species Suricata suricatta. The sequence continues at coordinate 167,516,705 of NC_043702.1, forward strand.
TGACAGTCAAGAACATGGCCGTGGTATCAGATCACGGAAGCCAAACCCAACTATTGGCCACGGAACCCTGTTTCCGATCCCCCCCATGCTCCGTCCTCCCCTGTGAAATGGAGACCAATGCGGTGGTTTGAAGATCACCAGAGTTAAGACCTTCAAGCGTTCAAGCCAATGTGTTCAGTTAGCAAATGTTCGCTGTGCTCGGTAAATATTAGTGGTTACCATGCATCCATTCCGGCAGGAGCTAGAAAACCAGACAGCAGCACGGCTAGAGTCATGTTTGAAATAAGAGTGAAGAGGTTTTGGGCAGTGGCCTTAGGCACTGTGATACGTCAACTGCACAGGCCCAATGTCAACTGCACAGGCCCAACGTCAACTGCACGGGCCCAAGGGCGTGGTGCCTTATCGTGGCCACAGGGAGGCCTTCTACGCTAACGCCCAGGCTCCGAGTTCCTTCAGACAGGTGGGCCCGCTAACACTGAGCTCTGAAAGGTGAGATGTCACCACAGAGAGACTCATTCGGGGATAAGGAAAGAATGAGGAGACAGGAGACAAAACTGGAAAAAAATAACTGAAGGCCTTTCACTGAACACTGCCAAACACAATCCTGTAATTCCTTCTATTCGACAGGAATAAGAGGGACTACGTATAAAAGTACTTTGAGCCATATGACGTACTCTGGGCATTACTGTCGTTACCAACGGACCATCTTTATCACTCAACTGCCCAACCTAGAGCCGTTGCAAAGTACTTCCAACCCTAAAGGCACTCAGAAAGGGGAGTCTTGTTTTTCCTCGGCTGCTACCCGAGGGGCCATGGGTCTCTTTTTTCTATCTCCGTCTGTGGTGGAACGAAGAAAAGGACAGGCTCAGGGCCCAACCCTCACTGATTCCCCAGACCTGCTCCCCACCCAGGGAAGGTCAGACCCCGGCGTGTCTAAGGCACTTACCGAAAAGCCTCAGAATAACGCCTGCATTCCAAGCGAAGGGGCGAATGGGAAAAAAAAAAGTTAAGACCAAATGGAATACAGCATGTCTGATGCCCCGAGGCCAGGAGGAACTAGTTCCTGATACTTCATTTCTTGTCTGGTTCAATTCCAAATCTCACAAACAATCTGACTTACGGAGGCAAAGATCTCTTCTGCTTTTATGACTCTTTATTTGGGGGTTGGGAGAGTGGATGTAAGGACCATAATCAGACTAAGTGACATTGTTTCATTATTTTAAACGATGACATTTCATTAGTGCTGCTTATAGTATTCCTTGACACTTTAATTTTTCTATTTTGGTGACAGAAAGGCAAAGGTGACCTCACAGCACCAAAGATGTCCCCTAGGGAAAGAGGGAGCTGAGCCTTTCATATAATTTCTTTCCAACAAATTAACACTGAGAACGCCTATGTATAAAGAAAGCACTGGAGGGGAAAACACATAGGTAGGTGCAGTTGCTGCCTTCAAAACTTGGTCATTTAGTGAAGAAAGGGGGACATATGAACAAGTGACTAAAATCAGGCATTGAATAATTAGAAAATACATGCTAATTAAAGCTACAGGCATTTTGTCATAGGACCATGGTAGAAAGGGTGACTACTTTGAATGGAAGTCTTAGGAGAGCTTTCAGATTTTCACCAAAACAGAGATATTTGAGAGGCTGCGAACTGTTAGCGGTCAAGGCCTCAGCAGACACAGTCATTCAACCTGTGTTCAAACCCCTACTCTGCCAATTCCAACCTGGGTAATCTGGGCAAGTAATTTAAGGCCTCAGAGCTCAGTTTGCTAGTCAATATGGTGGGGACAATGACAGTATATATGTCCCAGGCTTTACAGAGAAGGCTAAAGAAAATAATGAGTATAAATGACACCGTACCTGGTATATAACCCCTAAATGAAGATTAGCTATTATTATTATTAAAAAAATTTTTTAGTGTTTTATTTATTTTTGAGAGACAGAGAGACAGCGTGAGCAGGGGAGGGTCCGAGAGAGAGGGAGACACAGGATCCAAAGACAAGCTCCAGGCTCTGAGCTAGTTGTCTGCACAGAGCCCGACGCGGGGCTTGAACCCACCAACCGTGAGATCATAACCTGAGTCGAAGCCGGACGCTTAACTGATCGAACCAACCAGGCACCCAAAGATTAGTTATTATTAATATAATATTTCTCTAACCCTTATGAAGTATCTGATATTACCATCTCCACTTTCAGTACCGAGATAACAGACAGGAGAGAAATCAGGTCAATGTCACACAGTAGATGGAAGATTCAGGACACAAATCCAGATCAATCTGACTCCAAAGTCAAAATTCTTTCTCACTATATTTTACTCTGGTCCACAAGAAACTCTGCCTCCTCCCAGAAAGGAGGTGCAGGATCTAGAAGGCAAAGCCTCAGAAATCACCAGAAAATAGAGCATGACTCTAACAGATCACACGCTGTCACTGGAGAGACAAAGTCAAACAAATGTCAGACACATAGCCAATAGGAAAACCAACAACACCCAGAAGTGATCACAGCATTCTGTGAAACTGAAAGGTGTAACACAATCTGAAATGAACGAAACTCTACCGGGCATTCAAACTCCCTCCCTGTCCTGATTTCTTTGTTCTTATTCGGGCCAAGCCCATTCTCCCAGGTAACACCTTACACACAGATACATAAAGAGATGGAAGACAACTTGGAGTCTAGTTCAAACTTGCACACGACGCAGCAAATGCCTCTACGACAATCCTTGTGAAGCCTCGTTTCCCACAGCTACGGGACAGGGGCACCTCTGACCACGCCCTCTGGTAACTTGGGGGCAGTCATCATTGATAAACAGCTTTTCACTGAGCTAAGTCATCTCCCATCTCAAACATTTTGTGGAATCCAAATGAATCAATGAATTCAATGATTCAACCATTCTTGAGATGGACCTTTCCTTCAACCTCCATATCTAGATGCTCACCATCTGCTCTTAATCCTTCTTTCAAAACAGCCTGAGATTTTCATTTCCAAAATGCCATTGATTTACCCAGACTCCAGGTCCTCTTGTCTCCTGGCTGACTTCCCTGCCTTCAATCTCTCTTCAGCTTAGTATACATCCTGCACATTTTAATTAGAATAAAAGTCCTTAACTCTGGTTTCAGGATACGTCATTTGTGCTCAAACAACCACAGGGTCCCCACTTCTTGCCTGAACCCCTCTGCTAGTCATTCAATGCCACACTATCAACGCCTACCACTTTACCTACTACATCCTATCTCTCATGCTTGCCAGTACGTATCTTCCAACGTGGTCTAAGCAACCATTGCATAGGACAGTCCCACAAAGAGACCATGACCACAGAAGCAAGTGTACATAAGTTTTATGTAACACGTCTAGAGCCATATAGCCACTCATGGATGAGCTCGGGCTCACTCTTCTGACTGTATGGGGCTCTCTCTCGAAGTCCATCAAAATACAATATGGTACTCAAGTTGCCTGCGTCTAGAGAATATTGGGACCAGCAGATAAGATGGCACCCATGGGACTCCCTAGTTCATATCATGAATGATTATGGAGCACCTACTAAATGCCGAAGCCTGTCCTAAAAAACTGGAAGAAGAATATAAACAGGCATTATCCTGAAAGTGCTTATGGTCCAATAGGAATATTATAAACATATAAAAAATAAAAGACTAGGTAATCAAAGTTAATATGAAGGAATCTATAAGGCAAAGTGAATACAAAGAAGAAGGAATAGGACTGAGTCAGAGTAGTCGGAAAAGGCCTCTGCTAGGGTTTCAATGGTTAGTTGTAGTTCACTTTATGGATGGCAAGTACAGGGAATTCCTGGTGGAAGAGACAACCTTCAAAGGTACGGGGGTGAAAAAGTGGCAAGTTTTAGGTATTGTAGGTGACTGCACATATTTGTAGCCTACGATGATCTAGAAGAAAATGGTAGGAACAGAAGAAACTGGTGAGGAAGACCAGGGCTAGATCCCAAGGCTAACGGACATACACCAAGGGCTTCGGAGTTCATCCTGCAGACTTCCACCCTGCGTCTATGATACATACATACTCGATGATGATCGGATTCAGGGCATACTACAGAGGGTGTGCCCAGAGAAATGCACGATCCCCAGCAGACTACAGAGGTACTTTTCTTCCCCTAAGGAAAGCATACAGGAATTCAAGTGACTGAAACTAACATTTGAGTCTTGATCATTTGAATTAGTTTAAAATTTTAAAGAATGTGTTATTAATATCAAGACTCTTTGTGATATACTTCACAACTGCAGATTCGAGACTATGGCTTTTGGCAAAGGGGCTTCCAGGGACGAACTCTCGATAGGGGTGGGGCGAGCCGGTTTGCATGTTGAGAGTGTCATGGTGGGCGTCAGAGTGGAGGAAGAGCTGTGAGATAGTAGGGGCAGAGATACCAGTTCGGAGGTCACCGTTGCTGTCTGGGTGAAAGATGGTGAGGGCCTGACCCAGGACTGCGGCAGACGGGGTGGGGAGCGGGGAGATGGTATGAGACATAGTTAGCCTGTGTTTACTTTTGTACTTTCTCATCTGGCAGGAGGCCTGGCATAACATGTTCAGTAAATGTGCGCTGCTAGAATCAACACAAATTTCCAATGATTCAATGGAGGAGGGGAAGAAGTGAAGAGTCTGACACATGTATGAAGTTTATGGATCGGGCAGATGAAAGAAAACACAGAGGAAGAAGACCTGATGTGGACAGGGGCGTTGAGGAGGTCTGCCCTGGATGGCGTAGGGCTGAGGACCCTGTGGGACATGGGGGTAGAAATACCTGCTGGGCAGTTTTGGGTGCAGATCTGAAACTCACAGAATCCACCGGGGTTGAAAACACAGGTGTTAGTAATTTACTATTTGTTCAGTAAAGATTTACTGAATATTTGCTTTGGTTCAGATATTGTACCATTCACTGGGGCTGCAGAGGGTGACAAGAAAGGAGAGGGCCCTGTCCTCAGTAAGATTACAAGCAGATACATTTGTGAGGAGATAAATACAGTCGTGAGAAATGGTGGGGGATTTTTGGTGACGACTCCAAAGAGAGGCACCATTAAAGATAACTGTGAGGTGCCAACCAATGAACTATGAAGCAAATAAGATGAAATGGAAATCAAGGGGGGCCAAAGGTTTCATAAGAGAAAAGTCATGGGTGTCAAATACAGCAAGAGTATAGAATTAGAGGGCTCTGGGTTAAGTGTCCAACTTCGGCTCAGGTCATGATCTCACAGTTCATGGGTTCGAGCCCCATGTCAGGCTCTGTGTGACAGCTCAGAGCCTGTTTTGGATTCTGTGTCTCCCTCTCTGCCCCTCCCAACCTTGTGCTCTGTCTCTCTCTCTCAAAAATGAATAAACATTTAAAAAAATTTTTTATAAAAGGATATAGAATTAGAAAGGATGGAGATTGGATTTGTCAACTGGGAGAGTCCATGATCTGGAGAGGCAGAAATCTCACTGCAACAGAAGCAAAGAAGCTTCTAGACGTTATTGAAGGAAGTTGGAAATCTCAGAATCAATAGAGAGGGTAGCTGTAAAGTCTGGAATAGCCCCAGGTGAGACCTGGGTCAGGAAGTACAGAAGATGTAATGGACAGTTTTAGATGAAGTCAAAACAGAACACGACCCACGAAAAGGCTGGGCTGGGAAAACACCGCCCTAGCTCCCCTGAAGGGCACACGGAGGCATTAGATACTTCTGCTTAGCAACATGTCGCTAAAAGGAAGGCACCGTGGTGTCCCGAGCAGATGTTCCCAGGGGGGTCTAAGGACAGGTCCGTTCTTCACTGGCTGTGTGACGCTCGGGGAAAGGCCTGGCCTCGAACTAGCTGGGCCTGGAGAGCACATGTCTGCAAAAGCTGCAAACGGAACGACAGACACAACTCAACAGACTAGCCAATGGCGTGGCTCTGACTGTCCAGCCACGTGAGGCAACACCGGGAAGAGGTCAAGGCAAAAGAGGGGAGGGTAGGAGCGGGAAGACAAGAAGGGAGAAGGTCCCTCAGAGTGAACATCTCAGGAGCAATGGGAGACAGAGACGTGAAGGATGCCATAAAAACGTCATGCTTGGCTCTCAAAGACATGCCGTGTTTTACTCAGTTTACAAGACGAACAACTTTCAGCATTCTCCGGTGCCATACTTCTCCCTGGCCCTGCTAGGTATCATAATAACTGTAACGCTGGTTTCCCCCACAATCTGAATGCAGTGTCCTCTGAAACTTTCCAGAACTTCCGCTTTTGGGCATAGAACAAACAGGCAATCACCATTCATTTATATGGAAATTTTTTT
>NC_043702.1:167523075-167605654 GCF_006229205.1 Suricata suricatta
CATGGTGACCAAGGAGAGAAAACTACTTGGTGGGAAGAAATGGTGTGCATCAGCTGTTTGGGGCCGTGAATCATGTGGCAGCCAGAACATGACATCCTGGCAGCTTCTGCCCCTGCCCCCACCACTTCCCTTCTTTTTTGTTTTAAGATTTAGCAACTTTCAAACACTTTATAGCACATCCTTGAGCTGCCCTTTAGGAGTCTTCCAAATGTTGCCACCGAATGACTTTGAGACCTCGAATTACAATGTCATGAACTGTCTCTGTGTCTCTACTGCTCCCTCTGCGGAAAGGGGGCAACAATCCCTACTCTAGCTGCATTGTCAGGTGCCAAGGAGAATCGAGTGTGCTAATGTCCACTAAAACACGCGTGTTCTTTAATAAAAAGGGTATTGGAGTTAGAATAAGTACTGACTTTCCCCAGCGGGGAAAAAATTAAGGGCAGTATTTTTAAATTAAGAATTTTTCAGGTACAAACCAACTCATCACACACCCAGCAGCCATTTCACATTATTTTGTTTTTTCCTTTTCTTATCTTCCAACCCTAGAGAGGCCTTGGTGGTCCCCTCTCATAGGAGGCCCGACGACCTCTTGCAAAACATTTTAAAGGTTAATTCCAAATCCAAGCTTTCAGTCTCTTCTATTCCTCCCCCACCACCCCTTTTCTATCTGTCTGATGCGCCCTCTTTCCCAGGGACCTGCAGCCCGCCCCCACCCCCAAACCCCTCCTGCACCCTGTGTGGCGGGGATGATAACCAATCATGAAAACCTGCGGCCCGCAGACACCAGAGCGAGCGGGTGCGTGAGGGGAGGCCGAGGAGGAGCCGGTCAGGATGCATGTAATCAGAAGGGTTATCTAATGCTAGTTTCATTCTAATTGAGTCAGTACCATATGTCACCCTGCAATAACATCACAAGCAGCATGCAACTGAATACATATTTAATTCACATAATGGGTACAGCAGTAGAAGTAATCAAGGCAGTTTGCCATAAGCCATAAAGAAATGTAGCTTGTTCCTATCAAGAAACATTTGGCACTTAGGGAGAGAACTGTATCACCAGCAAGAGGGGAACCGGATTACTGCGAGAGCTCATGGGGGGAGGGGAGGTAGAGCTGTGGGAGGCGGGGACACGGGGAGAAAGAGATGAGAGGGAGAAGGAAACCGACAAATGAAAACACCAAAGCGATTAAAGCCAGGACATCGATTCCCAGCGAATGAAAATCAATGAAGGAATATTGTCAGTGGATCGTTGGCCATCTCAATATAATTAACGGTAATGGATTTATTGGCAGTAGCTTAATGATTTCACGTCAAAAGTGGCCCAGAATTTCCTGTGCTGTCATGGGCCCTTCTCATTCCCTCCTGGCCCAGTCCACGTCCCAGGAAATGGATGGGGCCAGGGAGGGTTCAACACATTTTTTTTTCACCTCTCTTCATCGGGATTGGCATCTGACAGAAAGCTGCTCGCCCATTCGCTCATTTCCTCTCTCAAGGAGATGATTAATACCACTGGGCAATGCTCATCAATATCTTTGGACAGATCAACTGGAGTTTTCATTAAACCCATATTAATGTCCTAGATACACAGCTGTGGACAGGTTATTCTAAAAAAAAAAAAAGGAGGGGGTGGAGTAGAAGGAAGAAAGAAAGAAAAGAAAGGAAAGAACAGAAAAACCCTTGATTTCAGTCAAAAATACGCCTGGAATTAACGGGAAACCTGGCTCCTTCCCTCATTAGGGCTTCTCCCACCAACATGTTTTGATGTATATTTCATGAGGATAAACAAACATTCATTTCACTTTGGGAAGGTGTTTGCTGTAATGTATTGTCAGCGTAGCCAGCAATGAGGGGACATTAATTTCAATTCTGGTGTTTAAACACTTTGGCGAGTCCCAATTACTCATTCCCCAGCTCGATATCAGGAGCCCCGGAGGAAGGTCGCTGCCTCCCAGGGCGGCCCCCTGGGCGCGGCTCTGCCCTCCAGTGGGCACAGCGCTTCCCAACTGGGGAGAGCGGGAAGGAGGCGCGCCGGGATGTCACCCCGCCAATCCGTAGTCGGACCTCGACAAGAGGGGCCACTTCGGGGAAGACTCGGCCTGGTGCTACTGCCATGTGTTTACTGATGCTGTGTGCACGCAGGAGTTCAAAAAGGAAGTCAGATCCTATATTTTTCTTTCTTGGCCTAAATCTGAGGATGCCAACCATTTCATGGAGAAGAGCAAAGCCTTGGTATCTAGAAAGGTAAATACTGGGACAAGGATGGGAGAATGGGGAGAGGGCCATGTGTCCCCTGAAGGCCTTAAATATGGATGCAGCAGAGGTGGTGGTCCCGGGGGGGCTGGAGGGGCTCCTGCTGGCAGCTGCCAGTCACCCCACTGTCAGAAACGTCTGCGGCAGGCCCTCCTTCCATCCGGCAAAGGACGGGGGAAGGAGGCCTCCTACATCCGTGAGAAGATGAGCACATGAGCTCTACAAAGCTAGTCGACTCAATAAATTTCATTTTATTACTCGTGATTATTATTTGTTAGTCATTCCTATCTGCATTTCTTTTTTTAAGTGTATGTATTTTGAGAGAGAGAGAGCAGGAGAGCACACGTGTGTGAGTGGGGAAGGGGCCGAGGGAGGGAGAGAGAGAAGTCTAAGCAGGCTCCACACTGTTGAGCAGAGCCTGACATGGAGCTCAATCTCAGGAACCCGGAGATCATGACCTATGGAGAAACCAAGAGTCTGACGCTTAACTGACGGGCCACCCTGGAGCCGCTCTCTCCATTTCTGATAACACCTGCAACTTTAGTGGAAAGTTCTTCACAATGTGCCAAACTTCTCTTGAAGCCGCTAGTGAATTGCATGGGCCATCAGACACAGCAGAGAATCTCTCCGTGCATGGAGAGCCGGCTGCCGAAGATGTCACCAAACCAGAAGAATCCTTTTCAATGACATGAAAGTCTATCTAAACAGTAACGTCCGGTTAATGATAAACTATGTAAAGGGAGGTGCACACATGTTTCAAAGACACAACCATAAGATTGAAAAATGAAGATGAGGACAGCAGGAGCAAGAGCAGCTGGGAGGGGCAGGCGTTCCCCAAAGTCTCTGCGTGGGGGACCACCGGAAGTCACACACGGGAGGAGCCCAGGGCCCATGCGGTGGTGCCTTGGGGATGTCACAACACCCAGGCTCTCAAATGCATGCCCACAGCAGGACCCAGTTGGGAGAGTTAGTGAGATCTGAAAAACACAAAACTAACAAGGACAAAGAAAACACCACCTTGTTCTTCTCCAAGTTACTTCTTCCATTATAAGTCCATAGTTCCTCCATATGTAAGTTTTTAAATTTTTTAAATGTTTCTTTTCGACAGAGAAAGAATACCCCATCTCCCAGTGCCCCCCCCCCACCTTTACCCCGTCTCTTGCTTGCACTTTCCAAGAATCCAGCAGCTTACTTGTTAACATCCAGCCACAGAAGGGAGTCTGAAGGACCCTGCTCCAGGACTATGGCCGGGTCCACTCTGCCGGCTGGTGTCCATGCCACCCTCCTTGTTGTTAAGCAGTCTGGAAACCACTTCTGCATCCAGGGCTATGAATGGTCAACGCATCACTCATTTGTTCAACAAACTTCCCCACAGCTGAATGTATCTGGCCTGTGCCCGGGGGACCAGGGAAATGAAGTGGGATCAGGTCTCTCTCACTGACTCACCTCTGAAACCCAAAGAGGGAGGCCTCACCCTTCCTTTCTGCCTTCTGACATCATAACTCGCGCTTCCTTCCAAGCACCTCGGGCAGCCAAGGAAACATACACGGAGAAACTGCAGAGGAGCATTCACTTTAGGAAGGAAGAAGCAGCTCTGATAAGTTTGAAAGTTTCTAGGGCTGCCTCGGTTGCTTGTCACCGACCTAATTCCCTTCAGACAGGCCGGGAAAGCTTCCCAAGAAGCCAGACCAAACAGGTTTGCCAAAGCAGAGATGCCTGATAAGATCTGGATCTCCAGCAGAGAGGAGAGGCTGGGAAATTGGCAGAGTCCTGTCACGGATCAAAAAAGCCTTGAGGCCAAGAACACACCCTTGCAGGATTCAGGTGACCCACCACTGTCCTCTTAAAAAAAAAATGTAATGGGGGGCCGTGGCTCAGTGTGTTGAATGTCAGATTCTTAATTTCTGCTTAGGTCATGATCCTAGGGTAGTGGGATCGAGCCCTGCATTGGGCTCCACACTCAGTGTGGGGCTTGCTTGGGATTCTCTCTCTTTCTCTCTACCCCTTTCCACTGCTCATTCTCTCTCTCTCTCTCTCTCTCTCTCTCTGAAATAAAAAATAAAAAAAAATAAAGTAAAAGTAAGTAACTAAATTTTAAAAATATAGTAGGACTCACAATAATAATAAGTAAAATCACTCAGGGGGCACCTACCAGGTTAGGGCTCTGCATGTACCCTCTAATCTACTCTTCCTGGGTCCCCTGCCCTGTAGGTATCCTGCTCCTTCACAGGGGAATAAACAGGGGTGGGGGGGTGGTTAAGCAGCACGCCAATGCAATCAGTAGTAAGTGGCTAACACGGGATTCAAACTCAAGCCTAACCAGTTCCTGAGTGCAGGCTCTTGCCACCGGGTGGTGCTGTGCTCTGTGTCGTGACAGGGATGGGCACCTAAGGGTCTCCACCCAGAAGGCTTCAGGAAGCCACAGTCTGAGGTGTTCTCCAGCATCCAGGAAGGCACCCCGTGTACACGGGATGCACACAGGTTTTGGACTCTTACAGGTCTGAGTGCCCATCCAGGCTTCATCCTTCACTACCCGCACAAGTTTAGAAATGTCACCCAGATGCCCCATCTGAGAAATGGAGAGGATACCCACCTCTTAGAACTATTGTAATAATTGAGAAAAATGTTTATGGAAGTCCTAGCATTGTTCCTGGTAAAGAATGAATGGATAGTAACTCTCCTCTAGTCTCCGGAACCCCCTTCCTTTTGCAGGGATACGGAAACACTTCTGCGTTATTTCATGCTTCTAAGAGGGAGGAGGGAGGAAAGAGCAGAGCCTGGGGTCCGGGATGAAATGAGGACCTGCAGGCTTTAGTCCTCCCCTGGGGGAAAGCTGGCTTTGCCTCCTTTCACTACCTAGGAAGCACGAAGGTGCCCCTACTTTGTAGGTGAGATAAGACCTTCCCGTTCCGGAACACTGTGGTAAACTGCTGCTACGCTCTTTTCGTGAGCTAAAAGGACATTTTTCATGAAAACAGAACTAAAAATAACAACAACAAAAATAATGCAGAGAGATCTAGAGAAGCCATCCCCATCTCCCAGGAATAGCTGTGATGGTGGAAGCCTTCAGAAAGGGGGTTCCAGAAAAGTTTGGAAGATTCTGTGAATGCCTTTGGATGATTTGACATCTCTTAACAGACAGAGCTAGAACTCTATAGTCAGAAAACAAGGCTCAAGTCTTGATCCTGGCAAGTAACATCCTGTGTCCTTGAGGAAGTAGCTCAACCTCTCCAGGACTCAGTTTCCCCACCAGTACCTGGCTCTAGTAATTTATGTCTAATTCCTATCGCCAAGGTCATGATTAAACACCACAGTATACTTACAAGTAAGTTCCCTTCTAAATTTGTTACTAAAGTTCAACACATAGGACTAAGTGGTTCTTAACCATAAAATGCTATAGAAAGTTTACTTACTTTCTATATGATAGATATAACTACTTAGGTATAAGAACAAAAAATTTGCATTATTGAGTATAGTGACTCAAATCTCTTTTGCCAATATAGGTGATAAAAGAAAGACTTTATCTCAGGAGGCTCCTCCCCTTGTAAGTGACTTCTTGATGTGTGAGGTGCTCATTCTCTTTCCGTATTTATTACCCTTAGAAAATAACATCTATACACATCTTGATGCCCAGAGAGGCAGGTCTATGAATCTAGGACACTTAAACATTTAAATACAGTCTTCTCAACCCAAGGGCAGTATCCTGGTCTGCCTTGACCACACGGGATCCTCCTTTCCAGTGTCTGTCCATTCTGGTTTCTAAAAAAATTTTAAATCAAAAAAAAAATTGGGGGGCGCTAGGGTGGCTCAGTTGGTTAAGCATCCGACTTCGACTCAGGTCATGATCTCCGGTTCATGAGCTCAAGCCCCACATCGGGCTCTGTGCTCACAGCTCAGAGCCTGGAACTTGCTTCAGTTTCTGTGTCTCCCCCTCTCTCTGCCCCTTCCCCGCTCATGCTCTGTTTCTCTCTCTCTCTCAAAAATAAATAAACACTAAAAAATTTTTTAAATGTTTTTAAACCTGCTTCTCAGAACTTAGGGAAAGCACTATCGCATAGATTTCTTTTGTTCTCCTTCCGTTTTTCAGAATCCATAAAGTATAAGAGAGATCAAAGTGTAAAGACAGTTCTTTTATTTCTGCAATACTTTCATAAAATATCAAGAAACAGGGAAAACATGAAGATAATGCTATCTGCCAGAGATAGGTAGATGTAGCTACAGATTCATCTCCAAAAAGCAAACTGCATGCTTGAGCCTGAGGAATTCACAAGGATATTCACAAGGCTGTTTTAAATGTAAGTCTGGCTGTTGGATATTCTGCATGTAAACGACAGAAAAGAAACCTTAAGAGTAACTATAAATCTTAACGTGATCCCACATCAATACTAAAAAGAAGAGAAAGGGGCACCATACCGCACAAGCACGTATCAAACACACGACTATTTTGCCATCGAGGTAAGTGTTAAGTCTGTGGATGGCATTCCACAGCCCTTCACTAGCGTACCAAGTGATGGCTCCAAACCAAGTGTGGGTGTGTGTGTGTGGTGGGGTGGTGGTTCCTGACACATCCAGCGAGATGACACAGCAGAAAGCCTTTGATTTGAGTCACATGATCTGGGTTTGACTGTCACTTCTACCCCCGCCCACACCAGCAGCCTGAAGCAAAGCATTTAGCCTCTCCACCTCCCTCTCCACCTTGGTTCTACGGGTTATAACACAGGGAAGATAATGACAGAACCTTGCTTGTCTCATTTGCTGTGTGAGTCAAGATAACAAAAGGGAAGCCATGTAGCCAGGTAGAAGGAGCACTGGGTTTGGAATCACAGGGCCAGACTTAAAAGTCTTATTTGGGTCAGGGGCGGCAGTGGGGTGTGGGGGACTTGGCTGGCTCAGTCAGTAGAGTGTTTGAGTCTGAATCTCAGGGTTATGAGTTTGAACTGCATGTTGGGTGCAGAGATTACTTTAAAATTGTCTTTAGGGGCACCTGGGTGGCTCAGTTGGTTAAGCAAGTGATTTTGGCTCAGGCCATGATCTCACTGTTCATGAGTTCAAACCCCACGTCAGACTCTCAGCTGTCAGTGCCGAGCCTGCTTCATATCCTCTGTCCCCCCTCTCTATCTGCCCCATCCCTGCCCATGCCCTCTCTTTCTTTCAGAAATAATAAATAAAAATTTTGAAAAAAATAGTCCTGAGGAGTGCCTGGGTGGCTCAGTCAGGCATCCAAATCCTTGATTTCGGCTCGGGTCGTGATCTCACGATTCATAAGATCAAGTCCTACACTGAGCTCTGCAATGACAACACAGAGCCTGTTTGGGATTCTCTCTCTCTCTCTCTCTCCCTCTACTGTACCCCAGGGCAATTCCTTGAAATTCCGGGTTCCCTCTTCCACAAAACAGGGCTCTCCCGTCCGCCTCAAGGCATCCTGGTGGGGATCAAGTCTGGGAACAGCAGACAGGACATCTGGAATCTGTGCACGTCTCCACAGACTCTAATAGGGGTTGTGCGGATGTCAGTTACCGCCTTCCGCTTACTGATCTGTATCCCGCAACCTAGAATTTTAAACCCAAACTTGATGAGAGTGGTAGAATTGCCACTCCCTCAGAGGTTTTCTTCTCCCTTTGTGTGCTTCCCTGGGACAGGACGTGCTTAGGGAGCCGCTCCTCACGTCAGAAGACTCACAGGCTGGGTTCTGAGCAGACGGGGCGTGCAGGGCCACACAGAATGAAGGTCAAGTCCCGCAGCCCTGAGCTGCTCCGCCCCTGCAGGGACCCCACAAGGAAGGAAGGTGCGTGCAGCAAGCAGAAGAGGAAAGGGAAGAACTTCCTTCCTTCCTCCCATTCCAATGGTTTCCTGCTGAGGGCCTCCTGTCCATGGTGGCCCCTCTAGGGCAGCGACCCGGGCATTTAGACCCCAGAGCACCCTGGCCTGACGCCTCAGCCACCAGTTGCCCCCAAAGCCCAAGGAAGGAGGTGGCTTCCAATAACAGAAAAATGTGGGGCAGGACCTGGGATGTGCTTATCCTTAGCCCACACCATCAGTCTCGCTTTTTGCTTTTTAAGTTGAAAGTATCCAACTTTGATAACTGACAGAAAACAGCAACTATTAGGCAACTAAAAAAGTCATTATTCCTCAAATAGAAGTTCCTTGAGGTCAGGCTTTTTTTTTTTTTTCCTGCTTTATTTACTAATGTATTCTAAGCCCTGAGAACAGTGCCTGGCTTCTAGATGCTCAATAAATATTTATTCAATGGATGGACGCGTAAACGGCCAGACAGACGGCCAGAGAGATGGGAGGGCGTGTGGATGAGTAGGTGTTTCCTGTGGGCCCGGAAAGAGCCATGCTCAAACCACTCTCATTTCTAAACACTTGCAAAGAAAGCAAGTGATCTCAAAATGCAATTTATGAGCCATTTCCTTACCAATTCGCAATAACCAGAAGGGCCAGGCTGAATTATGGATGGCTCTCTAAGAGGGTAAGCTAAACAAAAGTAGGATAATTTCTTCCTATTTCTTTTCATTGGGCCCAATGTCCTTGGTAGATCATATCTGGGTTTTTTTTTTTAACATTTATTTATATTTTGAGAGACAGAGACAGAGCATGAGCTGGGGAGGGACAGAGAGAGAGAAAGGGAGACACAGAATCTGAAGCAGGCTCTAGGCTCTGAGCTGTCAGCACGGAGCCTGACTCGGGGCTCAAACTCACAAACTGTGAGATCATGACCTGAGCCAAAGTCAGATGCTTAACCATCTAAGCCACCCAGGCGCCCCAATCATATCTGTTTTGATAAATCTGTAAGAAAGACTTCTAATTATACTGTCTTTGTATATAAGTGACACACTAACTCATTTTTATCGGATACTTCTATTCTGTATCAGGAAAATACTTAAAGGTGTTCTTTTGTTTGCTGGGATACTTAAAACATTTCCCACAACGTCTTCTTTACTGTATTAATTTATTCAACAAGTTTCTTTCTTTCTGGGTAAATATTTGTCTCAGCAAAGACAAAGGTAAATCTGAGTTGCTCAGGGCCAAAGATCAAAACTTGGAGCAGGGCGGAGTTTAAATTAATGTGTCTCTTTGTAAGTCGGTTTTCACTAACTTTCTTTTTCTTTGTGTTTTTTTTTTCCTATCCTCAGCTACACCTCATGGTTCATTATTTCCTTTCCTTTTCCTTAAAGCTCCTGTCACCTAGCGACCAACCCAGACTCGGCCTCATGGAATCTCTGGGTTTCTCTCCACCTGTCCCCAGCCTCCTAAGGAAAATCACACAACCAAGTTCCCAGGTACCTCCTCTGTATTGGTCTGGAACAAAACCCAGCAAGCTGCTGAAAGCTGGCTTTCTCCCTTCACCTGCATCGAGGCCTCACAACCTACTGCAATGTATCCTGAACAGTTCTGTCTCTAAGAGGCAGCTAGAAGGAACCTCACAATTAATTAATATTTTAAACCATCTAATGTAGAGAGATTTATTTTAAATGCCTAACTAACTTTTCAACTTCTTTCTCATTTATTTATCTTCTGGTTTCCATTCCCTATGGTTAAAATATACTTTTATTTTATGTATATATACATACGTGTTGGTACATATGTATGTATGTAGGTGCACATGTATGTGTGTACGCGTGCGTACACACATATACACGCGTGCACCCACAGACACATACTTTATTTTCTATTCTCTAAGCACAAAGGAAATGAATACAACCAATTTTTTTCTTCCCTAGTTCTCAGGTAGTCATTCATATTGCAAGACACAAGTTTACATGTTTTAATGTGCCAGGCTTGCACACAGTAGGTGCTCTATAAGTGTCTGTGGAAGTAGGAAAAAAGCACAAAGTATAAGTAATACACAGAAATTCAAGGATAGGAGAGTGTTCAGCCTAGGGAAGAGACGAGGAAGGGATAAAGACAGTGGTCTTCAAATATCTGAGAGGCCAAGGACACCTGGGTGGCTCAGTTGGTTAAGTGCCTGACTCTTGATTTTGACCCAGGTCATGATCTCACGGTTCATGAGTTTGAGCCCTGTGGTCAGGCTCTGCACTGACAGCATGAAGCCTGCTTGGGATTCTTTCTCTCCCTCTGCCTCTCTCTCTCTTTCTCTCTCTCTCTCTCTCTCTCTCTCTCCAAAATAAATAAATAAACTTAAAAAAATATTTGAGCGGTCACTGTACAAAAGAGAGTGGATTTCTTTTACATGGTGTCCAAGGGGAGACCTCAGATAACCGCAAAAAAAATCTCACTGAGGGAGATTCAGTCCATCAGGAGGAAAAAACAGCCTGTTTGATACGGAGAATATTGTAACAACGTTTTGTTAAATAGTAATTATCTCAAAGGCTCCTTGAAGATAGAAAAGTTCTATGCTCTAACCCGCGATTTCTAGGAGTATTTAGACAAAATCTAGCTGACACCAGCCAGCCCTGTTGAAGCTTGTTGAACTGCTAAGTCCACGGGGTAGGAGTTTGAAATTGGATCCCTTTGGGGGTGCTTGGGTGGCTCAGTCGGTTAAGCGTCCAGCTTCGGCTCAGGTCATGATCTCATGGTTTGTGGGTTCGAGCCCCGCATCGGGTTCTGTGCTGACAGCTCAGAGCCTGGGGCCTGCTTCAGATTCTGTGTCTCCCTCTCTCTCTGACCCTCCCCTGCTCACACTGTCTCTCTCTCTCTCTCTCTCTCTCAAAAATAAATAAAACATTAACAAAAAATTTTAATGGATCCCTCTTGAATGTGTACTTCTAAAACGGTTCATGTCCTCTCTTCCAGACTACGCCCAACAAGCTTAAAAGAAAGCTATGCTTTAAAAAAAAAAAAAGAAAGCAAATGAATAAAATAAATGTTTGTTTCATGAGCTTCTAAAATATAATTTTTTAGTAATTAATTTCTACTTCCTTATGGGATATCTGTTGGACCCATCTGTCTGGAAACAGGCTTCCATCTGCATCTGTTAATCCTTCTACGTCCACCCGCCAACAACACACAGGTAGGGTTCAGATTTCCACGTGTGACCAAGTAATGCATCTGCTCTACTCTGAGATCTCATTCCCACCAGGAAGGAAGAAACCATTAATTAATTTCACATCATCACTGGTATTTCTAACCATACCTCCCTTGTCCAACTAAGAGCAGAACAGTGACTTGTTGAGGTTGTTGGTTTCTTTTTTTTTTTTTTAAGAGGCACTTGGAGTCAGGAGACAAAATTTGTGAACCCCATGCCATTATTTCCTTCCTCCAAGCCTCAGATTCGCCACCTTGAAGATGGGGTGGGATCCGTTTGTGTAAGAACCTACTTCGCGGCGTGGTTACAAAGATCGATGAGAACACAAACAGTGATGGGAAACCTCTAGGGCTACAATTCACAGGGGAAAGACGGTTTTTCAGGTAAACTTTAAAAAATAACTACAAAAGTAGCACTAGATTTTGTCTTTTGGTTACTTATGCAATTATTAAATGAATACAGCCTGGCTGACTTTTTCTTAAAAAGCAATGTAAGGGGGTGCCTGGGCCGCTCAGGCAGTTGAGCGTTCGATTTTGGCTCAGGTTTGTGAGTTTGAGCCCCACGTCAGGCTCTGTGCTGACAGCTCAGAGCCTAGAGCCTGCTTTGGATTCTGTGTGTGTCTCTCTCTCTGCCCCCCTCCCTTCACCACTCACGCTCTGTCTCTCTCTCTTTTTCAAAAATAAACATTTAAAAAATCAGATTCAATGATCGGACGGTGGTTGACAATCTGCTGATCTCACAGTGTGACCTCAAAAATCCAAAGGCTCAGAAGGGCTGCCAGCTCCTGGTGAAAGCCCAGAGGACCGCACACACAGTGTCCCATCATGTATTTTTCAAGGAGCCCTTCAACTACCTCCTGCCTTTGCATGTCCCCTATCGAGGTCCCTAAGTCCTCAGAGTGGCCACTTGCCTCTCCAGTGGCCACAGCTGCAGACTGGCTCCCGGCCCATCTGCGTAAGTCATTTTACCCTTTTCGAAGCACCCCAGAGTTTCTGACAAGGACTTCTTAGTCCTCCATCATCTCTTGCCATCATCTCCTGCCTGGGTATCATTCATCAACCAAATAAAAAGCCCAACCCAGGAAACAAAGTATTTGATGTGGTTAATTAAGAACGTGGAAGCCACATAGTCTTTAGGGGGGTGATGAGGAGTAGGAGGAAAACCGGTGGAAACTTTTCATAGTTACCAGCAAGCCAGTTTCTCAAAACATTGGTCTGGATATAAGAAGATACAGGAAGAATTTGATTTTGGTGATTTCCACCCCCCAATGCTCTCCCCCACCCCCGACTATGTGAGGATAATTTCCTCACCACTTACATGATTCCTCGGCCATCACAGATAAATCTAAATTGAAATGACCTTGGAGCTAACCTCGATCTCCAGACAGGTACCCCTCGGAGTCTGGAACACAGCAAGTCCTAATGAACAGAGGACCTTGGTGCCAAAAACAGTTGTCCGTAAAACTGCCCTGCAGACTGGAGGCAAGGAAGGGGCTTGTGGAAACGGTGCCCTTAACTTTGGTCTCCTTGGCACTGAGTGGGTAGCAGCAAAGGTTGAAGAAAAGGAAACCATCTCTAAGATGATAAAAAGTCTCCTACGGTTGAGCTCAAGGGCAACTGAAATGAAAAGCATCACCTCTAGGGGTTGCCCAGCCAGACCACCAGAGATTAAGGGGACTAATGTCTTGGACTGGAATTAACCAGAACCCACCCTGTAGAGAAGACCCAGAAGGCTAGCCTCTACCTTTGAGTCCCTTTGTGACAGACAACCAGGCAGCCTGGAAAATCACGAGCACTGAGAAGAATCACACCTTCAACAACCCTGATCTCGCACTTTCTGACATCAAATTTGATCACAGAAACCTTCTTTAAGAAAGAGTTAATTTAGGGATGCCCAGGTGGCTCTGTCAGTTAAGTGGCTGACTCTTGATTTCGGCTCAGGTCATGATCTTGAGGTTCGTTGAATTTGAGCCCTGCACTGTCAGTGCAGAGCCAGCTTGGGCTTCTCTCCCCCCTTCTTTCTCTCTGCCCCTCCCCTGCTTGCACTCTCTCTCTCAAAATAAATTAATAAACTTAGAAATATTTTAAAAAATAAGAGTCCTTTTACTCAGATAGTTAGTAGCATATACATCGGCTAACGAAAATCAACAGATTACAAAACATCACTTAAGGCATCGCAGGGATAAAGTCTGCTTCCCTCTAGATGGGCGGTGGCAGCTGGGTGACCGGTTCCTAGGATTTGTCACTCAAGGCCCCGGCTGCCACCAGCTCATGTTCTCAACCAGAAGCATGAAGAAGGCCAACAGCTTTGCTCATCAAAAATGTAATTTCCCACACATGGAGGCAATCTCACAAAACTATTTTCTTTCATTGCCAAATGAATTGTGTTTGGTAATCGGAAAGCATCATCAATTGTAGAGACACAGGTCCCAAAAAGGAGCATGCCTTTGACGCTGGCTGTGATTCAGAGAATCACACCGTGTGGATAGAAGTGGGCTGGCCACCGCTGGGACACGGGAAAAGGGGGCCGATCCTGAGAGCTGAGCTCATAATCTGACATTCGGGTCTGCCTCTTGGGTTGCTCTATGTATTTCCCAGAGGATTTTCTCAGGCTCTATAAACAGACACACCTATGTGCAAGAAACAACGTCGTTAGTAACCCTTCTCGCACTCACACTTCCTCTGTGAGAAAGCCGAGAAGGTTCCCCACTCACCAACCACATCTAGCCTGTAAGCCTGTCTTGAGTGAGTGCATGCTGGAAGGGAACATGGCTCAGACGTAGGGGGACTCATCATCCTGTATACTTTCTACAAAATGGGCCAATACCACTAAATGGATAGGGCTGTTCGGATAGGGATTCAGTGACAAAATACATATGTAACGACCTAATTGAAATTCTCTCGGTCTCCCTTCTGTAATCTGACCCGACTCGTCCTATCTGTCTTAGGCTGTTCGAACGGCTATACCACAAATACCACAGACTGGTGGCCATGTCTATACCAAGAGAAATTTACTTCTTTGAGTTCTGGAGCTGGAGAAGTCCCGGATCAGATTGCCAGGTGATTTGGACCTGGTGGGAGCCTGCTTTCTTTTTCACGGACCAAAAGCCATTTAAGCTCTGTCCTCATGTGGCAGAAGGGGTGAGGGAACTCTCTGGGGTCCCTTTGATAAGGGCACTAATTCCATTCATGGGGGCTTCACCTCCATGACCCAATCTCCTCCCAAAGGCCCCCCCCACCTCCGAATACTATCACATCGGTGATTAGGTTTCAACACATGACTTTGGAGTAGGGCAGGGGGTGGGAGGGGGCCCACAGAGAGTCCATCCATCACATCATCTTATTCCGTCGCTACCGTCATCCAAATCGTGCCCAACAGTCAAGTCCACGTGCTCCCCGCCTCTCCCTTCCGATGCAGAAGTAGCTCCTAACTCCAGTCACCTCCTGAGTGCTGGGGACAGCCTCCTCTTCCACTCTCATGCTTCCCCCATGCAGCCCGCGCTACCTCCTCTCTACGAAGCCAACTCTAATTACCACGAATTCTAAGCCAGAGCTTCGGTTTCTGAAATATCACTGTACTTTTAATCCCTGACATCTAATTACAACTTCACTGAACATTATTGTCTGCAGTTCACATATTGTGGTCTTGTCTCCCAAACACTTGAAGCTCCCCTAAGGCAGATATCTGCTTTTTTATACTTTTTTTTGGTAGACCGCACAGCACCTTAAAAACTGTCAGTAAATGGTGCAAATAAATGCACTTTGTAAACTCAAGCACAGCACGTATCGAAGCTATTCTTTCTTGCCATGAACTATGAAGGCTTGGCTATTACTCATGTTGGGATCTTCGTGGGACCTTCCAGTTGGGCAGGGGGTCAAAACTACACCAAGAATCCTAACTGGAGTAGCCAAACAGGTGTGGCAGTGATCAGTGATGGGTATGGTGGTGACAGTCTTCTGCAAAAACAAAATCACCCAGGCAGTCACTGCTATGGGTTGAGGGGACTCTGGGGCAGCAAGACTACTTAAAGGCAGACCGAGGCCCTTGGCTTAAGGTCAAGGTTTAAGCTTGGAGAAAAGGAACTCTCAGCAGCTAGGAAGTGAGTCAGGCAGGGCTCCTTGAAAACAATAGTAACACATATTAAGCTGGACAGTTAAAAAAAAACAGAAACAAAAACCTTGGGGTCAGGGGCACTCAGGTGGATCAGTCGGTTAGGAGGCCGACTCTTGGTTTTGGCTCAGATCATGATCTCCCAGTTCGTGGGTTCAAGCCTCGCTTCGGACTCTGTGCTGACAATATGGAGCCTGCTTAGGATTCTGTCTCCCTCTCTCTCTGCCCCTCCCCTGCTTGCTCACTCTCGCTCTCAAAAATTAGTGAATAAACATTTTTAAAAAATAGTATTTAAAAAAACCTCAACATCACGGAGGCTGGCAAACTGAGGGGCCGGGCTTTGAACCCACGCAGCCCCACTCCGGAGGCTCTCCTCTTAAACCCTCCCCTATAATCCATATCAAGACTTGGTGTCGAAGCCCAAAAAAGTCCTTGAAATAAACCCTGCACCCATGGCGGTCCCACTGCAGGGCTTGTGACTCTGGGTCCTCCAGCGGGTTTCAGGTGGGTGCTCTAGTTTCTATCTTCATCCACACAGCCCGGCCTCTTTGTCCTGCCTCCTTGGTTTAACCTTTTGATCCACCCGGATTTCATTTTCATTTCATAGTTTGTCCGTCCTTGGTTCCATTCTCTGTTGGTCTAGAGCCAGCCCTACTCTACTTCTGCTCTAAAAATCCGGTACCTCAAGGGATCTGCTTGTTCAGGAAGGAATCTGAAAGCAGAGAAGGAACTGACAGTGGAAATGCAGACACTTGGCTGGACAAATACAACATGGTTATAAAAACACTGCATGGCCCCAGGGAGGCCCTGGTTTATGCAGGCCATTGGCAGCATGGAGAATGTAAAGCCCCTCCTTTTCCTTTTTGCTCCCCTCCATGCCGTGAGCTACTGTGGTCCAGACTGCCTCGATCACCGTGGGCTCAAGGACCCAGGTGAGGGGCCGAAGTCTGTAAACTGCGCCGGTTCATGCCAAACAGAAAAAGCACAGCCCTCCTCCCAAGGCACCGTTAAGGGGCAAGGGTGCCATTGAGGGAGAGGGGGCGAGGGGTCACCAGACTCCAACTGCAGACATGGAAGGAGACTCGGCACACAGATTGCACCAAACCTGGTGTGCACAAAGTCCAAGGCCTGGTGTTCTGGACTGAAAGCTTGTGTCATTCCAAAATGCACATGTTGGTGCCCCAATCCCCCATGTGAGAGTCTTAGGAAGCAGACCTTTGGGAGGCAGAAGGATTAGAGGAGATCATGAAGGTGGAGCCCCTCATGACGGGACTAAGTCATGCCCTTGTACAAAGAAGAAGGAACCCCGGAGCTTCCTCTCTCCCCCACATAAGGATACGAGGAGAAGGTGGCCAGAGAGGGCTCTCTCCAAGAACAGGATTTGCAGCCCCCAGATCTCGAACTTTCCAGCCTCCAGAACTGTAAGAAACCAACGACTGTCCTTGACGCTACCCTCGCTTCCGGTATCGTGTGACGACAGCCCGAGCTAATGAATACACCCAGTCTGGTGCAATGTGAAAATTTTATGTCCAATCCACACCAGGATCTGCTTTCATCCAAGCAGGTCCAATGGGGCAGAATACAAGAAGACTGCAGTTAGTCCTTCGCATCAGCTGGGGGTCCTGGGTTCACTGATTACGAGAGAACTAATACCAAGTACAAGGATCTTGCCGCTGCAAGGGCAGAATGTGAAAGGAAACGCCGGTACAGTGCATGAACCCCTCATAATGGTGGGCAACCCGATGCGACCCATACCACAGAAGGGCTCTGATGCCCTCCTCGGAGAGGAAAGCCTGCTCGCCAGCCGTGGTTCTGGCTGGCTTGGTCTCAGCCGTGCCCGACACCAAGGTGGCAGGTGCTCGACTAGAGGTCAATGTCTCCACCAGCGGGGAGCTTGGAAGGCACAGGCTGATGGCTAGTACTATTAATACTTCTTAAGTGAAGAGTAAAAGGAAGACATCTCCTATTGTCTTCAACGGCAAAGGTCGGATGCCAGAGGTAGAAAAAAGACCCCAAAGAGAACCTTTATTTCTATTCTGTTTCTATGAATGAAACAGTTTTACTGGGTTTTTTTTTTTTCCCACCCAAACTCCTGGGAGAGAGCTCTGTAGACGTCACCCATCAGCCCAGGACAAGGACTTCAACCTTGGCTTGTTGTCCTGGCTTTGCCCTCTACGAGCTAGCTGTGTGACATTAAACAAGCTTTCTAGACCACGAAAGCTCAGTCTCCTCCTCTTAAAACTGAGTTAACTGTATTTTCCCTGCCAATCTCCTTAGGGTGTTTTGAAGATCAACTCGGAATACAAATGTGAAACGATTCAGTAAACCATAAAACACCACACAAAGAAAGGGGTTACTTTCACAGGTACCATAAAACCACAACACTATCCCATCAAGTTTAAAGACCCTTCCAGTAGGGTGAGCCTGTGACCTCTGTCTCCAACCAACCACCTTGTATCACCTTCAGTCTCCGTTCACGTGGGACCAGTGGCCTCCAGGGTCAACGGATTCAGACTTGTGTTTCTTCATTTTCCCCAGTTTGCTAGAGTTACTAGTCTTGCTCCCCTGAAGCTAAGGCATGCTGGGTGGCTTCTACATTCTGGCAGCATCTGTAAAAATTTCTGCCTGTTGAGTTGGCATGAAGTTCTTAATGGTACTTAGTGGTTCAGAATTAATTTCTCCACCACAGAATGATCCAGGACATTCCACGCCTATTTATAGCTTTCTCAGGACTCCCTGACTACTGGCTTCGACTCCCAGTCCCTAGGCTATCTCTTTTCACAGGAGCAAAGGAGTTTGGGGGTAGTTACCAAGGTCTAGCATTCCATCTTAGCAAAGAAATGATGACCTTGGCAGAGCAGAGCAGCGTCAAGAACGTGGGAAGAAAACGAACTATTTGCATATCTTAGCCACAGAATCAACTGGAATGGTACCGAAAACACAAAGATGCCAAGGCTCTTTGATCTAGAGTTCAACTTCTCATTCCCCCTTGTCCACGGGTAAGTCATGACCCCAGGATACCTAGGCTTGACACAATAAAAGGGAGTCTGCTTCTAGAAATGAGCCACAAAAACAATGCCATCTCCTGTGAAGATAGGAAACCCCAACCTTAAGAAACGAGAGAAGCAGAGGTAGAGGCTGACCCACGACTAACAGATGAAAAGCCAATAAAACCAGCCCCGTGTTGAAAGGTCACCTGGACGGGGAAGTAGTCTCACTGTTGAAATCTACACGTACCCATGCCTTATTTACAGCTCAGGTCACTTCATCACTGTGCCCCAGGTTCCCAGTGTCTAAAACACTGACGGTTATTCAAAACACCCTAGGCACTGCGCCTGAGCTGAGGTTTTGCATGTGGCGGTGCCCAGGAGCCCTTACGAACCACACGTCTGTCGCTTCGCCCCCTAGTGGCTGGTGTGGCCGGAGCTGAGATCCGTGCGGAATCGCAGCCCATAAGTTGGGAAGTTCGGGCTGAAAGAAATGCCTGAACCTATAGTGTCAAAAATATTAGCAGATTCATAGGAGCTTAGCATCCTAAGGGCACTGAAAATTGTCAGCAACTTTTCTGGAAAATAAAATGCTAGAGAGGGCGTGCTGACCCAAGTATAGAGAAATAGTGGCCCTTGGAGCTTGGATTCCCTGGAGGACAAAGCCCCCCTCCCTTTTGGGGCACTCCCAGCCCCCCACTCTGACCTTCTGAAAAGAGCACTGATTACTTATTTACAGCCTTCCATTACTGTAGGGGAGGGACACTCCAGTGCCCAAGCTTCCAAGAAAATCCCTCAACTGGGGTATGTTCCTTTTTTCCCCCTCCCTTTTCAACCTTAACATAAAACGTGTCCTAGCCTATGATCCTGTTCACAGTGTTTGTCAGTCCGGTTAAGGTGCGTGTATGGTAGAATTTGCTGGGGCCCAAACAGGTTTGCTGGATGGAATCCCTCAAAGCATGACCATGGACAGGAACTCAGAATTTTATCAGTTTCACATGCACCCCCACATCTGAGCAAGTGCACTGCTTTGCTGTTGCCCCTTTCCGTCAAGCACAATTGTAGCCTGAAGACAGAGGGGGTTATTAGAGAATAAAAGAAAAAAGAGAAAGAGAGCAAGAAAGCAAGAAAAGAAAGGAAAAAAGGAAGGAAGGAAGGAAAGAGAGAAAGAGAAAGAGAGAAAGAGAGGAAGAGAGAAAGAAAGAAAAAGAAAGAAAGAAAGAAAGAAAGGAAGGAAGGAAGGAAGGAAGGAAGGAAGGAAGGAAGGAAAGAATAGAATGACATTTCTCCCCTCCTTTGAAGTGCCTGCACATTTACCGGATGAACTGGGGAAAAGGACACACCATGGGAGCCCCAAAGCCAAGCCAAGGTGACCGAGGACAAAACTAGAAGTCTTGGGGTGCTCCTGTGTGTACAGGCATTTGCAAAGAATCAGATGTACACGCAAGATATACAGGCGCGCTTCTGCACATTTATGTGCTACACAGACATGTGTTCGCAGACACGAGGCAAATATCTCTTTACAAATACAATTTAGCAGGTATGAGACTGCTGATCAGCGGCAGCTTGCGAAGAAGGGGGAGAAAATCCTGTGGAAATCATTAATACTCCAGGAACCTCTAAGACTCCACCTGAATGCAGACACTTAAGCTCTCAGCTTTGCCATTAAAGCTGGGGCCTAAATTATTGATCTCTTGCCTTTATCAGCATAACAGTCACGTCCCAGTATCGAGATCTAAGTACACTGCGGTCCCTGTGCTGCAGCCACTGAAATAATTAGGAGAAATTCTCATTAAAGGAGAGTGAAAGGTTCAGAGACGGAGGCAGAGCAAAAGGTTCGGGAGGGTGTTTAATGTCTTCCGTGGGGTCGAGAGATCACTGGGATCAAATCCCTGAGCAGTGCCCACAGATGACAGCTTATCAAAGGGAGGAAGTATAAACAATTCACACATGCAGTGGCCCTCCGTGGTGTGTTTACATCTTCGGGTGTCTATGTGGAGTCACACGCAGGCTAGAGAAATCGCCAGTCCGTATTCACGGGGGACGGGGTAGGGGGGTGGGGAGGGATGGCAGGGGGGGATGTGGGGGAGCCTCAGCGTGTCAACGGGGGATGGGAGAGCACAACAAAAAAAAAAGAGAGAGAGAGAAAGAGAGAAAAGAAAAACAGCCAGAGTAAGAAAAATACATGAAAAATAAATAAAAAGAAACATATTAATAATGGAAAACCCACTGTGGACTCTCTCCAATTTAATTTATTCATTCTTTGAAAGTACAAGGGGGTCTGGGGAAGAAAAGAAAGGTAAGGCATATGGGCAAGCCAGCACTTTCTGATGAGCTCCCAGTTGGGTTAGCAGAGATACCACGATAATATATAAGGCGGATTCAGCCACCCCCACTCACATAAAACCTTAACTCCAAAGGCAGAGCGGCTTTCCATTGATTTGAATGCAGATTTCACCAGCTTCTCCTACCCTCCCCCACCACTTACAAAAAAAAAAAAAAAATCAGCCTTTCACACATGTTCCCAGAAATGGCCCAGAGTTATGAGGACAGAGCAAAGGACAGAGAACAGCCTTTCAGAAGCCAGACTGGCGGAGGGACAGGGTTACGACCGGGGAAATTAAACATGAAGTGAGAGGTAGAGTGGTGGAAGGGAAAGGGCAGATGAATGGAAGCCCCTCGCTCAGCTCCAGGCAGGCCTGGACCCAGGGGGCAGGAGAGCCAGCGCGGGCACGCGTGTGTGCACACACACGTGCACGCACACCCAAAGTTGGCCCATATTTAATGTCAACGTGCAGCCACTGGAAAGAAAAATTCCATCTCACACGGCTAATCAGAATTGTTAGGGAGACCATTACCACGAACACTGGGAACATCTGAAATTGATTATTTTTACTTCATTCCGTTAATGAAATCCTCCAGCGACCAAGCCCTCACCCTGGACAGATTTCTTCATAATGAAAAGGAAAAACAAGAGTAACTTCACGGAATGGGGGAAAAAAAAAAGCGGGGGTGGGGGGGGAGTGCGGGTTGCTATCTGCGTATTTGAAATATACATGCATTGACTCTGGTTTCTGTCCACGCCGAGTAATTGAGCCGGGCTGAATCGGTTCCCACCATTTTGTGAGAGGGAGATATTAGCATGGACCTCACATCCCATAAAGAGCACCACATCATTAAATGTCTTGGGCTGGCGCATAGGGAAGAGAAATGCGGGATGTCACCGGCTGATAGGGAAGAAGACTTGATGTTATTTATTAGGGAACACTTACCAGAAACTGCATTTTCTCCATTTGCATTAGATACGGCACGGCTGCCTTTGCAAAGTGCATGCAGGCGCGCGGACATGGGCAGAAAGAGAACACTCCTTGGCATTCCCCCCACCCCAACCCAAGCTTTGTTCCCTGTCCCCTTAATCTCACGGGCACCCAGGCCTTGGCTTCTTGGACCTCTTCCCCACGGCTTCTGCCCCTCTCGACACTCTGCCCCCCACCCCAATTTTCTGCCCCAGAGTCATTTCCATGCTCTAAAAGCCCTATCCCTCCCACGCTCCCCCTCCACGCCTCAACCCCATCTTCCTCTCAGTCCTGACCCAGATGGCTGTCAGCCGGCTGGCTACGGAGATGTCAGGATGCCTACACGGAAAGGCCATCAGAGCAGGGCTTATGGGTGGATTTCCTCTAAATTCATGAATTACAGGAGTGGGGTAGGGGCACAGAGGGGGACAGCCGACACACATTTTTTAATGAGAGTAAGGGAAAGCGGAGTTCAAGCTTCCAAAGGAAGTGCTGAAATTTCCCACCAGGGGATTCTCCTGGACAGGAGGGTGGGGAGGCAGAATTGCCAGGCCCCCCAGCCCCAGGTTCCTCCCCAGCATTGTATCCCTCCGAGGGCCAGTCATCAAAACAATCCGGAAATTTGCTTTAAAGATGCAAGCCCCAGGCCATCCGCTGTAAAAGCAGTCCTGGGCTATTTGCCCTCTTCTCCCTGAGGGTGTGTTATGATAAGGGAAGAAAACCAAACAAGCCCTTTCAGTGGTGACTGCTCTCCAGGGTCCACGCCTGGGGCCTCGGTCACTTGGGGGCAGAGTCGGGCTTCCTCTGGGCCTGCCCACCACTTCTGTGTGCGCTGCGTGTTCCGCAGTCAGATGCGGGAGAGCAGTGCTCTCCAGCCCTCTGGAAGAGCCAGCTGGCTGTCCCCACCTCCAAATGGTCCCACTTCAGAACCAGCAGCAGCTTCAGAATGGGGGCGGGGGGGGGGGGGGGGGGGGGGAAGGCTTGCTGACGTCCACACCAGGAGGGGCCACCACCAGTCCCCAGATGGCACATCCACAGCAAAAGCCAGGTGTGTGGCGGGCCCTATCAAAGGCCTCAAACACAGGCGTGGAGCTGAGGGCGAAGCAGTGATTTCCAGAACTATTTTGAGACCTCAGGAGAGGAGGGCAGCGTAGACCCACAGGCTGACCAGCTGAGAGGCGCTGCGTCTACTCCAGAGACCTGGGCTTCTGGAAAGGACTACTGGATCTAGAACTCAGTCCATACTGGAGACAACTTCCAGGGAGAAGGAAAAGGAAGAGACTAGAAGGATTTCAGTGACACAGGTTTTGCTCACCTGCCAACAGCCACATTCACTAGGAGAGCCCGCCCCCCACGTCCTCTGTGCATTTATTGGGGGGGCACCCCTCACCCCATCCCTTGTTGCCGACTCCCTCATGCGGCGGCCTCTCCCCCACCCAAAGAAAGTGGCCGAGTGTAATTATGCAGAAAGCACCACTGGAGCTATATCAATAAGACAGACGTCTGTTGTATCATTCTCTCTCAGTAAGGCATTTCTTCTCCCCAATTGCTCATATAGAATCATAGCCTAATAGCATCCCATTAACATAATTGCCAACACAACTAGTGTTCCGTGTCTCAGAGCCATTTACTTACTTTACCATAAAGAATACCAAAACAGCCCTAAAATCACAAAGAGGAGGAGAGAAGACGGGTGGGTGCTGGGGAAGGCGCGAGGAGAACTGTACCCCTTTTATATTCCCTTTGCTCCCCAGGATGGGGATCCACGGTGATAAACACAGGAGTGCCTCTCTCATCTGCGGGAATCGTTAACACAGAGCCTTCCTACCAGACTCCCAAGCAGACGTGTGCTAAAATCTAAACGGATTCTGCCAGGCGAAATGAAATTCCCATTATTTTTAATTAATCCTTAATTAAAATATATTACTCCGCAGATTCCGCAAATCTCTCTTAATATGCAAATGCGGCCCATTCAAGGATATTTACATATCATTAATTAAAACGGCACATTCTTTCAGCCTAACAAGCTGAGGGGCTGTGGCTGCTGCCACGTTGGCTCCAGGAACCCGTCCTGGCAGCGCCAAGTTCATCTGATAAAAAGACGTCAAGTGCTGGCCGCACTGGGGGAAGGTGAGGCGAAGGGGGAAGCGAACGTTATCCTTAGACACTCTCTAGCACAAGGACTTCAAATATTATCTTGGGGCCACGGCCAAGTGATTCTGGCTGAGCTCTGAGGCTCCCTGCTGTCTATACCTGCCAGAAGATCACCCCGGGACCCAGCCAGGCTGGGCTTGGCCGGGAGGCCAGGAGTTTCTCACTAGGGCACCCCTGAGTCTTAGTGGAGGTGGGCTGGGTGCATCGAAGGGCTGGCCTGGGAGAGGATCTGGACACACTCGGCTGCTTTCTGCTACACACTTGAAACCTTTCTAAACCTTTCTGAGCCTCAAAGTCGACCACCTCTACCTGGAGCAAGACATGATCGGGTGTGGTGGGGAGAAATGGAAACGGACGCAGTACACCAATCCCTCTACCATCTGCTTAGGTTAACAGCCAAGGACGTCTAGGGAAGGAGTCATGGGGGCAGGTGGGGGCAGGGGGGGAGGGAGGAGAAGAGTGCTATGGAGTTCACAGAGTCCAAGTTCAAGACCATGTAGCAAAGGATCGACTATCGGGAACAGAGGATGGGAGCTGGTGGCAATGACATAGCTCCCGACCAAAACATAAAGAAGGAGGAGCTCACCCAGGAGAAGCAAGTAGAAACGACATCAATCACCATTTCCGAAGACAGGCCCTATCAATCAGGGAGCTCTGCAAACAGCACTGCACCCACCCCCAGAACAGGGATCAGGGGCCCTTTGCACTGGAGGAGAAGGACAGCCTGTGGCCTCACGTATTTCACTGTCCAGACCACCTGAGACCAGGCCAGGAAGCAAAACGCAGGGAGCGTAAACTGCATTTATAGTAAAGCCTTGTTGTCCGGAAACCTCTGGGAGCCCCTGCAGACGAGAATCCCACTGCGGGCGGACACCTGGGCGCTCTCCCTGGCTAATGACCCACTCTCACAAAGTCCTTCCAATCTGCGTCTCGGCAAACCTACAGCCGATTAGATACCACAGGCATCTGTGGACATTTTATATTTTTAATTTTATGTTTGATGTTCCATTTATCTTTGAGAGAGGAGACAGAGCACAAGCAGGGGAGAGGCCGAGAGAGATGGAGACATAGAATCCGAAGCAGGATGCAGGCTCTGAGTTCTCAGCACAGAGCCAGAAGCAGGGCTTGAATCCACAAGCTGTGAGTGAGATCATGACCTGAGCTGAAGTCGGAGGCTCAACCGGCTGAGCCACCCAGGCGCCCCTCTATGGTCACTTGAATATCTGAAACCAAGAATATGAAATTTTTGAATATCAAGGATCTTAAAGGAATAGCTACTTCTCACATAATGACGGAGGTCTTGTCCATAAGATGCCTTCGGCCTGAAGTGACTCCCATAGGGTCTGAGATACAGCTCAGTGACCATGACCCAACGCTCCTGTCTTGGCCCAAATGTCTTATGTTTCTTTGTACACTGCAGTCCCAAGAGAGTCAGAAGTACTGTTCTGCCAATATTTGTTTTTGCAGATTACAAACTTCTACGAGGCAAGGACCTTTGCTCAAACACTCACATTTCCTTTTACTTAGCTCGCTGCCAGGTGAAGACAGAAACTAAAGACACACACACACACACACACACACACACACTCACACACACACTGGATGATCAACAGGAGATCAGTTAAGAGGAAGGGATGGTCACAAGGCCAAGGGTTCTCAAAGATGGAGCGGCAGGCCTGAAAAGGCCTTTAGAGGCAGCGTCGATCTGGGAGGAGGCCTGCAAGCTATCACCTAGGTGCTAGAACCATCCCAGGCCAGACGGAGCTCAGGCTCTGTTCTAGAGGTGCAGCCTAGTGCTTACAAGCAAATCAAGGTTCAAACCTCAGTTCTACCCGGGACGAACCGCATGCCAAAGACAGGTTGCACACCATCTCAAATCTCGGTGTATTCATCTGAGAAAATGAGAATCAATGCCTTCTTTCTTTAAAGAGTTTTCTGAAGCAGATTAAGTGAGATAGCCTAGTAAGGCCCTCGGCACGCCATCAGAACTCATAAGAGGGAGTGATCATTAAATTATTATTTATTGATACTTTTGGGGGAGGGTGCAGCAGTTTAGTCTGACTCCTTCCACTCTAAAATCCAGTGACTCTCCGGAATCTTCTTTCATGTCCCCATCCCTCACCCTCTGTATTTATTTCAGCCCTTCTCCCGGGCAGTATTAACTGATATTCTCTGAACCCAGTCGAGGGACATTTCTATGACTGGAATAGCAATAACAAAAGCCTCACAGTTCTACGGAGCTTATCAAGCTGCAGAATATCTGCTCCATCAGTCAGATTCTGTTATCAGGCTTCTTAGAGCAGCTATCATTATTTCATTTTTCTTCCTCAGACTAATCTGAGAAACGAACACACTAGTACATTATAACAACATAAGCATTAGCTAAATACATCACTGAATCTTTGGAACCTTGGGCATATTTATATACAAAAGCATCACATAAGAATAATGATAATAATGGACTTAAGTCTCCTTTTAGCATTCGTAATGTGCCCACCGAATGCAGAAATAACAGAGCCTCCACTGGGGCGATCCAGTCTTTGAAGCCATTGGAAGGAAGAGATTAGCAGCCAAGAAAGACGCAGGACAGGGCCACCAAGTTAGACATACACCCCCAAGAAGATGGCAAATGGCGACCTGCTCTAAGGGGAGGCATTCACAGGACTGGTAACAGCCCCGAGGAGCCACCACAGACCCTCCCCCTGCGCCATCCAGTCTGGTGCACCCCTCCCTAGAGAATCCCGTACCTCCTGTCTTATGGCTGACACACATCTGTGAGACGTGACGATTGTGATGATTTTCTACGTTATGAGCCCACCTTCCCGGGGCCTAACCACAAAACTTAAAACCTCAACTGCAACTAGATGAAGGCAGATAAAATGGGTCCCATCGATCTGATGCAGCTTAGATTTGGAAGAGGAGAGGCTGAAACTCAGAGCACTGGGTGGTTTGGCAACATGGTGATGAGGCATGTGGCTCTTTAGTGGCTCTTTGGGGGCAGAAGGGACTGAACCACCGGCAGCAGGTCTGACGGGTCTTGGTTGCCAGCAGCGAAGGCAGAGAGCTTCCCCTGGATGAGTCTCCGCGGCTCCCACGGGAGCGACGCACAGAGGCCATCGGGCCGTCCAGACATTCTGAGCACTAACCAGAGTCCCATGAATTCTTTTAAATCTTTGCTGTTAAGTTTTGTTAACTTTGTTAAGTTTTTTAATGTTTATTTATTTTTGAGAGAGAACACAAGAAGGGGGGAAGCAGACAGAGACAGACACAGAATCCAAAGCCGGCTCCAGGTTCTGAGCTGTCAGCACAGAGCCCAACACGGGGCTTGAACCCAGGAGCAGTGAGATCATGACCTGAGCTCAAGTCAGACACCCAACCGACTGAGCCACCCAGGTACCCCCACCTTTGTTTTTTTAAACCCAAGATCTTTAAATAAACTTTTTATTCTGCTTAGAGTAGCCAGCGTGAATTATTTTTTTAATGAACTAAAAATTCCAATGCAAATGACCTCATCCATTCTGCCAGCTCAGTTAGAGGACCACCTCCTAAGGAATCTGCTCACAGAATTCACTCCAGCATTGACAGCCCATTGAGGAAGGGGACCGGCCCTCTTCTTCCCCCACCCACTACGAAAGCTCTTTCTTCTAAGATTTTATTAACCAAGATTCCAAGTCCATGCCATCATGAAGCTCCCCAAAATACAGAAGGACACCAGGACCTGTCTCTCATGAAGGAGGTGCAGCTCAAGCCAGAAACCCTAATACACTGTGCTGGTTGATGTCGTGACCAGTGTTGGCGCCGCTACTTCCTGTTATCAAAAGCAACATGAACACATGACTGGAGGGACAGGCCCCACCCACAAGAGCCCCCTCATCTCACAGAGGAAGACATAGAGCCTTAAAAGGACACCAGGACAAGGCCCCCCAGCTGGCTAAAGTCCAACCCTAACAAGAAGGACAGGCTCTATCGTGTGGAGGTGAGGGAAACTTGTCCTTTCTGAGCTCCATGATCTCAGTTCATCAACTTTCTCTTTTCTTTTTCTTTTTTAAAATTTTTTAACATTTATTTATTATTGAGAAACAGAGAGAGACAAAGCATGAGCAGGGGAGGGGCAGAGAGAGAGGGAGACACGGAATCAGAAGCAGGCCCCAGGCTCTGAGCTGTTGCACACAGCCCGATGCGAGGCTCGAACCCACAAGCTGAGAGATCATGACCTGAGCCAAAGTCAGACGGTTTAACCGACTGAACCCCCCAGGTGCCCCAGTTCATCAACATTTATTGAGACATCCGTGTTTACCTCACCACCTTACTGCCACCTCCCTTAATTACATGGATTAATATGAGTAATTCAATATATACCCCACACGCAAAGTGGCTGCTAGTTTTTGACCGGCAAAGCAGCCATTTTGTTCTTTCAGGATTTACCGGTCACAAACGAGGAGACTGCTTGAAACCCCTTAAGAAAATCACCAGGTACCATTCAGCAGGGTCCCAGATTCCCGCACACAGGACCACCGTGTCTAATTTCCTGCCACTCCTGGCTTCTGGGAAGAGTAATTAACTTACACATGATCTGATTAGTCATAGCCGTACTATGAAAGGTGACCTCGGGTTCACCCCAACTTCCCTGGCAATTGATATTTTGCTTAAGGTGCCAACACGCTTCCCCATATTTTGCTCATGTAATTATTTGCATAGGACTATGATGGATAGGATATCATACCAAGAGCAATACATTGAGGAGCGCTCAAAAAGTGTTTGATGATCTCATAAATGTTTTAATTGCAATGACAGACAGGTGCAATCATCTCATTAAATGTAAGTATCTTTGATATAGCTTTACTTTTAAAGAACACACAGGATGTCGATGATAAGAATCTTTACGTTCGGAGCCTCGATCAGGCAAGCCACGGGCCCGAGCCCAGAGCACATCGTGTTGAACAGGTTCTATGTTTCGTATTATTATACTAGATCATGTTGTATCCATGGGGAGACATACCCCACTAAGATACCTTCTGCTCTGACCAAATCGCAGGATAAAAGACTTACGGGGGGGGGGGGGAAGCACACTTTACATTTTGCTTAAGTCGTCCCTTTGGCTGACACGTGTGTGCAGCTGTGGCTTCTACGAGGCATCTGAAAGTTACAAGGCTGGGCAGGACGTTTTTTCACAAGTTGTGCTTATGTTAGCACCCTAGTCAATTTTAAAACATTAGTGTGTTGGGGGTACCTCGGTGGCTCCGTGGGCTCAGGTCATGATCTAATGGTTCGTGGGTTTAAGCCTCATGTAGGTGTGGAGCCTGCTCGGGATTCTCTCTCTCCAGCACTCCCCACCCCCTCAAAATAAATAAACTTAAAAAAATTTTAGGGGCACCTGGGTGGCTCAGTCGGTTAAGCGGCCGACTTCAGCTCAGGTCATGATCTCACAGTTTATGGGTTCGAGCCCCACGTCAGGCTCTGTGCTGACAATTCAGAGCCTGGAGCCTGCTTCAGATTCTAGGTCTCCCTCTCTCTCTCTGACCCTCCCCTGCTCACACTCTGTCTCTCTCTCACACAAAAATAAATAAACATTAAGAAAAAAAATTTTTGTAAATTTAAAAACATTAGCATTTTGGAGAGGTAGTTCTTTGTAGGAACACAAAAATAATGGAGGGAAACAGTTCTAATTCATGAGGAAGAAAAACTAGTTCTGATCAAAACCCTGCACATTAACCACTTTCTACCAAAAGAAAATCAATATACACGTGTGTTTGTAGGTGTGTACAACACGGAATGATGAGGCTCCGAATCAGAAGAAAGGAACAATGGGGGAGAAAGAGAGATCACAACACCCAAGTAACCAAAGCCCAGGAACTTGTGGAAGAGACCAGTCCAGCCTGGGAACAAAGGCATCCCACTGCCGTCAGGCTGTGCCTGACACCTTGATCTGGGGAAACTCAATGCCTGCGCTCCCAACAGGGGGCCGGCAGGACATCCAGGCTAGCGGGAAGTGTCCCTTCTGACCCCATTCCATCCTGCAGGGCAAGAGACCACTGCATCTGACTGTGGGGAGCTCAGGATTGACGGGGCACAGGTGGCGGCACGAAGGATCCGCCCGGAGGTTCCCAGGGCTTCGAGGTATTCTTCAAGCATCCTGTGAACTCTGCCTACACTGTGTCTCTTAGAAGGGCCTGATGTCTGGTCAGGTTCCATATTCCAGAAACAGACCAAGGAGGTATTTAATAAAAAAAAAAAAAAAAAGGCTCTTTCTTCAAGTCTGGAAGGCATTGATTTAATAGGATTTAGAGAGTATTTAAGAAGACCCCAATTCGTAAAATTGACGCTGTCTATGGGAGAGTATTCTCTCAGGTCTTCAGGCTTTTTTCTCCCCCCTTTTAATTCTATAACCAACCTGCCCACCTCTGCTGGAACTCTAAAATGAAGGAAGAGCTGACACTCTCTTTCACTTCCACTGCGCTGGTAATGTACACACGACACCAAAAATGAAATCACAAAGATCAATATAAGAGCCCGCTTTCTGCGGAGGTCCCCGGTGGCCGCTGGGCCACACTGAGGGAAGGGTCTCGGGCTCCCCCTGTGGATGTGCAGAGACCTCGGACACGAACCACCAGTACCTTGATGGCTCATGCCAGGCGGTACGTCCTTCAGACACACAGGAACAGCAGGGGTCCTGCAAGGATGCTCAGAACGCACCACTACGGATGCTGAAGAAGAAAGGTTAGGAACATGGTGGCAGGGAGTGAACATAGAAAGAATTCTGTCCAAGAGGAAGAGATGGTGGATACAGAGAAAACCAGAGAAGAGACTTTTTTCTTTCTCTTGGCTCCTTCTCGCCTGTGCTTACTTCAGGAAGTGGGGGCGAGGGCTGTCCTAAGCAACGGGTCTGCGGGCAAAAGCACTAAGCTACTGTGATGGGCCCGTGACCTGGTTGTCCTCCCCGGGAGCACAGCAGAGCCTTCTGGGAAGGCTCCTGGTAAGGCAGGGACTGCTCGTCACGGCACAGAATTTGTGAGGGACGAGTTTAGAAACCCTGGAGAGGGACGGAGGAGTACCAACAACTGATGCATTACTTATTTAGAGGCCCAGACCACAATCTGCATTAGTGTTAGAAAAAGAAAACTATACGGAAGGAAGGAAGGAAAAAAGGAAAAGAGAAAGAGATAGAGAGAGAGGAAGAAAGGATGGAAGGAAGGAAGGAAGAAGAAAGAGGGGCGCCTGGGTGACTCAGTTGGTTGAGCATCCAGCTGCGGGATTTCGGCTCAGGTCATGATCATAATCTCACGGTCTGTGGGTTCAAACCCCATGTCAGGTTCTGCTGACAGCTCAGAGCTTGGAGCCTGCTTTGGATTCCGTGTCTCCCTCTCTCTCTCTGACCCTCCTGCTCATGCTATATCTCTCTCTCAAAAATAAATAAAAACATTTAGAAAAAAGACAGAAAGAAAGACAGAAAGAAAGACAGAAGAGACGCAGCCCGAGTGTGGGTCTTCGAGCTCACTGAGCAGCAAGCGCGCTGGAGAGGTCCCATCCAGGGCCCCGTGCCTGCGAGCAGCACTGCTTTGTGGGCCAGGAAAAGAAAGCGGTGGGAACACAGGCGTCGGTACAACCACAGAGTATGACCTGTCGACAAAACCACCTCCTTCTTCCTTTGCTGAGGTGGCTCAGGACGGACTTTGCTGACATCACCTTACGGGGCTGAGAGGATGTCAAGGAGCAACAAGTTGATATGAAGGAGATGCACGTTGTGTCGGAGACACCTCACTCTTCCCCAGGAGGGGTCCCTCCCCACGGTGTCCCGGGTCCCTGGCCAATCTCTCAAAGCCTGCAGGTGTTTTGAGTCTCCTCAGCCTCGGCCTCCCGGCAGCAGCTTTACAAGCCCCAGGTCCCAGCATGTCCCTTTTGGGCAAGGTCCCCAAAGGCCTCCATGCAAAGCCCCAACCAGTATTTCAGTATTTCAGGCTCCGGCCGCATTTGTCGATGTGAAAGCCGGGTGCCCTGCATCCCCAGCCCGCTCACACCCTCTTTTCGACCAGAACTGTCACGCTCACTCAGGACTGTGTCCTGATCCTCCTCCACCCCAGAAAACACAACCGGCCCTGCCCCCTGCTCCCTCTCCTCTGGGAAGCGGTGCCCGAGACAGCATGTGATCCCCGCACTAACCACCTCTGTCAGTCAAGGTTTTGGGTTACAAAGAGCAGGACTGGGCTCTGGCTCACCTACTCAGGGGAGGAATTTACTGGACAGACACGCAGGGCCTCGTGGAATCAACAGGAAGCCCGGAGAACCCAGCTCAGAAAAACATAAGCATCAGCAACTGAGCACACGGCCAAGGGCTGCGATCACAGGAAGTCAGCCGGGCAGGGCACTGATGGCTTTGGGGCCACAGGATGCCGCCGGTCCCACCCTCAGTCTTGCGGCCGCCTCTGTCATCTTGTCTCTGTTCATCGCCCCCCTGATTCAAGGCTGGGCACAGATTTCCCATCAGCGAGGGGCCGGGTGCTCAGGGCCCCACGGCCAGGCAGAGGGGAGACACGGGGGTCCACAAGGGCCTATCTGAGGGGCAAGAGGATGCTCTTAGCAGGCTGGTCCCCTGCTTGCTCACTCCAAACCCATCCTCTCTTTACTCACTCCAAGATTCCAGTGGGTCACAAATAGCTTTGGAATATACAACACGCGGTCACTGCTGCACCAGGCGCGTGCAGAGGGGATAAAGGGGCATCTAACCCACAGCTGCCGTTCCCCAGACATCGCTACAAGGGAAGGAGGGCGATATCCTCACGAGGAGGAGGTAGAGAGACGCGCGTCCCACGCCTAAAGCTTAGAAGGAAAAGACCTGCACTGCCCCCCATGTGGCCCGCATCAGGAACAAATTGTTCTGCCACAGGACCTTGGCCTGGCCCCGACAGAGATGACAGGCACTGATCTGCGGCTGCACATCGGGGCATGTGCCCGGGGCGTGATGTCTGGAGCTTGAAACAGCAAACCTAATTTCCAACGACTCGGGTAAGAAATACTTCCTCCGTGTGCCCATGTCCCACCATAGGAGTAAAGGGGTGGTGACCAAAGCCACACTCTGTAAGTGCCTCCCACTCACCAGGCACCATGCTGCGTCGGGGACCAGCATGGCCACCATCTGTCTTCCCGATAACCCGGGTGAGCATACCAGAATTCGAAGAGTTGACCATCGGGCCACTTGATGCTTCCACACCGAGGCACGTTGCTCAAGGTCCTTGTCCTTTGTTTCCTCAGTTATAAAATAAGCCTAAGACCCTCACCTTACAGGACAGTGCTGAGAATTCAAAGAGGTAATATACAGAAAGTGATGGGGCACCTGGACGGCTCAATCGGTTAAGCCTCCGACTTCAGCCCAGGTCGTGATCTCACAGTCTGTGGGCTGGGGCTCTGCATCGGGCTCTGTGCTGCTTGCTGGGGGCCTGGAGCCTGCTTCAGAGTCTGTCTCCTTCTCTCTCTGCCCCTCCCCTACTTGTTCTCTCTCTCTCTCTCAAAAATAAACATTTAAAAAATTCTAAAAATACATATATAAAGTATTAGAACAGTACCTGATATGGAGATGCTCAACAAATACCGCTTATGTATTAGTGTAAGGTAGCTATTAAAATTCCCATTTTATTCATCAACAGCCCGACTCTGGAGAGGTTAAGTAGCCCGCCAAAGTCTAAGGTGGCTCTTACATACATGTAGATATGTAGAACGGATGCCACATTCGGACTTGACTTGAAAGACCAGTGTTATTGGCGTGACACCACGCTGCATACACACTTCTACACGGTCAAACGTGCTCCAGGGCATCGAGCTGCTTTCCAGAGCAAACGCTCTAGTTCCACTGCTTGTGATGCCCGGGAACTGTCACGGCAATGATCTGTTTTCACAGATCTCTGGGATCCCAGCTCTCGTACATAGTCTTGGTCATTCTTACGGAAGAACTACAGTTCCCAGACACCCCTGTGACCACGGCTGATACAAAGCAGTATTCAACAGGTTGATGGGGACACCAGGACGGGCTGGACCTTCAGAAACAACAGCATCCACTTTCCAGGTGTTTGGGTACAGGGTCACTTTCACGAGCGCATTAGATAATGGCCCCAGGATCTGAGTGGGCTGGAAGGTCAATCTGTTTTTGTTTTTGTTCCTCTGTTCTCCTTCCTTTTGTTGTTCCTTTCTTCTTCCTGTTTCTTAGTTGAGAAATAACCACAACCCCTGAATGTCCTCATGCTTACAAGAAAAAGGGGGCCAACTTTTGAATTTTAGATCTCCCTATCTGCCCCCCACCTGCCATCCACACTCCCCCCACCCCCAATCCCCCACCCTTGTCCTCTAGAATCTGCCTAGCATCACGGCACAAACGCCATGACACCAGAGCTGCCGGGAGGCACATCTGCAGACGTTCCATAGCAGGAGGCCCTCCCCAAAGCCACCTGGATGACGAGATATCAGGTCTTCGAGTAGCAGGGGCACGAGGAGCCTGTTTAACTCTGGGACTATCTGTCCATCACTTGTCCTTCCCACACAACATGCTGTGGCTTAAACCACAACAGTCGGCAGAGCCACACAGATCAGGGTGAGTAAATGAAAGCCAGCAGGATGACGAATCTGACTCCGGAAGGAAAACCGGCATTCCTTTCCTTAACCGCCCTACCCAGGTCAAAGCAAGCCCCCTTCCCACTTGAGCAGACCAGAAAGAGAAACAGGTGCACTCAGATCCCG
This sequence comes from Suricata suricatta, assembly GCF_006229205.1. Classification (NCBI taxonomy): domain Eukaryota; kingdom Metazoa; phylum Chordata; class Mammalia; order Carnivora; family Herpestidae; genus Suricata; species Suricata suricatta. The sequence continues at coordinate 167,557,584 of NC_043702.1, forward strand.
TAGTGTTGGACCAAACTGTGCGATGTAAACGGCCTCAACATCCAGTGTTCCATCGTTCAGAGCCAACTGAGTTGTTATTAGCATCTTGTATGGATTTTTTGGTCTCGTTTCTGCCTTCATAAAACAGGTATCATGGAACGTGCCAGGACTGTGAGGTTGTTTTATTTCTGATATCGAAGTAAATCTTACCCAACACAGTGCATAAGCATTTACTGTTATTTTGATTTCACTGCTTCGATTAATCCCAGTTTTAATACATCAGCGATAATATGAGGTTTGATTTACCATATTATTATTGTCTACTGTCGAGATAAAAGTCTCCCAATTACATGACAGACAGCAGATGTCCCCACCTTCTGAATAGATACCAACGCATGACACATCTCCTAAGCCCTAAGAATGTTTAACGAAAGTGCGCAGAACGACCCTCATCACTGAAATAAGTGTCCCACTCTGACGTCTCTCAATTGCCACATATTTCAGGAGCTTGTCTCTCGGAGCCAGCTCTTTTTTATCATCGCTATATTGGCCCATGGAATTTTTCCACCCGGAGGAAGGCTGTACCAATACATTCCCTAATGTTTAGTTCTGTTTGTTAAGCTCATTTGCATAGACTAGAACATGTGGTCTTACTATCATTGTTTTGGTCAAATACCCCACATAGATTATTTATTTCATTCTTAACACAGCCTTGGTATCATACAAAGAACCCAAGGTTAACCCATTCCTAAACTCGCACTTGGGTCACGAGCTGATGAAGCGTCTTATCACCTGCTCTCGATAAAGTAGAACCATATAATACGTTACAGAAAACACACGGAAGGTAATATAAGAGCACAACAGTATACCATTGATCTAAGACGAGGAAACCGGAGCAGAACTGGGATCTACAAGCCACAAACACAGTTCGTCATTTTACAAGCACTTCCTGTACGGGTTAGCACTTTACTGTCCCTTTACTTTCTATTTCTCAGTGCGCAGGGCTCTTCCGTCATTTCCTCGCTGTCTATCACTCAATCTCCATCTTAAATTGACACAGCAAATCCCCTAGTGACATCAAATGGCATGCCATGTTTCAGCCAAATTCTAGACAGTTTTCTCCTCATAATTTATCTAAGATGAAAGGAATAGATGTGTTTTGGTCCCATACAGATTTGAAAGCCTACTTAGTCTTGAAATGTGATGAAGTCTTTTTTTTTTATAATTTAGTTTCAGGGAAATGAAAATACTCAGCATTACCAGTTTGCTGACCTAAATTAGGTCAGATGAGATGAATTCTATGACTTTTTAAAAATTTTCTCACTGCAATGGTTTAGATCCAAGAGGAGAATACGGATTCTGCAAGCAAATAAATGGGGACAAAAATTTCCGAGAGACAAGACAGGGGCACCTGGGTGGTTCAGTCAGTTAAGCGTCCAGCTTCGGCTCAGGTCATGATCTCAGTTTGTGAGTTTGAGCCCCACGTCGGGCTCTGTGCTGACAGCTAGCTCAGAGCCTGGAGCCTGCTCCAGGTTCTCTGTCTCCCTCTCTCTCTGACCCTCCCCTTCTTGTGCTGTCTCTGTCTCTCAAAAATAAATTAAAAAAAATTTCCGAGACATACTAAGCTTTTGCCCATTCTGAGTTATTATGTACTTGAAAAACATTATTAGCTAGTCAACTATAATGGAGATCTCGTTAGGACATAAGTGCTTTTACTGCTGCTTTCCTCAGTCTGCATACTTGCCTAAGCTACCTGGCTGGTTACTTACTTCTGTATCTGTTAGACCAACACATACGTGACATTTCTTCCCATTCAGGAACTCTATCCACAGATCCTAAAAGCTATTCGTTATATTAAGCAGCCCACTTCCTCTGCTCAGTTAATCAGATAAGGAGAGCATCTTATTTTGACTCTCTTAAAAAAGTAACTTTTCTAAAATATTTAAGAATATACCCTGTTAGGGACACCTGGGTAGCTCAGTCGGTTGAGCTTCTGACTCTGGACTTCGGCTCAAGTCATGATCCCAAGGTCGTGGGATCAAGCCCCCTGCTGGGCTCTGAACTCAGCATGGAGCCTGCTTAAGATTCTCTCTTTCTCTCTCTCTCTCTCACTCTTCCAATCCCCATCCCTCTCCACTGTCTGCCTGCAGGTGAAGGCTAAACCATGACCCATACCAGTCAAAGTAGCACATACTATAATGTCACCTTCCTCTTCCACATACCTACTGATTCCAAAGGCAGCCACTCCCTCATTTGTCATACTGTCTTCATCTAGTCTCCTTCGTCCTACTAAGTACTCCATCAAATACTCTAACAACATGAAAGCAATCTATCCTGTCACATAAAAGCCTGTTCACTAAGGATTAGAGCAAATATATCACCCAATTGTATACAATGTTTTAGAACTCTAAAGCCCAGTGCAAACAGATAAACAAAACAAAGGAACAGATGACCACAGATCAAGGAGGTGTGAACTGGAGCTCTAGACCAGCAGACACGAAAATGAGGTGAACTGAAAGAAGAAAACGCACTGAGCATTGCCAGAAATACCCGCATTGTCTTGATGATCTCCATGGGCCAACACCCAAAGTAGCTCATTCTCTGGGAGGCTAAAAGTGGGCCCCACACCCATGGGCCTCATTGATCCTCTTGATATTCAACGCTGGACTTTTTAACTTCAGAAGCCAGACCACACCCCATAGTATGGTGCCCTGCAGAAGACAGGTGTCCAAAACGATGTCAGAGATGGAGGAGGGGGAGTTATGCTGAATTAATGAATAACTCCTTTTGGATGATCTCCATAAAATCAGTTCTTCCCCTGAGTGATCTTTTCCAGGGCACTGTCCCCAACACAAGCCGAAACACTGCGGCCCCTTCTTCCATTTCCTATCTAGCTCCATGTTCCTCCCTGTGACAACATGTATCACATGCTATTCCCACCAGTGACTCACTCCCAAAGGCAAGGCTGACTTTATTTATTTCTTATCCCCAGGTCAAGAAATGTTGCTGAATAAATGCTTAGGATTTGGTTAAACAGCCATCATTTGTTCACGGACTCACAATAGCAGGGTCTCTCCTGAACAAGCCTTTATAACGCTACACAGCTCTGGACCTTACGAACTTATGTGTATGAGGTGCAGAGAACGTAGAGCTGTTGATGTCACACTTCCACGCGTCTATTCCAGACCATTCTCTCCCCATTTCTGGTGAGGAAGTCCAAACAGCACTGGTGAAAGTTTAAAGAAGGGAAGAATCTGAATCCCCAGATTTTCCTACTTTCCTTGTCCCCATCTTTGCAAACCCCTCTGACTCCGCACTGCCCGACATGCTCACCAAGGCTGAGACAGCGGATTATTAGCAAGTTCACATCAATGAAACCTGAGAACTCGCATCTTACCCTGATGTCAGCTCAAACCAGCGCACAAAAGACCGGGCTTCTTTTCTATCGGTACAAGTGGCAATTTCTTGGAAATACACACGCACGTGTACACATGCATGCATGCGCGCGCGCACACACACACACACACCCACACACACACACACCCTGCACCTGTTTGGTCCAAGGGAACAGCACTGGGCTATGTCAGGGAACCTGACTTATCTTGCTATTCTAAGTTGCCAAATGGTCTGACAACATTTTCCAGATCATCCCTATAACTAGAGGCTCCCCCTTCACTGTACTTGAAGAATATTTGCCAGAGATTTCTAGTTTCAAGTAGACATGCCCTTGACTTCACTCTACTCTTTGGAAAGAAAATGGTAGAAGTGTCTCAAAAAAAACCTTCCACTTTGATCTTGAGAGAAGGGGCAGCGGAATTCCCAAGTCAACCAACCAACCCAGAGTGACAAAATTCCAAAGGGGGTCTTACTCCACTGTTATGTGCTTATTGTCATTAACAGCAAAGGACGATGAACCAGACCATGCACTCCAAGCAAAGAGAAAAGTAAGTCCCAAGCCAATTTAAAGCACCAGTTGGTGGGTCAAGGTGTGAGAGGTGTGTGGCCACAAAGCCTGGCTCCCGTGTGTCTCTGCTTTTCTGTCCCTCGCATGTGGTGGCACAGCCCTGACACCGAAGCCAGCATGGCCAGGTCACGGAACCACCCTGGGCTCTAAAGCTGTTTTTGACATCAAATTATTTTCAAACAAATTTTTTCTTAAAAAGGACTTCAAGTGAAGTCCTTTTGTTTGGATCAACAAATGACGATACAACGAACAAACAATCGATCCAAGCCACAACATGTAAAAATCTCAAAACACAGTATGATGAGCAAAAGCTAGGCACAAAAAGACAGTTGACCTTTGAACAATGTGAGGGTTAGGAGCTTCAGCCCCTCATGTAGTTGAAAATCCATGCATTAGGGTGTATCTTTTTATTTTGAATTAGAGTTAACACACTGTAGTCTGTTTAGCTTCAGGTGTACAAGTCAGTAACCCAGCAATTCTGCACATTACTCGGCACACATCACGTGAGTTTACACTATTCTAGATAATGCTGCAGTGAACACAGGGGTGAACATATCTTTTCAGATTAGTGCTTTCATATTCTTTGGGTGAATACCCAGTAATGGGATTACTGGATCATGTGATAAGTCTATTTTTAATTTCTTGAGGAACCTCCGTATCGTTTTCCACACTGGCTGCAGCAGTTTGCATTTCCCCCAACAGTGCACGAGGGTTCCTTCTTCACGCCCTTGCCAACACTTGTTTCTTGTGTTTCTGAGTTTTGCCATTCTTAACTTTCTGTCTCCTCTACTAATAATACTCAACTAATAATAGTGTACTGTTACCAATACCATAAACCGTTAACACATATTTTGTATGTTTTCCACTCAACTAATAATAGTGTACTGTTACCAATACCATAAACCGTTAACACATATTTTGTATGTTTTCCATATTACATATTGTATTCTCACAATAAAATAAGCTACAGAAAATTTTATAAAGAAAATCATAAGGAAAATACATTTACAGCACTTACTGTATTTATTGAAGAAAATCTTCATAAAATTAGACGTGCACACTCAAACCCAAGTCGTTCAAAGATCAACTGTATATATATACACACCACATGATTCCAATTAATCTATGATGGTAAAAACTAGAACAGTTGCTATCTGGAGTAGATGTTGGGGGTGAACTAAAGTTCAAAGGAAGCCTTCCAGGGTGAAAGCTCTATATCTTAACTGGGTGTTGGCTACATGGGTAAACTCACTTATCCACCACATCCAAGTATATACCTAGGTTCTATCCGTTGTACTGTATATAAGTTTACTTCCATTTTTAAAATCCAGCACCAATCTCCTCCCACCTCTGACTAAATCTAGCCAGTTTTGTGGTATAAGGGAAAAAAAATGAAATTCTAGAAAGAGAAGACCTAAACTATGACCCTGGTCAGCTTCTAGCTCTGTTATCTTTTAACAAGTGAGGTAACACGCTCATGCATTTCCCATTCTATGAAATGGAAGACCTCTGTAAAAGGTCATTCAAACAAAATAACCCATTGAGAAAATACCGGTAACATACAGAAACACGCTGTAAATAACATGATGTTACATACAAAAGAGATGGCAGAAATATTATTCCCCAGATTGGGGTGGGCGTGGGCAAAGGGAATCCACCAGAGAGTGCCTCCATTGGGATTCTTAATGTGTGTGATGATTTTCTCTTTCTACCATTTTACTATTATTTTTTTTTAAAGTAGGCTCCATGCCCAATGTGGGGCTGGAACATACAACCCTGATAAAGAGTTGCATGCTCCACAGCTGAGCCGGCCAGATGCCCCTCTTTCCACCATTTTATTTACTTATTTAATGAGAAAGAGTGAGAGAGAAAGCAGGGGAGGGGCAGAGGGAGAGAGAGAATCCCAAGCAGGCTCACACTGTCAGCACAGAGCCCAATGCAGGGCTTGATTCCACAAACCATGAGACTGTGACCTGAGCCAAAACCAAGAGTCAGATGCTCAGTCGACTGAGCCACCCAGGCACCCCTTCCACCATTTTAAAACATGGGTTTCTACAGCTGATCAGAGCCGCTAAAAACCAGGAGTGCTCCTTTGGTCTCCACATTTCCTTACACATGTGCACACACACACACACACACACACACACACACACACACGCACCCCTCCATAAACGCTGCCCATTCTCACTCGCTCTAGCTGCTCTGCCTGTCTTGCAAGGTGCCCAATCTGCATAAACCATGAGGATAAATCAATCAGGCAATGAGAAAAAGGCAACAAACCGCGGCCAAGGCCAAGGTGCAAAACCCCACTCCCTGCTGGGGACGGTTATTAGGTCCCCCTGAGCGTCCTGGATGTCACCTTGCTTCAAGTGGACCCGGTCGCCCATCTGTGGCTTCCCTCTCTTTTCAACTCTGCCTGCCTGTGCTTTTTGGGGAGGGTTGTTTACGTGCTCCCCACACCACCCCCTTCCCCTGCTCCGGAGTTTCTCTCCCGCACTTTCTCTTTCTCTCCAGGCTGGGTTTAATTTGACACCTTGAGCTTTGGTAACGAGGTGGGGAGCAGAGCAGCCACAGCGGAATTCATTAGGCTCAACACTGCAGGGCCCGCTCTCTGTGCGTTAATGACATCGGAGGGTAGGGAAACGAGACAGCCACCACGCGAGATGAAATAAACATGAGGACTGTCAGCAGTGACAGCCTAAGCAAAGGGGACAAAATGAGCCAGGTAGAGACCTTTCCCCGTCCGCACAATGCAAACCGACAGCTTGCAAAGCGCCCCCCCTATCGCCACCCCCACCCCTCACCCAAAGCCGAAGAGTAAGGGGCGGGGGAAGCGGAAGCGTGGATGGGAAAGAAGTGAAGAAAATACAATGAAATTATCATTGTTTTAACGTACAAATTTCATTTATCAGTTTAATGTTGGCGCAAACCAAATTCATCCCCCTCCTTCAAAGAGGAGGTACAGGGAGGCTGGAAGCCGTTGCGATGCTTGAAGGGTCCTCTCTGCCCTCCTCCCTGCCTGAAGCTCTCTCTCGGCTGATTTCTTTTTCCTGAGCAGCATCACCACCACCCCTACCTTCAACCACTGCAACTCCGTCTCTCCCTGTGGCTAAAGGCAGCCTCAACAGGAGGAAAGGAAGGGAGACAGAAGGCAGAGGTGAAGACGAAGGGATAGAGGTGCCGGATTCTGTACATGTTTTGTTTTAAAGGTGACAGCGGGTAGCAGGAAAGGGACAAAGAAAATTCAGGCAGCACGGGCTCCATCCAGAAAGGGCAAAGCCCTGAATGTGTCCCCCAACCCAGAGCCCCGTTTCCAGGTACCAGCTGTCAAGAGGGTTTCCTGGCAAGGAAGGTCTTAGGGACTACAGTGGCCTTCCCTTCCCGGCACAATGCAGGAGGAATGCACTGGCTGGAATCAAGCGAAGTCAGGACCTCCTCTTCCAAAGGAAATAATCCCTCATGCGGAGGAGCAGGGAGAAAGCCCCCCACCCCACACTGTGCTCGCCTAAGAGAAAGGTGGGTTCCCCATCTTCAAAAAGAGCAGACTCCATCCAGTTGGCCAGAATGTGAAGCCCAGGGCTGGGGTCTGGAGTGTTATGTGTCCCTAATTTAATCAGCGGATCCCACCGCCAGGGCTAAGAGCGTCTCCCTCACCCCTTCCCAGAAACCCTCTCCTCTTTCTCAGTCTTCTTCAGAGACAGGACGTTAAGTGAGCCAGAGCCCATACTTGAAAGCCAAACAGCACTGTTTTCTTTGGCCATGGACTTCTCAGGCAACGTTTTCAAGAAACCCCCCAACACTAGCACTATTATGAGACCGGCAAAGAAAACCATCATTTTTTTTATTACCCAGCATGAAAGGGACAGGGGACGGAGACTGAGTCAATGACAGAATTCAAACTTAGGACAGACCCAACACGGGTCATTCTTAGTTGCTTGAACACAAGTTTTCCCTACCAAACCCCTGGCGGGGGGCGGGGGGATGCACGGTCTACATGGGTATGCAAAGAATGCAGGGGGCCAGGTGTGAACAGTGGGGGCCCCTGATGCATGAACTTGGCTGGTCGTCGTGAAGGAGGCCACGGGACATGACTCCACATCACAGATAGGACGTCAGAAAACTACCTGTTTCACACACTGGGAGTGGGGGGAACAAAACCCGGTAGATGTGAGGTTATCACAAAACACAGGCCATGACACTTCTGTCAAACATGTCCTGGGTTTGAGGCCTAGAGACGGACTCCCAACAATGTTTTACCTGCATGCAACACTGACAGAACCTTTATTTTCTCCCCCAGAAACGGGTTCGCACCTTGTTCCCCTAGCTGGTGTGAAAACAGATGGGTTGGCTCCTTCTAAGAAGCATTACAATCCCCGAAGGGAAGCAATCCATTAATAAAAGTGCCAGAGAAGAGTTTTACATTTAAGAGACTGATTCTGTCGTAGGCCAGAAAATGCGGTTAGAGAACATTTCGTTAAGGGCAAGGGACACACCCGGTGCGTTTGTTCTGGAAGGCAGGGAGTGGAGTGAGGGAGAGCGTGGACTGAGCCCCACCTGAAGGCCAGCGTCAGCATGGGTCACCCGAAGGGGGGGGGGGCCAGGAGTCCAACCTGAACACAAAGGTACCACCACGCAGGCCTGCTGTACCCAAACAAGACAAGCGGAGAGCGTTAAGTGACGTCAAAGACACCAAAGCCATCGTAAACAAAAAGCATGCTCACATTTTTTTAAGTTTATTGATTTTTCTCACACACACACACACACACACACACACACACACACACACACAGTGTGAGTTGGGGAGGTGCAGAGTGAGAGGGGGACACAGAATCCGAAGCAGGCTCCAGGCTCTGAGATGTCAGTGCAGAGCCCAATGCAGGGCTCGAACCCACGAACCCCGAGATCATGACCTGAGCTGAAGTCGGACGCGTAACTGAGCCGCCCAGGCGCCCCAGCGCGTTCACATCTGAACTGCCCTTCCGTTGTATTTCATTCAGCCTGAGGTCTAATTTCTAGTCCTACGGTGGCTAGAGGCCCCAGCTCATTTGCATGTTTTCATCCCACCACCTGGCCTTGCTCAATGTCAGAGGTGATCCCTTCAGAAGCTGCTTTCTCCCCTCGGAGTCCCTCGCCTATCTGAAAGAAGAAAGCCAAAGGCCTTCCCACCGAGGCACCAATGAGCTAGCAAGCAGTGAGTACCGTGGAAAGAGGGAGCTATCTCTAGAGATAGAGAGAAACAAGTTTCTTCCCCTTCTCCACTATTTACAAGTTTGGAGACCCTGGGCAAATTATTTAGCCTCCCTGGGCCTCAGTTTCCTCCTCTGCAAAATGGGCGATATAAAACCAACCTCTGGGCTGCATGCAACTGACATGTGGTCAGTGCACTAAGCCTACAACGGTGCCTGGCATGTGGGAGAGCGTCCAGTGGGAGTCAGGCAGCTGCGGAAGTGTCCCAAAAGTGGCCGTGATGGTTCTGAAGTTCCCCAGCCCCGAAGTACGTGAGAATTGAGCGACCAGACCCTAATGAACCACATTTACTACCAGGACGGCCCAGCGCCTATGAACATCAAAGCAGAGTTAAAATCCCCTCCCCCTTCCCCATTTATCTGAGAAGCACTTCAAACCCCCCCCCCCATAAGCCTTCTTCCTTTCCTTTCTTTGGCTACTCTCTTGCTCTGCCTGCTCTAACCAACCTCCCCGGGGTCCCCACAGCAGCTTCTGACACCCCTGGTGCCAAACATCCCCGGCGGGGGTGCTCGGAGGAAACCCAAATACTGGGCACCAGCCCCCAGACGTTCCAATCTCCCCGTTCCAGGCTGGGGCCCAAGCACTGGTGGTCCTGGGCAGAAGTTCCCCGGGCGATTTTCATGCGCACCCAGGCTTGGGTGCTAATCTTTAGCTAATATATTTGCTATCGAAAAGTTTATGCATAACATGAAAAAAATTTTTTTTTATTACCACTGTTTTTAGTACCACTGGCCAGAGTGTTCAGCCTCTCACCTATAAAGGTGAGCTTCTCCGGCTCCATGAAAGATTTTAGCTGGGAAGCACTTGGGAGGTCACTGGGTCACCTCCACTCTATGCAGGAGGCTCAGGAAGGGGAGGGGACTTTCTCTGATGTCACAACAGCCAGCGCGTGACTTCCTGACCTGCTTTCTCCTGCCGCGCTCTGGGTCACCCCCTCTCTCTGTCTTCTCCTTCCTCTTTTCCCATCTTTCCCGGGGCTTCCTCAACCCCTGGCTTTGTTTCTCATCTTTAATCCTAAGTGTTATCAGTTTGAAATGCTCCATACAGTGCCTGGAGCTTTGAGGGGAAAGGTGTGGTGAAAATCTTAATAAACAAATAAATAATTCATCGGAGGCCTTGGTCTATTCTCTGCACCACTGGATTTCAAACATTTCTTAGAAGCGAACTCTCACCCATAAAGTCAGGCCCATAAAAGCCGTGAAACAGAAGTGCAGGGGTTGAAGTTGGGGCAGGGGTTGAAGATGGGGGGTCCAGAGCCTCAGGGGCTCACCCCGCTGCCAGGAGGGCAGCGCACACCCTTCCAGGGGCCCCACGCAGGGCACAGACTGGGAACTACGGCAGCATGGGACGCACAGCCGTGTTGTGCACTTATGACGGACAGCCTGGAGAACTGTTTTGGCCCAAAGAACCATTTCATTACACTACACATCCTCCTCTCCCCCAAAATAACAATACGTTCGCTGTAACAAATGTAAAATAACAAAAATACATGGGCTATAAAACAAGTACACCTGTGTGAAAATCGCATGTAGCGCAATTGGGTTGTGAAAAAAATACAGGAACACGGCAGTGGTCAGACCTGGTCAATGCACTCAGTCCTGAAATGGGACTTCGGTCCCCCAAGGCCATCAGACAAAACCTCTCTCCACTCAGCCAGCTCCCTATCATGTGTGCACGTAGGTGACTCTGTTTTCTCCCCTAAAGACTTAGGGTCTCCAAGCCTTGTTTCCTTCAGGAGCAAAGAGTAATGGACAAGTGAGGAGGCCGGTTGGGGCCACGTTTCCAGACCGGAAGCATCCGCGGTCTTTGGAGGCCAAGAATGTCTCCCTCTTCCTGGTGGTTTCAACAGAAGGTGCTCGAAAACCCCTCGGCTTGATTCCTTAAGTGAAATGGCTGCCGGGGTCAGGCTCTCCCCCTGCTGATCTGACCAGTTAGGCAGTGATGATTTCTAATTTGGTGGCTACATCTGCCAAAAACATACTGTTTAGCCCTCCCCCCCACCCTGAAATCAACCAGTCCCAGAGTTTGTTGAGACGCCTTATTCATCAAGGAAATGCATTCCATAGGCCTAATGATTTGAAATGATTTTCATAACATAGATGAGAAGATTGCGACCGATTCTTGTTTTGTTGCTTGCTTGTGTCTTTATTTCTTCAACCACCCTGTGCTCTCAGATCAATTCCCCCTTCATCCTGCTCCAGAGAAACTCTGGCTCACTTAAAGCCTAGGTCTGAGCACCTCTAACAGGCTGCCAAGGAAAGAAGGCAGAGACGGAGAAATTAAATCTCCTCAGATGGGCACCGTCCGGTCCTGGTCAAAGCACCTTCCTTTCATCTTACGATCTCCACAAGACAGACGTCACGCTCCCCCTTTACAGTGAAGACAACTGAGGCTGACCAAAGTCAAGTGACTTTTCCAAGGTCACTCAGTCCACCAGCCTGGAGCTCGACTCCCCCCTCCAAATTCCCAGCCCCCGCTGTGAACCTGTACCGACGTATGTCAGAATCACTTCAGAACCGTCACCCAGCAAAGTCCTTGTCGCGATGGTGGCATCCTTGCTCTGCCCCATTTCTCTGCTGACAAATCTGCACGTTCACGGGAGTGAGGTGCGTATCCCTGCGTGGGGGTTGGCAAGAATAATGGCCCACGAACCATTTTCAAAGGGCCACTTACTTTGTCCTTAACATTTCAAACCCAAGCCCTCTGCCCTCATTTTCCTCCCACCTCCAAGTCCAAATTCTTTCTGATCACCCCCGCTTCTCTTTAGCCCTCCCCCTCCTCCCCTCCCCTACCCCACCCGGCCTTAAAATCACACAGCCCCGGAGTTTGTTGGGATGCCCTATTCATCAAGGAAATGAATTCCATATGCATAATTCATTTCTTTTGTGAACTTTTCCCCTGCAGGGAGTTAATGCTCCCAGTGCATTGGGAACAGAGGTGGGCAGAAGGGACCAGTGAGCAAAGGGGGCACAGATGCCTTCCCCGTATAGCCGGGACAGATAGGGGCCAAGAGGTCCGGCCGACACCTTAGAGGGTCACCATTTTACGTCCTAAAAAGGAAGGAGGACCATGGACTGCTTATTCAAGGACAATAGGCTTCGCCTTCAAGGGTGAGCGGCCAGGGGAGCCCGGAGGCCTTCTTCCCGAGCCCGAGATGACTGTCGTCTGGAGAGAAAGAGTGGGTAGAGCCCTTCCACTCCTCCCTGCCGCTGCTCATATTAAAGACCCAAAACTAAACAAAGAGATAGACACCGTGCCCAATGCACCATGTTTAACAGCTGTTGCATTTGGAGAAAAAGCAGTCCCCAGTCCAAAGTCAGATTTGAAAAACGGCTTTATTAAGAGCAAGATTTACTGTATATGAACTCCAAGACTGGAGAGCGGAGGAGGAGCAGCTGAGAAAGACAGATCTGCCAGACGGGGAGCCCAACTGACTCCGCTGGCTGAGGTTACCTCTTGGCAAGTTGCGCTGACCCCCACGACCTGCTGGAAGTCCCAGACGTTCGGTTATTAACTCTTTAATAACAGTCTAGAACCCCAAAGTTCAGAGCAGGTTGACAAAAGGCACAACAGACTTTAAGGCCGCAGTGGAGGCTCATGTTCAGCCTCCTACCTGAATTAAAGAAAAATACCTCTTGTTTTTCACTTTTTACCTTCTGCCTTCCTCCCTCTCCACAAAGCGGAAGGGGCAGATCATCAATTTCGACTTGGGGATTCTTGTGCCGGATTCTACAACCGACTCGTAGTTCAAGAGCTGCATCTTGAGGAAAGGCCGACTCGCTACCTGAGCTGCTAGGATCATCAGCACAGTTCTGCACACGGCCCCAACCCTCCACCCTGAAGACGCCGTTTCATCAGTCATCATAAAATGTCACGTGTTGTTTTACTTTCTCCTCTTGGTCTGATATGGGCCAGACAGGACGAAGCCAGTGAACTAAGTGGGAAACAGACCCAGACCCCTCCAAGGCAGGGAAATTTTGCTGTGATTCCCTTAGGATTAACTTGTAACAGCAAAGAAAACCACCAATGGCTTTCGTTTCATGTATGAAAACCAGAGAGCCGCCGGACAGCTTGATTGGCCAGCTTGATTTCGCCATCCCCTGGAAGCGTAATGCCAAACTGCGCACTCCAGAATGAAATAAGGAAGAGGGATAGATAATGCGTATGTGAGTTATAAATGAAAGCACTCCCTGGCATTTGGGGGCTAGACAGAGCGTCTTGCCCTGGCCTCACAGAGCTTATGGTCTATTTAGCAAAGAAAGACTTTAGAAGGGAATTATAAAGTCAAAGCAAACCCAAGGAACATGGGAACACGTGAAGCGAGCCAAACGACACCAGCAGGTGGCAGGAATTCCCAGAGCTGCCAGCCCGGGGCAGCGCCACGCAAAGCCTCTGGAGTTGAGGGTACGTGAGTTTGAATCCCAGTGACGCCGCTGGCTATGTGATTTTTGACATGAATTTGCCCTCTCAAATCTCATCTGTGAAATACACCCTATAATTTCACTTCTTCATAGAACGTCTGTGTGAAGTTAAAGTGTATACAATAACTTGGTAGTGTGTCCAGTGATGTACGTAAGTAGTATTCACAATAAGTGCCTAAGGAATTACAAACTGAAAAAGGTGTTGGCTCATTTCGCCCCTGGAAACAATATGGTGCTGTAGACAGGGGAAGCGGGGGGCGGGGGGGGCGGGGTGACAGGTAAGTTGATTTCGCAGGAAGTCTGATGTAGCCATACAACTTGCTTCTTTTTTTTTTCATTATTTGCTTATTTATTTAGTTACTTAGATATTGAGTTATTTTTAATGTTTATTTTTGAGAGAGAGAGAGACAGAGGAGTGGGAGAGGGGCAGAGAGAGGGAGACACAGAATCCAATGCAGGCCCCAGGCTCTGAGCTGTCAGCACAGAGCCCAACGCGGGCCTCGAATGACCACTAGATCATGACCAGAGCCGAGCTCGGACACCCAACCTTCTGAGCCATCCAGACGCCCTTATAACCTTGCTTCTTACATGGATTGGCTAGAAGACGATTCAAAGAGAAGAAATGAAACCAACCCTCAGATGAAGATCTGGTTTTTCCATCCCTCCTTCTGGAGTGTCCAGTTCCTGCTAGGTACACCCTCACGTCCATGCTGTGCTTCGCCAAGATCCCAGTCAGCATCTCTCTGCCCCCTGTACTAAATCTGGACCGTAAGTAGCATTGCCCTGTCATGGGGGTACGGAGAGCTTCCGCAACGCCCCGTTTAACTGCTCTGGGCTCCTATCTTCGGGCTTCATTAGCATATTTCAGCAGTGCCTTGATGGATGAAGATGGATGGGGGAACATCATCCTTGGTGAAATCACTGTTTCATCAAGGTTAAACCGGCCTCGAGCTTCGCCACCTCCCTTTGTCTGGCTAGGTCTCTAATAACAAAATTAACGGCAGAATTAATGCCCAGGAGGCTCCCGGTGAAACACACTGATGCCCCCAGAATGAAGCTTCATCCCGGACCTCCCAGTTGATAATCCATCAATCAGTGGCTTCCATACTTTATTTTAAAGTAAAACATCACCTCCATCACAGTCGAAGCCCGCCTCTCCACCCTTTCATCGGAAACAGCAGGGCTGGGAGAAGGCTAAGGGGGAGCCTGTCACCTCAGAGCCGGCACAGGGACGCCAGTCAACACCGGTGACACGGGTGTCTCATGCGTGTGGGTCTTCTCTCTGCCGCCAGACCGTGGCTCCGTGAGGGCAGACCATTTCAGGTCTGTGAAATTCCTCCTGATATCCGTTACTCTCTAAGTAGCCTTTGTTCCCTCCGTCCTTGCCGAAACGAAGGGAACCGTGTTCGCCATGATTAAGAGGCCCACGCCAGTCAACGACGGCCTACGGAACACTTAGCACCTAGTAGGACGTCACAGAACGAGGGGGCGGCCTCCACCCCACAGGACCTGCCCCCAGCGAGTGTCCACATCGGCCCTGAAGGACTCACCTGTGAACCAACCCCTGGGGCCACCCCTGGGGGGCTCTGCGTCTGAACACGGAGCGATGGCCTCCGTGTCCGGTCGGAGACCAACCCGAGGAATGACGTGTCTGGGGGCCCAGCTGTAGTTCCATTTGTCGTCAACCGTCCCCTCCCCTGGGCAGGACACCTCTGCCCTCTGGGACTGGGCACCGCCAAGGTGTAAGCAGCCTGCGCTCAGTCCCCTCAGTTCCGAACGACTTGCCTCGTGGTCTGTGGGCCAGACAGCGACAGGGACGTGGGAGTGCGCATGAGCGCCTCTGAAACAGGTGTGACAGGAAGAAGCGGTGCTGGACGACATTGCTACCCTGCGCATTCAGAGAACTTCCTCACAAAATGGTAAAGGCGGGGAGGAAGAAGCCCCCCAACAAAGCGGCATGTTAGTCATAGCACTCATTGAGGTACTTTATCTCCCTGGCCCTCCATTTTCCAGGGGGTGTTGGTGAGGATCAAAGGCTTCAAACTTATCAAGGTTCTAACTTCCTTACAGGAAGGGTGTTAGCTGAATACCAAAAGTCACCGTGGCCGTGCACAAACCAAACACAGCGTGTGATACCGGTCACGCAAAGGCTGCAAGCCCACCAGCTGGGAGAGGCTGAGACTCAGCGGGCCTTAAAACCTCCTTCTGCGCCATGTTCGCTGGCCTCGATTCTTTCCATTTTTTTTTAAACATTTATTTTTTTTTTGAGAGAGAGAGACAGATCATGAGCGGGGGAGGGGCAGAGAGAGAAGGAAACACAGAATTGGAAGAAGGCTCCAGGCTCTGTCAGCACAGAGCCCAATGCAGGGCTCAAACCCACAAACCGTAAGATCATGACCTGAGTCGAAGTCGGGTGCTTAACTGACTGAGCCGCCCAGGCGCCCTGTTGCTGACTTGGATTCTTGAAAGCCCCAGGAAGAGTGCGTGGCAGAGATCCACACGCCTCAGAGCTCTTCCTCGGGCCCGTGCTCCTTGTTTCTTCCTCCCCAAAGAACAGCTGAGGGGACACCACTGAGCCTTTCGCGGCAGTCAAGGCCGCTGCCAAGCCCCACAGAGAGAACTGCATGGAACCGCGGTCCAAGAAGGCGGGCTGTTTCCACACAGAGCCAGGCAGGAGAGTGGCTGAGAAAGTATGTCTGGGATGGGGTCATACTGGTCTCCATTCGGTCACGGGCCATCCCCCTGGCCTGAGATAGTTCCCGGGGTGCCATCATGGGGGGCACCTGGGCCCCTCTGAAGGCAGATCCCTGGGTGAACAGTCTCCACCCACGTCCCTCCCCTCCACTCCTCTCCCTTCTTCCTCCCTGCCCCCAAGCCCCAAGTAAAATGCTAAGATGACTATCACGAGTCCGCTGTGGCACAAGGCCACGGAATGGGACAGTCAGACGCCGCTCAGAGAGGACGCAATGGAAAGAACAGGTGGTGTGGAATTTTAGAACTGCACTGCTTTCAGCATTCCGAGAGTGCTGCTCACAGGGGCACCTCTTGAGGGATGGTCTCTCTGTGTGCAGAGAACAAGAAACAGAGGAAGCTGCTGGCATCTTGGAGAGGCCGGAAGTGAGAGCCAGAAGGGGGTCGTGAGAGCTCAAGTCCCTCCTCAGACAAAGAAGGGACGCTACGAACAGCTGTTTGTCCAGAAGACTGCACCGGTGTTTAAGACATAAGGAACCAATGACTATAAATACATAGTGTCCTGGGCACTAGGGTAGCACATCTTTGCCCAGGATCTGTGCTGGGCAAGGGCCAGTCCACTGAGTGGAGCATTTTCGGAGCAGTCAAAGCTCAATGTGCCAAAGCCTCAACTTACCCCAAGAAACAGATCAACATGACCATTATCTTCCCTGGGGAACCCAACGAACAGCTTCCTGTGAGAGAGGTGCACCAAGGATGGGCAGCCTTCCCCTTTGAGTCCCTGGGGCCACTCTGCAGACTAGGAGACGTACAGGTCTAAACAGAGCGGAGAAGACTCAAGGGCTTATTTCAACCCTGCTGATCCCACCCAACTCTCCAAGGCCACACTGCCGCCTGTCCAGAGTCACTCACTGGTGATCCTGGGGTCTGAAATTCAAGGCTCAAGCTCCTGGAATCTTCTCTCTCCACAGTAACTTCCTACACCACTCCATCCTCTCTTGTTTTTGCCAGAGGCTTCATTTCATGTACCTTCGCACACCCTAGGATTTCAGTTCATCTTGGAAGCAAAGGTCTCTAGGACCCTGAACAAATAACCTCACTGTACCATATTACTGTCTCATCATCTGTGAAATGGGCGTCAGCCAGTCAACCATCCCAACTGGCTCTGTCAAGGACTGTCTAAGAAACTACCAAATTTCAACTAAAGCCCTCCAAGCTCCCCACAAACCAAGTCAAGTGATAAAGGAGGCCAGTTCTCTGTCTTCTCCTACCTAAATGGAGGGAAATAATGGTTCTTCCTTTAAAAGACTAAAACTTGGGGCACCTGCTTGGCTCAGTCAGTTAAGGGTCCAACTTCGGCTCAAGTAATTACGCAGTTCGTGGGTTCGAGCCCTGTGTTGGGCTCTGTGCTGACAGCTAGGAGCCTGGAGCCTGCTTCAAATTCTGTCTCCCTCTCTCTGCCCCTCCCCTGCTCATGCTCTGTCTCTCTGTCTGATTCTCAAAAATAAATATTAAAAAAAAAAAGACAAAGACTTAAGACAAAACCCGAGATGTCTAAGTTTGTTCTGCACAGGCTTGCCTTTCTCCTCCCCATTTCCTGTTCTTGAACCACAGGGAGGACGGTAACAACAATTACTTCAGGTCCGTTGCATGCCATGGACGCCAACACACGTGGGCCATTCTGAGCCCTCAGACCCATCACATGAGGTGGAGAGCACTACCCGCTCCCAGACAAGAGCCCAGAGAGTCAGGTGAGACAACCGGCTGGCGCAAAGCCCCCCTGCGGGGCAGGAGCAGAAAGAAGGATCGAACTGGGGTCGCCCGACGCCAAGCCTGTGCTCTGGCTCCAATCCAGCTCCTACAGAGAGAAACCAGGCAGGCGGCACCCTCACCCAAGAGGGTGTGAGGCAGTGAGCACACACTCCCTTTAACTCTCTGCCAGATGACCCCTCCCTTAAGCTTTCAGCTGCAGTAACTAACTCCCATGCTCTATACACTCAGCCACCAAGGCCTGACCTCTGACTCAGGAGGCCTCTGCCGAGCAAGGGTCTTTAGAATCTGTAGCGAGCAAGTGATGTCACCGAGGAGTGCCACACGTGAAGGGTGCCGGTCAGAGGGGAGAAGTGGTCAGCCCAGCAGGGATCACCTGCCTTGATCTCTCCCAACAGCTTTGTTCCGCAAACCCCAAAGAACAATAGGTAGTCCGGATCCACCCTCTTGTCTTTTTCACTTAGCGTGTGTGTGTGCACGCGCGTCTTTATCAGAAAACTGGCTGTTTTGTACACTCAACGTGCAGAGCAGAGGCTCGCCAGGTTCAGGAGAGGCAGCGCCCGGAGAAGTCAGGCACTTTTCTGAGCTTCCTCGTCTCGCTCAGCAGTCAACCTATAGGTCCAACGGTGTGCAAGAACTCCGAAGGGGAAACGGAGGAACAAGTGCTCGCTCAGCGCTAGACGGTGCGGAAAGTCATCGTTGGAAAGCAGGCCCTAGGGTATTTATCCACCCTGGTTCGCTATGTTTTCCTATGTCTCGTTGTGCCTAGGGCAGAGAGCGACCCACAGAAGCCATCTGTATTGTTCGACCAAACAGGAAGGACCGCAGAAATCCGAGCGAGTGACCATGTGGCCGCTGTTGCTAGGCAGCACGATTATGTCCATTCCCTGCTGCTTGGCAACCAGCGTTTCCCATCACATACACACACAGCCACAGCAGCAGCACAAGGGTCTTACAGCTTGGAGAGAAAAGGGCTGCATTTCAAAGGAGCTTCTAAGTATGAATGGATCCCCTCAACATTCCACTGATAACCAGATGGCCCCCAGAGCAAGATGGCCCCATTTAATCAGACAGCATACCTTTGGTGACGCTCAAATTTTACGTGATGGTTGTACAAGTCTTCTACTGAGTGTGGGGATGTGCCAGGAAGATGGAGAAGGAGCCTGAGTCAGCAAGCTCAAGCTTTTGGAGAAGAAAGCCTGTGCTCTCTGCCCCAGGCCTCTGAAGAACTCATTGGCAGAATGATCTTTTTCCCAGGATCAGCTGTGTAACAGACTAGGCTTAAGAGGGCCAGACACCTTAAATGGCGATGTTTCTTTCTGTGGTCCCCAACCAAATGGCAGCTCAACTTGGCAAGCGTCTCTTAACAGAGGGCAGAACTGTCTTGCCATCACCTCATCGGTCAACTCAACAGCAAGGCCAACATCATCAACTTACTGTAGCCTGCTTACCATATAACAAAACCCTCTCAGCCCACTTCCTGCCTCTGTGTGGTCAAGAGATGCCCCAAATCCCACCAGAAGCTAGTGTCCCAGCAGGCACTTGAACTCAGAAGCCCTAGTCAACCGTCTTGGCCATCACGAGACCTGCTCCGTTGTTTTTAGCCTCGACTGACTTCAGGATCGTGTTAATTCATGTTTTATTCCAGTTTGCTTTAGGTCCAACCTTTTAATATATCAATGGCTCTATCAGCCCCTTTTAGGAGAGACCACCCAGAGTTCTGCTCCACCCACCAGGAGAAGCACTCCATAATGCCATCCAGGCCAGACGCACACCCTTCCCAAGCCTTCCGTAGGCTTTTCGAAAATTCTCCAGCACCATTCCGATTCTACTCTGAATTCAGTGAGATCATCCAAAGTGATAACCTCATTGGTATTTCATTTTCTTCCCGGCCCCAGCTGGAGAATTTTTCCCCTCATTAAAATTAACGAGGTCAGTTTCCCAAGCTCAAGATACCGAACACTCCTGTTGGAGTTTTGTTTCTTAAATTGAGCTACAGTCTCTAAGTGCAAAGTTATACTAAGCGTCATTTACTTTATTGCTGCGTAATAAGAAACCAAAATGGAAGAACTAAGCTACCCTCCCAGTGCATCTTATACCTCAGTAGCCACACGCACGCACGCACAAACCACACATCCCCAACTCAGCCTGTGGCTTGCCTGCGTTCTGGCCACGAAAGGATCCGCACTGGTAAGGTGAAAGTAAAAAAAGAAAGAAAGAAACCTCAGGCCTTCTAAGTGACCAGGGATCTAGCTAGCATTCCAACCAATTTGAGAAGAAAGACACAGTCTCCCTGGGCATCTGACAAAGCCATGGGGTCCCCACGAAGAGTAATACAGGGTCAATGGATCCGGGCCCAGAGGAGACCCCCTACCCCTTCTCAGGCTCGCCTCGGCAGCCAGTGAGCAGGTGACCAGATAGCCAAAGCTTAACGTGGCAGTGCCACCAAAACCCAAGGGGAAGTACTATGTCACCAAATAAGAGGCATACTTAACGCTACATCTCTGGTGAAAGGAAGGGGAGCAAACAAACATAAAAAGCCAATTCCATAAATGAGGTGGAAGGTGCTCTCCGAGGCAACCATAAACACGCCTACCCCACGTGCCAGAAACCTGCTGGATGTCCATCTTGTTACAAGCTGCAAGACCGTGTGTTCAAGATGGTGACGGAGCAAGGAACACAGTCCCGTTGAGCCTCACCCCTTCCCTCCTTCTCTCGATGTCCTTCTCCTTGGGAAGCCCAACCAACTTTGTGTCCCCCCCCACCCTGACCTTCTTCTCCCCACCCCCACCCCGATGCTGTTGACATGTAAAAATAAGATCTAACTGTAACTGAACTGAGATGGGTAAAAAAGATGCTGGGGGTGAGGACGAAAACTTGGGAGGAGGCCCCACCAATGAGGCCACTGTCGTCGAGGCCCACTGACCAGGGCCAGGGAAGGAGTGGCTGATCAAAGTCCAATCAGGACCCCGGCCAGCCTCACGTGATGCCACACAGCAAGCCAAGTCTAGAGAGGAGCTGGATGCACGAGGAAGGTGCACTGGGACGTCTTTACTGCGCTTGCCGGAGAGACAGACAGAGACAGGAAGAGAAGGAAAGGGAGACAGAGGGAGAGGGAGAAAGAGAGAGACAGAGAACGAGCAAGGGAGTCTATCCGAAGCCGCATCCTAACGAACCTTAATAAGTTAATGCAAATCCTCCCAAGGAGTCTGGCTATAGGAGACGCTGGTCTCTCCTGAATCAAAATCTGTTATGTTGTAATATAATAGATGTAAATTAAAACAGAAAATCTATCATGCCTCTAATGTACCCTGATGGCTGAGTGTGTGGATCCGTCCGAGGAGACGCACCAGGAGGAAGGGTGATATATGGCGAAGCTGGATGGAGGGTGAAAAGCGTGGCGAGGCGCGCGGCGGAATGGCGCAGCCCGCGCACGCTCCTCAGACCCAAGGGCAAGAGACGAATAAATGTTGATTAGTGTTGATTTTGTCCGACAAACGCCTGTCGAGTGACAGTCGGGCTAAGCTGCACTGAAAGAGAACCATTAATCTTGGTCTGGTTTAAGTAGAGTATATTAATTTGTGTCATTTTTACTAAGTCGTACCGAGAAAGGCCTCTTACCGCTTTGCATATGACTGCTTTGGTGGCTTCGCCTGGTCCCCTCCCCCCCACCCCTCTCCCCCCACTTTCTAAAACAGATACCGCGGTGGCAGCAGCAAATTCAAATGACACAGCAGGGGAGCCGGGGACTGAGAGCCCCTCTCTTGGATTAAGAAAATAAACTCCCAGGGTGTTGGCATAGCAACAGCATTTCAGATGAACTGCTATATATTCAGTGATTAATAAATTAACATTTTTTACAGTTGTTCCTCCTTTCCTCCCCACCCCCATCCCCCAAACCCCGCCCCCCACACACACTCAACACTTCAACCTTCTCCACGCTGCGTCTCTGGCCTCCTGTAAGGGGGCAGAAAGGAGGCTCCACGTGCTGGCAGCCCAAGAGTTAAGTCCTGCCCACGGCTGCCATCCCTCAAGACAGAAGACATGGCCTCTCGTCACCTGTGAGGCTGTGAGGAGCCCGTGGGGCCACCGGCCAGGCCCACATGGACCTTCATTCAACATGGTGCCTGCAACACGGCTCTCTCCAAGGTAACGGCCAGTAGCAATCCCCGGCCCCAAAGGTTTGGGCCTTTCCAAGTCCTGACAGGCTAGGAAACAACCAAGCTTTGCCTCCCCCAAAAATACATCCCTCTGAAGCAAAGACCCCCCCCCCCATGCCATGTCCAAGGGAGCTCGGACCTCCCCCTACTGCGTGCTATGAAAAGAAAGTCTGTGTCCACGGGCTGGTGCACATGAGCAGCACGCGTGGTGGCACATGAGCAGGACGCAGACACCTCCCTTCCGAGCTTACAGTCACCCACCAGGCACTGTGACAAATTTGGGCAATCCCCATTCCAGAAACGGAACCCACCCAGCACCAGAAGGGAAGAACAGATACTAAGCACGGCCCCAGCTCTCTGGTCCAGACGGCGTGAACAGGAAGTCAAGTTCAAAAAGCTCTCTCTTTTGAAAGCCTTTGTGGAATAACATGATGCTTCAGGAGATGGGCAGAGGGAAATGGTAAATGCTGTGCTTCGTCATAACCATCTGTTAGTCCAAGGTGAGCCCAGCAGGTGTGGGCCCAGGCCGGGTCCTGCTGGTGGCGGGCACCTCAGCCGTCAGGAGACACATGACCACAACATACATCCCTGAAGGAGCCTCTGGCCAAATCTCTCAGCAGCCCACAAGTACAGGCTCTAAGAACCCAAGAGGAGGAACACTCAGTAGCAACCCAGAAACCTCCAGAGCCGAAGAAGCAATAGACTATTCCTGGCACGGAAGGTGAGCGTTGTGGGCGGCGGAGAGCTGGCCTGCAAGGTGGCCACACCGCGGAGAGCTGGGCACCATGATCAAAGACTGTTCTGAGGGGGTTCGTTCCTCAGCTAAATGGGAGGTTAAACTATATAACCTTTTAGGTAGCTCAAGGCCACTGCTGAAGGATGAGGGAAATAAATAACAACAAAAGCATTGTGAGGCTTAACATGTGCCAGACACTTCAATTGCTCTCCGTATATTAGCTAGGAGGGACAGGCCTCTGAGGAAGAGATCAGTGTTATTCTACAGATTAGGGTATGACACAAAGAAAGCTGGAATAATACATCTAGGTCACCTGATGTATACACAACAGAGCTGTGACGGAGCTCGAACACGCTTGTAACTACTGCGCGATGATGTGCTCCATTCAAATGCTACCAGGGGCGCCTCGGTGGCTCAGTCGATTGAGCCTCCGACTTCGGCTCAGGTCATGATCTCACATTCCTGGGTTCGAGCCCCGCGTCAGGCTCTGTGCTGACAGCTCAGAGCCTGGAGCCTGCTTCCGATTCCGTGTCTCCCTCTCTCTCTGCCCCTCCCTGCTCATGCTCTGTCACTCTCTGTCTCAAAAATAATAAATAAATACATACATAAATAAATAACCCATCAAATGCTACCAGATCCAAGCAAAGGATCCACACGGAGGCCCTTGAATAATAGCAAAATGGAGACCTCCAGGAATAGAAAATGATGTGATTACAAACAATATAAGGAGAGATAAGAGAAGATGGGCCTGAAAAACGAAACCCAAAAGAAGTCAGTCAGCCCCATTGATCTGTGAACATGCTACAGGAATAGGCCATGGAGGACGGGGTATCTGGGCTCCAGCTCTGCCACCGAGACCTGGAAGAACCCCGGTGCGTGAACATCTACTCTGGATTTCCCTCTCAGTGAAAACAACTGGTTGGGGATTTCTAAGGTCTCTTCTGGTTCTGAACCCAACATGAGCAGGTTTAGCGCCATATAATCAATTTCCCGCTTTTTAGGTTATTCCCAGAGTCACTCTAATAACATTCTTTGGTGCCTCCACTTTTGCCTTTCTACCACCATTAAGTGGATGGAGAACACCAATGAGTTCACGGCCATATCATCTCTAACCCTTAAACAACATATGCGCCCAACATTTCCATAGCATTGATTCTTTCTAGTCTACTGATCATTAGAAAGGTCTATTTGTGTGTGTGTTGGGTTGGGGGGACTGATATAAAACAACAGACTGAGGAAAAAAACCAAACACAGAGGTTGAGCAGTGCTAAATCCATAGCGAGAATTCTG
Source organism: Suricata suricatta (assembly GCF_006229205.1). Lineage (NCBI taxonomy): Eukaryota > Metazoa > Chordata > Mammalia > Carnivora > Herpestidae > Suricata > Suricata suricatta. The sequence goes on from NC_043702.1 coordinate 167,581,842, forward strand.
CCTGTTCTACAGTACTAAGACACCTGTAATTCCTGAAATCACTCACAGATTATGAAAACCTGTTCACCCGAGATCCCAATGTCACGGCCATCAGGAAAAAGCTACACAGGGGGGCTGAAGACAGATGCACAAGGTCTCACCTCCCTGAACTCAGAGCCTCACTTCTTCCCTACTTCCCTCTGGAATCAGAATATCTGAATAGATATTCAGCATGGGAAGAGGGCTGGGAGGAAAAAAGGCATAATGAAGATGCAAAAGGGTGAGTGCAGTCAGGGCTCTAAGGACACCTCTCCTTCTCTGGTAGCTCCAGTGGTCCCAGACGACCGACCACGTCAACGACCATGTCAGCGAGGCGTCCTGAGGGCTGTTAAGGCCCCAGCCGGGCCGTGGTCCTATGGTTTCCGGGCACTAGGGTATTAGGTCAGGCCCCAAGTCATAATGATGATAACAATAACAATATTAGTATTTGTCTGGAGAGGGGTGGTGTGAAGGAAATCACATTAAATCCAAGGGGACTCCGAGAAAATGACGCCAAGGGTCATACTGAACCTACCAACGGCCTGTGATTTGTGGCCCTGCCACGGCTCTAATTTGCCTCTCTCCGGCTGACGGCCCTTGAAGGTGAGGGGTGTCGCTGGGCGCTGCCCAGGCTCGACTCGCAGAACAAGCAAGTGCCACAGCACGGCTCGCTCGGCTCCCAACTCTGCTGCGGCCACAGGGGCTCCAGAAATGAGGTTTTCCACTACAAAAAGAGTCAAAAGTGGACCGACTCTGTTACCAGGACGTCGATTTGTATGATTTTCCTTCATATGTCACAAAAGCAGATTTATCTTGGTCGCTTCACACGCATATTAATTGCCTTCCTCGTTTGCTTCAAGTCTGTCTGATGCAAGGGTCTGCCTACAAAAACCTGTACGTCTTGTTTATGTATTATCTCTTGTGCATTGTAAGCAGTAATGGCAGGGACTGTCTCTTTTCGATCACACTTGTAAATATGCCCAGAGGCTAGGTAGCTTCTCCAATAAGTAAAATAAATAATGAATTAACTGGATGTGTCCCTATGCGGCTTACTTGTTTCAGCACCGTTATCTCAGTAAAAGGGTCAACAACAAGTGACAGTGTTTATGTCCCTCGTCTACTAATTTTTTGTCCCCCTCCCTCACCCACCATGATTTCATTATTTGAATCCAAGAGGTACGTTTTCTGGCTTCTCCATGTCGTTTCCATCTGAAGACATTTAGGTTTGCTCTTTTTGGCTTGTTGTTGTTTTTTGTTTTGTTTATTTCTGAGAGAGAAAGAGAGGGAGCGCATGCCAGTTAGGGAGGGGTGGGGGTGGGGAGCAGAGGATCCGAAGCAGGCTCTGCGCTGTCAGCACAGAGTCCAGTGATGGGCTCGAACTCATGAACGGCGAGATCATGACCTGAGCCGAGGTCAGATGCTTAACTGACTGAGCCCCCCCAGGCCCCCTTAGGTTTGCTCAAAAAGCATTTTGAAGATTGTTACCAAAACTGTCTCTCCCAGTAGGTTCATGGAACCACTTGTTTTATTTTAACCAGAACGTTCAGCTGGCCCCTAAGGCAGATGGAGGCTTTTAAAGGGTGTCTTACACACACACACACACACACACACACACACACACACACACTCACTCAGAAATGAGACAACAGTATGCACATTAACCTGCAAGAAGCATCAGCACTAGTTTGTGTCACTAAGGTTAATCTCAGCCTGCCACCCCCCTTCTGCCAGGCCCCCACACCTGCTATTTCATAATCCGCTGACAGTGACATCACACCACCTAGGAACCTGCTGGAGGCGACAGAGTTACCTTCAAAGTAAAGGGAGATTTGCTGACTCTCGTGCTTTTGCGTGATGATGCCAAACGTTTGTCATTCTTATTTTATTATGAGTCGTGGAGGAAAGAATTAAGCACATTAAAAAAAGAAAAGATCCGAAGATCACACAAGAGAGTAAGTAATTGCCAAGTGGCTTGTGAGGACAACGTGACTCAGAGGAAGGAATGTGGGTCTTGAATTCACAGAAACCAGTTCTGTCACCTACTAGTCATGAGATGGGGCAATTTATTCGCTCTCTCTAGGGCTCAGTTTCCTCATCTATCAAGTGGGAACAGTAACTCCTTCAAGGTCATTCAACGTACTTTACGTAGATTATCTCATCGTGTCTGCTTGATAGGAACCCAATGAACAGGGGCTGCTTCTTCTCATTGGTATTTGGAAAACAGAAAAATGATATCAAATGGACCCTCACCATGTCTCCCGGCTGATAGATGGATTATGGCAAATTGCTATTGCTTTAGGCACTTACATATGAAACCGGCACACACGCTCATGAAACATAAGAGAGCCCAGGTCACACCTGCAAGTCAGAAAGACCAAGGGAAGATCTAAAACAGAGCATGACCTGTCACCTAAAATACCCCATTACCCAGCCACGTGAAACACCCCACTTGGACTTAAGAAATTCTGAAAAGAAGGGGCACCTGGATGATTCAGTCAGTTAAGCATCCAACTTCGGCTCAGGTCATGATCTCACGGTTTGTGGGTTCAGGCCCCAAGTTGGGATCTGTGCTGACAGCCCAGAGCCTGGAGCCTGCTTCAGCTTCTGTGTCACGCTCTCTCTCTGCCCCTCCCCAGCTCATGCTCTGTCTCTCTCCCTCAAAAATAAATAAATAAATAAACATTAAAAAAGAAAAAGAAAAAAGTCAGAAAAGAAGCTATCCAGGATTCTTGCTCATGTCATCCAAGAATGGATTAGATCCTCTTTCTTTCTATACACCGTGCCAGAAAAAGTCTCTGATCTGGATTCATATCTCTAATAAAAATCACTGAGGTCGGCCACGAGCACCACCCCACTGATCACAAGTACTCGTTCTGCTCATGACTTTGTAAAGGGACGGGACAAATTATACGTTGTACTGGAGCTGTTTTATTCACCTTCCTTAAAAAAGTGCTTTTACGGAGAGCATTTCTCATATTGTCTGTGACTTCTCTGGCATACTCATTCAGGCCATGTTTCAAAAAAGGAAGTCAAAATATTGCCCATATAAAACCTACAGATATCTGTAGCATACGCACATGCATCCCAAACGTGATTGAGGTTAAGACATTACAGAAAGTCTTGACCTTTCATCAAGGTGTTGGCAAGCCAACCTTCTTGCTGGAAAAAGAATTGAGAAATTTGTGGGGAAGGATGGCCTTCCCACCTGTCAATCTTTGCCAAACGATCTCACCACTCTCTACAGCGACACCCACGTAAATGGGAAATTGGCCCGGCAGTACAACATTTTGAATAATTTCTGTTGTAAAGCACCATGTAAAGCTGATGTCCAAATGGGGACTTGGACCTGTGGCGTGGCGTCCCTTCTGCATCACCCAAGACTGTGACCTCAGCAAGCCACATACCATCTCCCTCAAGGTAATTGCACACAATTCGATCACTCAGTTCTGTGAATCCTCTAAGAGTCCACACAGAGTCAAGGAGAAGGAAAGTCAGCTGAAAGGGAAAAACCTTAGAGACACATAGAGAAAACCCCAAAATGCATACAGTAATCTGTAGAAATTAGCCTATGGTAATCTGTATAAACTGGATTCCAGAAAGAGTTTCTATGTGTAAAGGGCTTTCCTCAGCCTTCTGTCTGGCCAAGGTGGCCAACCACTTATGGAACTCTGTATTTAACTCGAAGTGCTTAATGTCTTTCAATTTCACCCTTGAATATTTTTTCTTTTCTTTCTTTCAATTTTTAGATCATGGTTGTCGGCTTCTTCACATTCCTTATAGACAGGTCCAAGAGCCATGGGGGATGATTAGTGCAGGGACAGCCACAGCAGTCTAATAAAAAGAGCTTTGGGCGCAACAGAGAATAAAGTGCCACCGATGAACAGGGCGAGGGCCCCAGCCCTGGCCCCAGCCCCGTGTCTGAGGTCAGCCCAGGAGCACTGGCTTAAAGAACGTTGCATGAAGATGTCATTCTACTCCACCCTAAGCGGCAATGGAATGGTTGCCATGGCAACAGAGGTACTTTAGAGGGACACGAGCAAAGAGAGACTTAAAAAGAAAAAGACAATATGTGGCCTAAACAAAAATATGTGACGGTGTAAGGGGTGTTGTAAAGCCTTTATTGCCACTTGTTAAGGAAGACCTGTACAGCTCACTCGTGGGTAATAAGGCGGTCAACCCAAACTAAGGCACTAAAATTTTTACAGCACCCCACATATCATATATATCTAGATGGATGGAGAAACGGAGAGATACATATATAAAGGATCTCCACAGATCCGCTCACAAACGCGCAGGCAAACGTTGCTATTGCCTCTACCAACGCCATCTTCTAATAGAGTTGTTTGATTTACCAATATCCTTAATTTATTGGCTCTCGAACTCCACACCATCAATTCAGGTTCTTAAAAGGTTCAGAAAGTTCAGCTGAAATGAGAGAGAACAGTGATGGCTTCCTGGGGAGTGCAGACCAGTCAGGTGCGTAAAGCTGGGATTCCGGGTCCTTCTGGGCACTCCGCAGCCATTGTGTTATTTCACAGTTGGATTAAATGCTCCCGACTGCCATCGGGGACTGTCAAGGTGACGGTCAGAGATGCAAAGAGCGAAGACCACCGCAGCCCAGCGCAGGAGGTAAGAGACTGCTGTGTTGTGCATCTGTGTCCCCTACCTTTCCCCAAAATACCCTCCCGAGTCTCTGCTTTAAATGTATGGACAGTCTCATGAGAAAAGGATGGGCTCCAAGACCACACGAGATGAAGGCAAACCTGTAGTAAGCCACCTTAAGACAGGCTTTTAAAAACACTCTTGCGAGGCCCCTGGGGGGCTCAGTCAGTTGAGCGTCAGACTTCAGCTTAGGTCATGACCTCACGGTTCGTGGGTTCGAGCCCCGCATAGGGCTCTGTGCTGACAGCTCAGAGCCTGGAGCCTGCTTCTGATTCTGTGTCTCTTTCTCTCTCTGGCCCTCCCCTGTTCACAATCTCTCTCTGTCTCTCAAAAATAAATTTTTAAATGTCAAAAAAAATTTTAAATAAAAATACGTTTGCAAAGTGAAGAATGCCATTTTTTAAAAAATGTGTCCCCCAAACATATGGGTTTCCTCAAGGTGAGGTACACATAACCAAGGAATCCCACTCCACCCTGGGCTGAGAGCAGAAGGCCCCCAAAAGCAAGCGGTATGTTTGTTCGCTCAAGTCATCTGATTCTGAAACCGGTACAGGAAGATGCCTTCTTGGGGCCCGTGCTCTATTTGCCACAACTCCTAGGGGCTGGTTTCGAATGTACAGTCACAGCAGGAAACCTGTGTGGGGAAACTCGGCGGCCTGATCATGCCCACCCCTAAGTATTTCACAGTGATGTGCGGAAAGAAAAAATGAGATTACCTGGATGAAAGCTCTTTGGAGAGAAAAGTCCAGAAAAGCTGCAAAGTACTGGTATTATCACTTTGACTGAGTCATTTCTGACGCAGACACAGATGCCGGCCAGCCTGTTAAAGATGGCGTGATGCCTGTCCCCCCAACGAAAGGCCACAGTCCGTCCCTTCTGTGGCTCAGAAAATGGGCACAACTAGTCTCGCTTCCCCCAAAGGATCTCATCTGTCACCCTGGCTTCTTGGGACTTCCTTCGAGTGGATGATGATGATTTCCTTTCTCTGCCATTCTGACCCTCCTGTTCCTGACGCTGAGTGGCAATCGCTTTGAATCCCACCACGTGGGCTCATCCCTGCCAAGCTGAGACCTGTCCCCTACCACGCTCGCCAAAACAGGAGGCCACTCTTAGCAGAACGGAGCGCACAGAAGTTGCGGGTGACACAGCGATCAGGTCAAGCCATTACCGGCCACACATCCATACCAACACGTTCCCAGATCAACAGGGTGTTGATGACAATGGAAGTTCAAGGGCGTCCATCTTGTGAGGCAGTGAGTGTGCTGAAGGTCGACGTCAGAGCTCCAACTATGAAAAGGAACTGTTAAGTTTCACTTCCTTTTAAAAAAAATTAGCAAATGGTTCATTTTTCCTTAAGGGGAAAAAAAAGGCATTTTCAATTAGGTGACTAGGAGGACAGACGCTCCAAGAGCGTTTTTGCTCAAGTTCTAAGTGCTTTTGAAACCCCTCCTGTCAGAGCGTTCTTAACACAAGATTTAAGATGCCCAATTAATTTTTTCCAGCCACCAGCCAAAAGTAGATGCGGGAGGAGGTTAAAAGCTAAGTGTTTAATTAATATTAAATTTATAAGATTCTCTATCACTGAAAGCATTGTAAAATTGAAAAAGCAGTTAATTTTACGGTTGCTGTGTATTCCTCTGCTTTGATCTTTGATCTATGATATAAAATCACCAACTGTAAAGATTTGCCAGCTTTATTATACCTGCTTAATGGTAAGAAGGAAGAACGAGAGGAGGAACCCACAGACATGAGTGGGAGTGGGCCCTGAAACTGGTCATTAGCATTGATCAGAAAAATTTAAACATTCAGAAATCCAGACAACAGGCTTTGATCAAGCCCCAAGTGGAGATGAGGTGTGTTCATCTCATTCATTTCCACACCTCACTTCTCTGGAGCATGAAGACGGGCAAACAGCAGGTGGCTACCTCCGACTTAAAACAAAACACTGAAGAAGCGCCTGGGGGGCTCAGTCGGTTAAGCAGCCAACTTTGGCTCAGGTCATGATCTCATAGTTCAAGGGTTCAAGCCCCGTGTCGGGCTCTGTGCTGACAGTTCGGAGCCTAGTACCTGCTTTGGATCCTGTGTCTCCCTTGCTCTCTGCCCCTCCCACACCTCAAAAATGAATAAACATTAAAAATAAATAAATAAATATGGGCACTTGGGTGGCTCAGTCGGTTAAGTGTCCAACTTTGGCTCAGACCATGATCTCTCAGTTCATGAGTTCGAGCCTTGTGCTGGGCTCTGTGCTGACAGCTCAAAGCCTGGAGCCCACTTCGGATTCTGTGACTCCCTTTCTCTGTGCCCCTCCCCCACTCATGCTCTGTCTCTGTCTATCAAAAAGAATGTTAAAATAAATACATGAATACATAAAAATTTAAAAACAGACAAAACACTGAAGAAGAAAAGATTTGGTTGCATTAGGGAAGAATTCCTTGAAACTGAGAGTTGCCAAGGCTTTGACAGTTCATTGCAAGAGACCACACAACACTGCCTTGCCACCAGAGAGAAATTCTGAAGTTAGAAAAGTGTGTGTCTCATGCGTCTGTCTCAAGTGGCCCACGAACGGATTCATCCTCCCAAGGGCTCCATCTACCCACCCACGTGCAGAAAGCCAGCCTGGGGCAAGGAACGCTCAGCCAGGGCCATTAATGAGCCCTTTCTACTCAAATGGCATTCGCAAAAAGCCCTACTTTACTGATCAGGGACAATGGGACAAGAATCAGAGGCAACAGGAAGTTCCCATCCTGTGCAAGGTTTTCCCAGGGTTTGAGAACATCCTATTTCTGCCAGTCAAGACAGATGTCAGGTCCCTGAAGGGCAGACTCAGTCATGAATGTTTCAAGTTCGAAGGGGAGAAGAGAGTACACCACCTCATATGAACTGAGCATTTAGCCAGATGAACAAATAGTTGCTTCCATCTCCTCCTGGCCCAACATGGCGAGGAGGTGGTCAGCATGGGGCTGGGGATGGGGGGAGAGGGTCCAAGGAGAAACTAGGAGGTGGAGGTACAGAGCCCATCCCCTGCCTCCCAGAACTTTCTATCTTATTCCCCAAAAGAACAATAGGGACATTTCTAACTCCTGGCCTCCTTCGATTCTGTCTCCAACCCAGAGACAAAGACCTATTATGTAGAATAGATTTTACAGAAAGGCAGAAGGAGGGTGAGGGGGATGGGATCATTCATGTGAGGTGTTTTTCCTTTTTTTTTTTCCCCCCCTTTAAATCCCATCAGGGATCTCATTATAATTTCATTATTAGTAGAAAAACCAAATAAGTGGCAAGAAAAAGAATCTCAACTTAATATTAACGCACACACTCGCACACACGGAGATGAAAGATCTTCTAAGCTTCAAAGCAGCTGCTAATTTTCCCAGCTTCAAACGACTCCGCGAGAAAGACACTGATAATGAATGTGCCTTTTCCACCGGCTCCCTGATGAACTTTTCTCTTTCCGTCTCCCTCCCCAAAAGTTGTTCTCATATGAGGCAGAAAAACAGAATCCTACACAATCTTTTGTTGTTGTTTTTTTTTTTCTAAAAAAAATGCGGGGGAAATAGAGGAGGAGGAGTATAATGCTGATCTTCAGAAGATATTGCAGCAGCATCGTTAAGTGAATTAAGATTTAATGGTAAAACTGGGAACCCAAGTCTCTCGAGCTGGATGCAGGGGAGAGTGGAGGAGGGAGACTCGAACATCAGAGGAAATAAGCCCACGTCTCCCAGAACACAGAAACCCCAGCATGCTCGATGTGCTGCATTCGAAAGAGGCTTCCAGACAGCTCCAGGCACGTTTCCAAAAAGGCCAAGTGTGACCCTTTACAAGACAGGTCCCCTCACTCGCAAACATGTATCACACGCACAACTATGGGCAGTCCCTGAAAACGGGAAGATTAAACGTCTCTGATGTGGAGAGGGCACAATTTAATAAGTGGAGCGATATATATATATATATATATATATATATATATATATATATACATCTCTCTTCTTTCTTTTTTGAATCAATCCTTTAAGGTGACACAGAGAAAAGCAAGGGAGGACAAGCCGGAGGACAAACTTAAGTGCCACTGTGGGAGGCCATTGTCTTCCTGAGCCCGTGTCCCAGTGCCAAACCAGAGGGGACCGCATGATGAAACTTGAACTAGTTAGTCAAGGGAAAGCACTTGAATCTACCTGCGACACAGAGGTAGTGCTCAATATATAACACAAACCAAAAGAAAATCCTGCACCCCTCCACGTGCCTTGGGAAGAACAGTGAAAGAAACACTGAAGATAAACCTCATGGCCAATAACCTGATAAAGTATCGTTCAGGAGTATGGAGCCAATGTGCAGAACGCTAACGAACAAATATATGTTTCGGAAAGCTTTCCCTGGTGGTTAAGTGTGATACTGCGCACCTACCTCTCCCAGGCATTTTAATCCTGGACAAAAATAAAAAGGGAGCAACTCTTTGGAACTTCAGTTCCCATAAGCCAGTGCCACCTGCACCCCGCAGCAGCCGAGACCCCGCGTGAGTGGTGCAGAACACGCCCTTCCAACTGAGGAGGATTTAGTACCCTACGGAAATACGGTCCTAAATTTACACTAAGAGTCACGGTAGAAACGGACAACATTTGCAGGGAATTTTCACAAACACATCTGCAAGAACAAAATCATTGTCAAAAGTGAAAGTCCCTCGCTCCATTTGTAGAAGTGGCTTGAGGACAGAGGTTTCTGAGCTCGTGATGGTAGAGTGTCCTTTTCAGTGTCAAAAAATTCTAAGGACCGATGTGAGAGAGTCAGTGTATTTTTAGCTTCTACGGCTGTGGGAAGACGCACATGGACAGAAAACCAACAGGAACTGAACACTGCTTTTTTAAGTGAATGTTGTGCATTTCATTAACTGCGATAGCATCTCCTACACAATGAATTTTAGCAGGCCTTTCTGCGTGTGTGTGTGTGTGATTTCGTGACATGACTCTGTTTATTGACTATGCTTTGTGTGCACATGGGTTCCCCAAACCTTTTCAACAACCGCACGGTTCCCCCCGGGTCCCAAACCCACAAATTGGGAATCACTGTCACAGAGGAAGGAAGACGCCAATGGAAGAAATGCACGCCTCTAACCATTTTTTTCACTGAGAGAAAATGACATTCAAACAGTTGAACGATTTTACACACACTCCCCTTGTTTTACTCTTCCCCACACTATCGAGATGTTGATGGACACAGTACAGATCATCTCCCGGTTTACACAATCCTGATAGTTGGTTTTTCACACAGTACAAGTCCTCTTGGGCACAAGAACCTATCTTCTATCTTTGACGGATACGTCTCCTTCTACAAATCGCAAGTGATGACACTGTGGAGAATAACATTATCAAAGTAACATTTCTAACAAAGATATACGCGCATGATCAATGCCAACAGTAGCACTTGCTTAAGAAACAGGAGTAAATAATTCTTCCAATCCCCTCCGCCTTGTGGTTCTAGGGCAGTGGAAGAATGACAGACAAACAGCACCCATCAGAAAGACTGACCCCGTGTCGAGGTCCACCCGGCATTCACACCCCCAGGACACACCTCCTCCTCCCTGGATCTCCCTGCAGGATTTCCCCTCATCCATTCTCGGCTCCTGTTTGTCTGAGGCCACAGGCAACTGGATTTGTCAAGCCCCCTTTTAACAACTTGTTGTCACAGTCCATTACCAAATTGCATATAGTTATATATTCCACTAATTAGGCTTCTAAAATATCATTAACATGTCTCTTGATCATTAGCATAACGTATGAGGCGTCCTCATTAGGCACAACTCGAGTTTGTTCACGTGGTAATGAAAGGCACAAGGCAGGCACGGTAGGAACCAAGAAGCACAGAGGGGTGGGGACATCCAGGCACGGATGCCACGCCACAAGGATACGGGGACAGAGACACAGACAGACAAAGGCCAAGAGGGAAGAGGTAAAGTCTGAGGAAGAGGCAGAGAAATGCACCCCCCCCAAAAGAAAGTGTCAGAAAGCCAATGGCTTTGGCGTGTAGGTGGCTCATCTGGGCACCCCAACCACACCCTGCCCTTTTCTGAGGGAACCGAAACCTGGCAAGGCTCTTAATTTGCCAAAGCAGGAGAAGCTCCTAAGATTTCCTAGACGAGGAGAAGACCAAGTACAGACGTGTCCTCCTTTCTTCGGACCTGATAACATGGTGGCGACTGGGTGCGCCTTCTCTCCCGAACTCCTATCCTACCCCCTCCTCCCGTCAAGGTTATGGAAAACTGCAGACAGTCTATTAGAATTACCCAGGGGTGACATCCATCTATTGCTTACCAGCCCCTTTATTAACACCCTGGTGGATGTCTCTATCTATCTGTATCCACTGCGTTAGTGACCTTATGTGTAAGGGGGCAGGTCTTACCTCCGGAGATTACACAGAATGGGATCTCTGACAGCCAGTGGAGTGTGGCTTCTGTATTTCGGGGAAGGGTCTCTAAATGTGGACGAGAACAGAATATTCAGTGTGGGATGCTGGCAGGCATCTGATGGGTAGGAATCTGTAGAAACTTGGAGAGAGGAGATCAGAGCGAATGCAAATCATCCCGAATGAAGAAGAGCTTGGTCCGAGTGAGCCGTGCCGTGGTCCCAGGCTGAGGGCAATGATAAACAGGCTCCCAACAAGTCAGAGAGCCTCCCTCCTTTACTCGCTACTATATGACAAGATGGTCAAGAACCTGGGAGCCTGAGTGGCTCAGCCGGTTGAACATTCCACTTTGGCTCAGGTCGTGATCTCCTGGTTTGTGGGTTCGAGCCCTGCATCGGGCTCTGGGCTGACAGCTGAGAGCCTGGAGCCTGCTTCCGATTCCGTGTCTCCCTCTCTCTCTGCCCCTCCCTTGCTCATTCTCCATAACTCTCTGTCTCTCAAAAATAAATGAATGTTAAAAAAACAATTAAGAAATTAAAAAAAAATTTTTAATTCAAAAAAAAAGAACTTGGGAGTCTTAAAGTCCCCCCAGTCTTGTCGCACAGAAGACTCTCTGAGTTGGTATCTATGGATCTAAACTTTCATGCAGACAAAATGGAAACATCAAAGCACTCACGGGGCAGCACAGAGAGGAGGGTGTCACAGTAACTTCCCAGAAATGGCTTCAGTGGAGTTAGCACTGAGAAGAGAAATCGAGATGTCCGGCAACCCAAAGTTGCTTTGTTTTTAATTTTTTTTAACGTTTATTTATTTTTTTCAGACAGAGAGCATGAGAGGGGGAAGGGCAGAGACAGAGAGGGAGACACAGAATCGGAAGCAAGCTCCAGGCTCCGAGCTGTCAGCCCAGAGCCCGACGTGGGGCTCGAACTCCTGAACCGCGAGATCATGACCTAAGCCGAAGTCAGAAGCTTAACCGACTGGGCCACCCAGGCGCCCCATGGCAACCCAAAGCTTTAAACCAACTCCTTCCAGCCCGATGCCTTCTCCTACGGTGGTCATTTCCAGCCCTGCTTTGCCTCCAGGAACCACGCTTCAAGGACAATGTCCTCAGCAGTTTAAGGTATTAAAGCCATTGCCACAGCAGAAAAGACGCTGAGTCGACCCAGACGGCACCTAAATGAAAGTGTCTCCTGTGCTGTCTAGCTTAAGTAACACCTGAAGGAGCGGCCCTAAGAGCCTGTCAACGCTCACATGCCTCCGTGTGTCTACGCAGCCAGGGCTCACTACACGAAGAAACACTACGTTGCTTTTAGAGACCAGATTTAGGATGAATGATGGGGCCTTTTTCTTTGATCCAAATGTCTCATCCTTAAAGAAAATGGAAGTAAAATAGTAGCAAATATCCACCCAAATGCCCATTCACACATTCTCTGGGCAGACAGGGGAGTGATCAATCCTCTCTGAGCTCTGAGTGTGCGTCTCGCATTCCGGAACCACAGCACCCTTTCCGGTTAGACACCCCCGTCTGTCCTTTCCCTGGTGGAGTTGTTAAGAACCCCCCCACTGGCCAAATAGGCACCATAGATGAGAATGACTCTTAATTATGGCCCAAAAGATGGACTGTGCACCAAGAGCAATGGCCCGATTTCAAGATTACTTCCATCCAGAAGTCCTTCGCGGCTTACAGAACGGGGGCCTAAGCCAGCCCAGGACTGCTCGGCCACTGACCCCCAGGAGCCTCTGCAGGGAGCGGGCAGTGAACCAGTCTGCACCTAAGGCTCCGTGCCAAACAGCTCCCCGGGCAGTCCTTTGCCGTGCTTTTCCACATTCTCAGCAGCCAGACGAATGTCCGTAACAGCTGCTGAGAACCTAATTCTCCCCCTCTGAATACTAGAGAAGAGGAAGGCAAAACATAAAGACAGAGAAAGAGAAGACTTGTTGTTGTGGTGGTGGTGGTTGTTAAGGAAAAAAAAATGAATGGAAAAGTAAAAAAATGTTTTTGGCTTTCCTCCCCAAACCTGAAGCCAACAGCCACAAATCCAATCACACATCCCACCATCTACTCTGCATCAGGCCTGGTTTGGGCTAGGGGGATATAGTTGCGGGCAAATTCCTACTTCATGTCAGGTGTTGGGGAGGGGAGGATGGAAAGAAAAAAATTCACACACATATGTGCACACACACGCACAGGCACAAGCATGTGAACTGGTAAAAGAACCTAAATTTATAAGAGTTATTTTGTTTTTAATGGTTTATTTATTTGACAGAGAGAGAGAGAGGAAGAGAGAAAGCACGCACAGTAGGGAAGGGGCAGAGAGAGAGGAAGACAGAGGATCCGAAGCAGGCTCCGGGCTCTGAGCTGTCAGCACAGAGCCTGACGTGGGGCTCGAACCCACAAACTGTGAGATCATGACCTGAGCTGAAGTCAGACACTCAACCAACTGGGTCATCCAGGCGCCCCCATAGGGTCATTGTTAAAACCACGAAATGTTATTGTTTGTATGCATATACTAATGAGAATTGGCTAGAATTACACTAACAAATATATAGCCTCGAAATCGTGACTCCCAAGACCTGCTTTCATAAAAAAACAAAAGAGATCTGCATCTTGGGATCTTTATGAGTGTATTTAAAGTACCTGAATACAAATGCTTCTCTACAGTGGTTTATACTTTTCTATAAAAATCTGCTTAGATGTTTACACTCCTCATTTCATGGGCCTGCCTTACCCAGGGGGAAAAAAATAAGTGAAATTCACTGTGTCCCTATAGTCATGATCACAAACTCAGAATCAGGAAAATCAGGCTTGGCGACACCTGACCACGGATAAAGAAAAGCAGATCTCCTGTCCTCTGAACACCAGAAGTTGACAAAGGCACCTGTATCTGGCCAACCTTCACCTTTCTGCGTGGTGCTCCCAGTAACTGCTCCTCCCAGTACCTGCCCCTCCCCCACCGACCTTGCTCCCCATCAGCGAAGCACAGGTGAGAGGAGTCTCTGAGAGAACTAGCACCTTTTTTATATTTACTTATCTATTTTGAGAGAGAGCGTGCATGGGAGGGGGAGAGAGAGAATGAGAGAGAGAGAGAGGAAGAGAATCACAAGCAGGCTCTGCACTGTCAGCGTGGAGCCCAACGGCGGTCTCGAACCCGTGAACTGTAAGACCATGACCTGAGCGGAAATCAAGAGACTGAGCCAACCAGGCACCCCTAAAGCAGGATTTTGTAACCTGACAAAATCAGAAGATCCATGGATTGTCTTCCAGGGATTGCTTAGCTCCCTGAAATTCCGTGGGCGGGGAAACATGAATGGGTCAAAGTTCATTTTCTGGGGAGAAGGCTCTAGCTTTCATCAGACTGGAAGGGGGTGCCTGACCCAGAAGGGGCACCCTGCTCCTGCTGTAAATGGGCACACTTAAGGTTGTGCACCAAGGATTCAGATCACGTAGGAGTTAGTATTATTTCAAGAGTTTCGGAAGCCATCCGTCGCCCCATCAGCCAGCTGGGCCTTCAGGTCAGTTTCCTCCCCTTGAGCCCTCCCTACCAACCCCCCACCCAAAGCCCCTTAACTGAATTATCCAGCAAGCCTCTGTCTGAAAGATACTGGAAAGAGCTGCAACGAAGTGCACTTTGAGGCAACTTCCAATTAGCCTGCGCTTCGCTCCTTTTTTTCCCTGCCAAGTCTGTGCAGTGAGTGTCCAACACCCCGCCCTCCGCTTGGCTCAGAGTTTAGGGGCCGGGAGGAGACGACTTTGTGATCAAGCTGGTAGACGTCAGCTCCGAGGTGTTCAGATGTCCCACCTGAGAGCCCAAGATGGGGGACTAGAAGGGGACCTGGCAGCAAGCTGGTGAAGAGAGCTGCTCTCCTGCGAGTTTCCTTCTTTTGTTTCTCTCCCTTTGACCGTACCCCAACTTTCCTTGCTGCCACTTAATTATCCAGGATCATTTTACCCTTTTCTCTGCTTACTGGCTGATTATCTCCCCATTTCAACTGAATCCCAGTGGAGACACATCCGGAGCTAAAAACAAAGCTGATGGCCAATTAAAAGGTAAGTGCCTTACGTTAAAAGCCAGAACATTATACCTCAATATTCATAATTAGGTAGCTTTTGAATGACTGAAGAACAATGCATGTCCGTATATGGGGCTAATCAGGGCACCTAGATTTTGCAATCCAAATCAACCAACGTCTGTTTAACTGATTGCCGCGAACTACCTGCCTCCTTATTGGTTGGCGGAGAGCCTCAGTACTTCATAAATATTAGAGCCAGAAAAGACCACGGAGTTCCTAATGTGTTTATTTCAGCATAATGAATTTTCTAGGCAAATGATAGGATTGCTGAAGCAGAGCTTGGCAAAAATAAATAAATAAATAAATAAATAAATAAATAAAAAACAAAACCAAAAAAGAACCCTGTGGATTTTGGCAGTTCTACTATTTTTTAGGAGTAGTGTCTAAATATTACTGAGGAACAGAGCATAAAGATTATTCACTTGGGTTTAATATTTTTTAGATAAAATAGGAACCTCCCACCCTCATTTATTTTCCAAATGATTAAAACGCCAAAGTTTCCTGAGAAGTTGCACAAAACAAAACAGAAATAAATGAAAGAGTGAGTGACAGAGAAGGAGATCATCGACCAAGTTCAGGTTCAAGTGTAGTCAGCATTCCCTGGAGAAAGTCCAGAGCCGGTGTGGACCGGCTCAAGTCCATCCAATGTGATTGTTCTCCCAGGACAATGGCAATATAGAATCTGCTGTTAGGACTTTTAAATGATACTTTCAAGTGTTTGTTAGTAACGCAGCTAATTTGGGGGGTGGGGTGGGGACAGGGTGTGAGAGAGGCCATGTCCCTTACCCAGGGGGTGAAGACAATTACAAACTGTGAATTACAAAAGTGGAGACTTCACAGACTGAGAGCAGTGGCCAACAAAACGCTCAGTCACCAAGCAAACCTTCTAGAAGAGAATCAAGCACGAAGATCTCTACTCCCTGCAAATGCTCTGTCCACTGGGAGGCAGCATAGGCTGTTGGAAAGAAAAATGGGCCAGAGCCCAGAGATCTGGGTTCCAGTTCGCACGGTGTCACTGACTTGGGGCATGTGCCGCGACCAGCAGCAGAATCCTAGTTACAAAATTAGGACAAAAGGAAGAAAAATGTGACCAAAGATGCAGAAGTCCTTTGGCGGGGAAGGTCTAACCTGCTGAAAGGAAATCCACATGTCCGAAGTCTGGGGGGTGTGGAAACTGGTCCTAAATGTTAGCCACAACTGTCCCTTGTAGAGAGCCAGCATTACCACAGGAACTTAAAATAAATGGAAGAGAGCAAAATGCACTTTAACACCGCGTTTTCTCAAGAGTGTTTCTAAGAATCCTAGTCCAGGGACAAGGTCCTCAGGTCAAATAAATTTTGAAAATGCAACTACTAAGGTCCACACACCCCTTGGGGAAATTTACGATGCACATTAACATATTAAAGCTTCTAGATGCCCTGTCATTAAAGGAAAGCTCTTTAACTCCCTATTGCCCAAATGGACTTGTGTGGGCAAACCTTCGCACAAACAGGAGAGCAAGCAGCCAGAGAACGCATTACCAAACGCTGTCCTAACTATGGGAGGTGGTGATACGGGGCCCGCCATCCACAGTCTCGGGTGGGTGGTCAAGGGCTCTGGACCGTTTTATTCGAAATCTCCTCCCTATTCTTCCCATTCAACCACGTGCATTGGTGAGACAGCTGGCCAAGGTGAAAGGTTAATTCTGTGGCCATGAAACTCGGCCCAGCTAAGAGACTCCTATGAAGGTTGAACCTTGTCACCTTGGCCCCATTAGCTCTAACCAACTGAGCTGACTAGCCCCCAACATTAGCCTTAGTTATAATCTCTGTGGGAAATAAAAATGGCATGGCACCAACACAGGCCCTGTGGGCTTTAGTGTATGAATGTCAGGATTTGTTTGATAATATTTGAGATAAAGGTATGTGATTTCACCCATAACAGAAAAGAAATAGTCAAGAGGTAACAGGACACCATCTCTAGTTACTTCACTTATTTGAACCTCAGTCTCAAAGTCTGTAAGTTAGGATAAATCTATTCCGTTCCTTAAAGGATTGTTAGGAGGATTACGTGAAATGACTTTACATCAATGGATTTGGCGCTTAGGCCTAACCCATGAGAAGTATCAATAAATATTATTATTACTACCTTTAAAAAGGCTGAATCATCTCAGAAAATGCAGCTCCCTCTCAAGGTAGCATGTAGAGAAGGCAACTTGGGATTTCTTTTTTCCTGTTCCATCAAATATTTTTACCTTGTCATTTCTCAGAAAATATGCCTCTTCCACTTGTACAGAAAATTTCCGCATGTGGTGGAGACGACCTGGGTCAGGTTTTTGTCCTTGAGAACAGATTTGTAAATTAACAATTTCCGTAGCTAAAACAATATGATTCAGCTAACTGAAACTCATTCTACTGGTATACTCCCAGGAATGTAGGTCTCTAGGAAGATACACCCAATAAAACGCTAAGTAATTGCAAGGTACTCGTACTTGGCCTAACCTAGTGCTTCCCACCAATGGGGAACAGATCAGGACACGAACTTTCCTACCATGCAGCACAGGAGGAGAAAGGGAAGCGGGGGAGACAGAGCTCCGGGGCACAGGGGTGGTAAGCATCTGGGAGAAGGGACACAGGCCACAAGGCAGGAACAGCTTGCCTCTTGGACTGGGCACGGACTGCAGCGTCAAGAACTGGCCTAGACCTGTTTATGTACTGAATCAGCCCCAGGTTTGGAGAAGAGCCACGGGAGAGCTGACTGGGAGTCCCACGGCTCCACAGGCCGGTACAGAAAGAGACTAAGCCAGCCTTGCAGAGCCCCGCCCCCTGGCTTGATGTGACCACAGTCCACACAGTCCTGGGTTGGTCATTTCAGGACGCCCTGGTGAAGAGGATTCCCGGGGTGCCTGGGTGGCTCAGTCGGTTGAGCGTCCAGCTTCGGCTCAGGTCATGATCTCACAGTGGGTTCGAGCCCCGCATCGGGCTCTGTGCTGACAGCTAACTCAGACCCCGGAGCCTGCTTCAGATTCTGTGTCTCCTCTCTCTGACCCTCCCCTGCTCACACTGTCTCTCTTTGTCTCTCAAAAAGAAATTAAAAAAAAAAAAAAAAAAAAGGATTCCCACAGTGACCACCTGGAAGGCACCTCAGTGACCAAACACAATGACCCTTCGACTCCCCAGACTCCTGGCTCTTAACCTCTAAGACCCTTCTGGGCCCATCAGACCCCAGGGGGAAGCCAGATCCCAAAGTCAATAGGGTGCTCTGGGCATTCACAGAAGGTCTGTGGGCTCTCTCTCCCGCACCTCCCTCTCTCCACTCCTCCTCTCTTGTGACAGGTCATCTGTAACTGTCTCGTGGACTGGACTTTGTGGTGGTGGGCACAACTCAATGCGGTCCTAATGAACAGAGTCCCTGTCCAGGAAACAAAACCACACCAAAGTCAGTCTGGCTACTCGGGCTATGTTTCGTGACCGCCTCATGTCACCACCTCGTCGACCCAATCAATGGTGCCGCGGTTGGCTGTTAATAGAGCTGGATAAAAACAAATTGATCCCAAAAAGGTCAACTTGGTACCTCACATTTCGAAGGCTGGCATCTCAAAGCGTGTCGTCTGTGAGGAATCGACACCGACACCATGAATATTCCACCTTAATAAACAGTCATTTGCCGGAAAGAGGGAAAAATTACTCCGGAAAGAGCATGTTATTGATTCTTTACTTTTCTAACACGGCAGAGAAACTCAGATACAGAGGGGAAAAAAAAGAATGAATGAGGGGGGTTCTCCTTTTTTTTTTAATGTTTATTTATTTATTTTGAGAGAGGACAAAGGGAGAGGTAGAGAGAAATCCAAGGCTCACAGCGCAGAGCTCGACATGGGACTTGAACCCACGAACCGTGAGAGATGGTGACCTGAGCAGAAACCAAGGGTCAGATGCTTAATCAACTGAGCCACCCGGGCACCCCAAGAATGAATTCGTTTTTTAAAATATTCCTTGTGGTTATTTGAAAGATGATTTCAACTACATGTAGAAGTGGAAATAAGATGGTCAGCAGGACCAGGCTAACCCACAGATTATTAGTAAAAACAAATGAGTTCCAGCTCAGCTCTCTTTCTTATTTTAAAACCATTGGTAACATCACACAGAAATCCTGTCCATCAGCTTCCTTGGGCTGCCTGTGAAATCTACAGTCTGGAAGAGTCCTCCTGACCCAAGAATAAAGGGAAAAGTTGAACACAGCTTGCACAGCGTAGCTGACATGAGCAGGGAAGCCAGCCCCGGCTGCCCACTGGTCACGGCCAACCAAACCTGTTCATCATCACCACGCACATTGTAAGGAGGCTCAATTTAGGTCTGCCACTTCTTTGAGCTGCCTCTACATTTCAGAGGGTAAAGGTGAAGGCCGAACCAAGCAGAAGAGCAGACTCTTCAGTCAGTTTTGCAATGTTCAGTTTGCAATGTCAGAGAGTCTAGAAGTCACACGTCAATCGAAGGAGAGAGACCCGTAAGTGGCAGAAGCGGTGGGAGACAGAAAGAAAGAAGGGAATAGACAAGAAAGGTCCAGCCGAAGGAGAAACAGGTGTGGTAGGGGGCCGACCTGATTGCGTGGCCCTGAAACTAAGAAGGCAGCATGGCTAGGTCCTGGTCCACGGTCCTGAGATCTGCATCCCACGAGAACAGGCCTGGGTCTTCTGGTCAAGACCTGATCGCTCTTTGCCCCACTCTGCTTGTTTACAAAATGAGAGGGGTTGGAGTAAATGGTCTCCAAACCACGCTCGCTCTCTCATTGCGCTGTGTCGTGCTCTTGTGTACTAGCTCACACCGGGAGGGCCCAATCTCTGATGGCCCCAACTCAGGGAGTAACAGAAGTGTACCTTGCCTCCCGAGTGTTAACGGGGCAAAGAACTGTCCTCAGTTTCTCCTGTTCTATGCTTTGGTTTCCCCGTCAGATGTCCCACAGGGATATCCTTGGGAGTTAATGGAGCTTCCTTACTCAACTCTACTTCTCTGACAAAGCAAGGAATACATGCCAGGTCTTCCCAGGCTCGGGCGCCCACTGGGCTCACCACCCTGGGCTCCAGGAGGAGAGAGAGGGAGCCTGAAGGGAGTGCACCCGGGAACGTCCTGCACTAGACCAGCACATGCTCTGCAGACATCCAGACTCAGACTGAGAGTTCAGTCAGAGCCTAACACAGAGTCTGCTTTCTCTGTGTCTTCCCCAAGGCAGCCTCACCAGAGACGGAGGTAAAACCAGGGAGTTTATATCGCTGTCACCACAAAAACGTGTTCATTTGTTCATTTATTAAAAATAGGGAGGAGGCAGGTGGGTGGCTCAATCGGTTGAGTTGACTTTGGCTCAGCTCATACCCCAGAGTCATGGGATTGAACCCCACATGGGGCTCTGTGCTGAGCGTGGAGCCTGCTTAAGACTCTATCTATCTATCCATCCATCCATCCATCCATCCCACTGCCCCTCTTCCCCCACATGTGTGCTCTCTCTCTCTCTCTCTTTAATAATTAAAAAAATAGGGAGCACTAACTATATATAACAGGCACTGTGCCAACTGGTGGTCCCAGTCCTAGGAGACCCCCAGGCTCTCCTGGACAGGAAGACACAGACCAAGAGGCCAGCATAGAGATCTATGGAGACCCTCAGGAAGATCCTGGGGACAGGAAGAATGGCTTTCCAGCACTGCTGAGATGTGAGCCCATCCTGGAAGAAAGAAGAAAAAGCTGCCAGCAGGAGTGGAGTTAGGGAATGCATTCAAGGCACAGGACACGGTGCAAGGGCTGAGAGTCAGCCAAGGGTATTACCCGTTCTGAGAACAGTGACAAGTTCACCAGTTGGTATAAAATGCTCCCCTTGACAGTCCAACATGGCTTTGGGTATAACCATCTAGGTGATGGCCAGTCGGGGGCAAAACTTGGGACATGAGGGGCGCCTGCATGGTTCAGTCAGTCGAGCGTCCGACTTCAGCTCAGGTCACAATCTCCGGGTTTGTGAGTTTGAGCCCCCGTGTCTTGCTGTCTGCTGTCAGTGCAGAGCCCCCCTGGATCTTCTGCCCCCCTTGCTCTCTGCCCCTCCCCCACTCATGCAATCTCACATTCTCTCTCTCTCTCTCTCAAATAAATAACATGAAAAAAAAATTGAAACAGGAGGCCTGAGCACGAGCCACATAAATCTTTGAGACTAACCCAGAAAGAAAGAGGAACCTAGGAAGAGAAAATATATTTGCAACCTGTAAAAATATTTCTGGAGGGACTTTTTAAAGGAAACTCTCATACGGTATTCCCTACATGCCAAACACAGTTGGGAGCAATCTGTATATACGAACTCTTTTAATGCGCTCAGTAGTCCTGAGAGGTAGAGATATGATTCCTCGTACGCAGCAGACCCAAGGTTACATGCGCACCTGCCCAAGGTGAGCCCGCCCATTCCTGACAGGGCCAGCACTGGAAAGCCCAGTTGCACTTCAGTCCTCTCTAACCGCAAGGCGGAGGCCCGGCACCTCCCCTCTCTCTTCCCGGCCCAGGGTAGTGCTCCCAGGGAGGGCCAGGTAAACTTCCCACCTAGAATCTTGGAAGCCTTTTGATTCAAAAGAAATGCAAATATAAAAATAGAACTATTCTGAAACGTTTCGGGTACAAGTACCGTCCACGAAAAGGGCCACAGGCAGCAGCTGGAGGGGAGGGAGCCCAAGGAGCCCACAGGCCTGTCACCTCCCGCCAAGTGGAACAGCCAAGTGCAGGGCGCAGCTAAGGCACAGCAGGAGAACCAGGGCCCAACTCCAGCCTTCTAGACGGACTCAGTCACCCGGAAAGCACCGCCCCCCATACCCAACTCCAAAGGCCTCTCTTTCCTTTCTACTGTCACTTCCTCGATCCGTCTCCACCGCTGCGCCCTCAATAGCAAGGCACTGGAAATCCAGACAACGGCAGCAGACCTGGTCAGGACGCTCTGATGGGGCAGCCGCTGAGCCTCCTTCCACAAGACCCCCCCCCACCCCGCCCTGCACGGAAGGTTGGCCCCAGCACCTGGAAGGGGAAGGGCCAAGCAGAAAAAGGGCCTCCCTCCTCACTGACTATCAACTCCAGTCCGAGCCCCTTCTCTCCCCCCCATCTCCCACCTTCTTGAACTAAGAGCCCATCTATTACACCACGCCATGGTTCATTTCAGCAAAAATCAACTAGCATTCTTCTGACCTGGGGCAAAAAATTCCCTCATTGAGATCCTGAAAAATAACATTACATCATGTTGCCCGTGTCAGGTTTATAAATGGGCCAGGGGGAGGCTGGGGTGTAACCGGACACTATCAAAACACTGGCCCTAGGAGAAGAAAGAGAAGAAAGGAGGCATTGTTGCAGGCTGTCAGCTCCCCCTCCAGCTAGAGGTAAAGTGGGAAGGGGGGGTTGTCAGTGGGAAGCCGGGCACACCACAGGCCCTTACTCACCACAGCTCCCAAATCCGGCAGCTACCCTCCAAAATGGGGTTCTCCCCATTTCCTGTGGGATGCGGTACCCTCCTGTCTTCCCTTGGTAGAGTGGATGGCCGAGCTATAAGTCATTTTTATTCCCGTGCCTCAGAGCCAACAAGCAGCTAGGTACAGGAGGGCACATGCAGGGGACATATTTTTTTTCTGAGCAAGCTGGCTCCCTCCTCTAAACAGACAACCAAAAAGTGAACTGAGCCCAGTGATTGTGTGTACAGGAGAATAACAATCTTAACTGAAAGAAAGAAATGGGAACATGACCCAAAGCTAGAGGCGGGGAAAAAAAAACAGACCGCAAGAAGGGTCCAGTGAACGTCCAAGCATAAAGCAAGAAATCCTGAAGGCTGCAAAAGAGAGAAAAAGAAAAAAAAAGAAGAAAGAAAAGCCATTTCAAAGTGTAGGGCTGGGGGCTCCATGGGACAGATCTGAAAGTGACAAAAAGCCCCTGGGAGGTTATGAAGCAGGGACAGACCCCACCGGCCAAAAGTGTTGGCAAGAAGATTAAAACATTTTCATGGAGAAAAGGAGAAGAGAAAGGATTTATGGTGAGAGAAAGTTCAGAAAATAGAAAGCAAGACAAATGTAAGCCAGCCAGACTGGAGACAGAATTCATTCTGCTGGTCAAACATTTAATTTGATTTTCTCTTCTCTTTCTTCCCCATCTCCAGTCTCCAAGCACAGGGGAGCATGCAAATGTGCGGCCCTGAGGCTGAAGAGGCAAGAGAACCAGGCGACTGCGGGCCCGCACCCCCAAAGCGTGATGCCCCAGCTCCGGGGCCCTCCAGGTCGAACTGAGGTCTGTGGCCAAGTGGGGGGCACGGGGAGGGACCAATCACTTGTGTTGCTCTGGGTACATCCTTGTTTCCACCAAGTTGGTGCTAATCCAATCATCACTCCCCCAGGAACTTAACCTCTTACAAAGGCTCTCCCCACCCCCCACCCCAGAGCCTCCTGGGCCTAATCCACCAGCAATTAAGCAAGCAGGCCCTCTGGACCACTGGGTCCCTGGTTGCTAAACTCTGCTTTTATGTTAACCTCACCACGTTTTCTTTGGAACTCAACAGGGACCCCCTCAAATAAAGTGGAATGGTGCCCCATGGCCCAAGTGCACGGCCTTCAAAAGAGCTTTCCCACAGAGCCCTGGAACCAGCCCCCTCCCGGGTTCAAAGGAGGGAAGGGGAGGGGCTGCGGACCACCCTCC
>NC_043702.1:167605754-167634653 GCF_006229205.1 Suricata suricatta
GGGGTGGACAGGAAGGGGATTTGCAGGAATAGAAAAGGGCTAACAAAGAAGGAAATGAAACTTACAGGAACACAAAAATGAGGATTCTTGGCAATTTCCCTCCAAGTTTTTCAGACTATGATACTGGTCCCTCCATGTTTCTGTCCCTAGAGGTGTTCATGTCTCTGATGATCAGTAAGAAAGCACTAATCCTGGGGCACCTGGGTGGCTCAGTTGGTTAAGCGTCTGACTTTGGCTCAGGTCATGATCTTGCAATTTGTGGGTTCGAGCCCTGAGTCGGGCTCTGGGCTGACAGCTCGGAGCCTGGAACCTGCTTCGGATTCTGTCTCCCTCTCTCTCTGCCCCTCCCCCAATTGTGCTCTGTCTGTCTCTGTTTCTCAAAAACCAAAAAAAAAAGCATAAAGAATTTTTTTAAAAGTATTGGTCCTCAAAATCGCTGAGCATGCTGAAGCATGGTAGGGTTACAGGGAAAGGCCGTGTTCAACCTACACCCACAATTTCATGTTCTTAGAGACTCGGTCTCTTGCTCTGAATTTATCACTTTCTCAGGGGGAAAAAACGTGCTAGGAGAGGCCTCCTGAGAAGTCAGACACCTCTGTTCCCAAATTTATTTTTTTAATTAATGGGTAAAGGGGAATTTACTGTTAGAAAAAAATGTCTGTTTCATATCAACTCTTTTTCCTTGTTTTCCCCCAGACAGTGGAGCTCCAAAGAGACCAAGAGCAGATGTTTTATATTTCAGGAGAGAGCAGTCTCCCTCAATTCCTGAAGGATTCCTGGAATTCTTCTACTTAACAAAAATTAGCTACAGAGAAAGAATCATGAATCATGAATGGGAGCCCGGGAAGCCTCTGGGAGCCAATCAGTTCTTTCTCCTCCTGTCAACCCCAAGTGCTGCCTGAGCCTCTGGACAAAAAGCGAGACATCAGGTTCTTACAGTTACTCCAAGAACAGGGCCATGTTTTATGATCAGAGAAGCTAAGCCCGGAGCCCGACCCTTTAGAGCTGGAGGCTGGACGCCGACCTGGGCTCTGCCCATCCCCCCTCCATTTCGGTTTTGCTAATAACTCAGGTAATAACCGTCTCTCCCACCTCGTCTGTCCCATAGAGAGGACAACCTATGACCAATGCCTCCAGTTGGAGAAATACGAAGGTCAAGTGCGATGCTGGTGTACTCTAATAAGTTAAATACGGACACACGTGAGAGGCATTTGCGTTCTAATCATGGGCACAGGGCGGACATCCTGTTCTCGAGGACTTTGGGGCTCACCGGTACACGTCCGCACCCGTGGACGGGACTGGCAGAGGCACACGGCGACACAGACGCCGACCTCCACTAGGCTCTCAAAGGCTGCCCATCCCTTCAAGGCTGTTGCAAGCTTTACGCATTCAATATTTATTTGATCAACATTTACTGGGAGTCTGGCACAGGACTTGGTACATGTTGGGTGCTCAGTAAATATTTGCTGAATAATGAATGAATGAGTGCCTCATGCAGAGATGAAAAAATACGTAGCGAGTTGGCACCAGCCTCTGATCCTGAACTCACATCAGAAAACCATTAATGGACCAAGGCACTCTTCGCTGAAGGCCTTGTACTCAGCTCAGAATTTTCAGACATGGCACATGAAATGAAACGTCTTTGCCATTCTTGACCTAGGCATGGAGACAAAACACATTTTACCCTGTGTTCGTGCAGCTCACAAACTAATGGGGGAAAGACAGTAAACAGACAACTGTGACATAATATATGTTAGGACAGAAGTAGAGGGTGACCCTGCAGGGCTTTGGCTTGGCTTTGAAGGTGAAACTCCTTCCTTGCCTTGGCTTTGAAGGTGAAACTCCTTCCAAGTGTTCCGCTGGCCTCTCTGATAATCCTTTTCTCACCCCTTCTCCTACCCCACCCACCTATGCTGGCATTCTCGGGTTCTTCCCTCATCCTCTTACATCCTGCACAGACTGGCTTGTACCTCCCCCTCCCCCCCCCCCCCCGCCATAACTTACACACTGATGACCCCCACATTCATGTCTCCAGCCCCGACCCTTCCCTGAGGCTCCAGACATGGAATTTCCAGCAGACCCCCAGACTTGAGTACCCGACCAGCTCCGCAGGGCCCAGATCAAACTCCTTCCTTGCAGCTCTGTTCAACCTCTGAGAATCCTGTTAGGCTTTACGCATAACTACGCAAGTCTTCCAAACTGGAAAATTCTTAGCTTTGGCATAATCAGAGCCCGGGATGGCCCTGGACTCTGGCCATCACGATCACATGACCCAAGGCCTCGGTGGATGCTGCGTACTCAGCCCTGGATACAGAACACACTCATTCTTTAGCTACGCCTTTGTGTCCTTCAAAATCCACTGAAACTCAGTTCTAATGACACTTTGGAATCCTTCCCCAAAACTTCAACTGCAGAGTTAGTTAGGCCATCTTCCATAAACAAATGAGCTTGTAAGATCCTGAAATTCCTCTCGCTCATCAAAAAAATTAAGTTATAGTAAGGCGGTACGGATGTTTATGCAACATATTTTATACAAAATCTGCAAAGGCCATCAGTCCCCACGCACCAATAAACCTTTAACTGTCTCCTTCCTTCATTAAGGAAATACGGAGTCCTTGCCATATGGCAGAGAATGTTCTAGGTGGTGGGACAGAGCAATAAGACAAAGTCTCTGCTATCACATAGCTTATACTCAAGCCTCAAAGGAATGCCTCAGCCACACACCGAGATGCATCTCCAGCTTATTACTAAGACTTCTTTCTATTAAAATTTAATGCAGTGTTCTCTAGCAGTTCATTTTGTCTGCCAAGTCCTTTATGACTATTTTGATAAGTTATTTATTACATATGGATGCCACAGGAGCAAGCAGATGGCATAAGCAAGGACTCACAGGACACAATGAAGGGGCCCTGTCCACTCCTGATTTGTTAAGAGGAACTCACCAGATCTCTGACATAAAGTCAGCACCAAGGATGGGCCTGAATGATGGGGCACCCCAGTACCTAGGAGGCATCCAGCACAGGTGTCTGGTGAATGGATGGATGGATGGATGGATGGATGTCAGAATGGAAGGAGCCTCAGAAATCAAACCGTAATCCTAATAGTAAGGAGTGCACCGTGCAATTACCATAAAATGCAGACAAGTAAGAAGGCGGGCTGTGCACCCGTGTGGCCTCGTATGATTTCTAGAACCTCGGCACTCCTCGATTTCCTCATTGCTAAAACAGGATTAAACAAGGGGTGCCTGGATGGCTCAGGGGGTTGAGCGTCAGACTTTGGTCCAGGACACCATCTCCCAGCTCGTGGGTTTGGGCCCGGCACTGGATTTGCTGCTGTCAGTGCAGAGCCTGCTTTGGATCCTCTGTCCCTCTCTCTCTCTCTCTCTCTCTCTCTCTCTCTCTCTCTCTGTGCCCCTCCCCTGCTCATAAGCATGCTCTCTCACTCTCTCTCAAAAATAAACATTAAAATATGTTTTAATAAAAATAAAATAGGATTAAATAAGATAATGTGTAAAAGGCTACACATTATGGCCAGCAGTACACGCATAAGATTACCATGTTATTCCTTCCTAGCTACGGTCCAGTTACAGAACTGGAAACTAGGCCGCACGAAACTTAAAACTCCAAGTGTCTAAGGTGGATTATGACCGGGAAGTGCGCTGTCCCCACACAGGGGGGATAGGGGGGTATTTTCTGCACAGTCGGTCACAAGTCCTCTCCGGGAAGAAATGGATTTCTGAAAAAGCTAACCACGCCTTATACAAACTCAAAGGAACCCAGCACCTTGCACGGTCGCTGTGATTCAGCCGCTTAAAAACACGTCTGACAGACACTGAATCACACAACGGCTTCTTTCGGAAGCCCCTAAATATTTTGGTATTTATTTCTGAGGGTCCATATTTTCATGTAATGGAGTTTCACACAAAGGGTGACTACCCCTTATGCAGGTAAAAAAACAACAACAAACACCCCAGTGCTGTAAGCGGCGGCCCCGAGCCACATCTGGCCCGTCCCTGTAGGACAAAATTGCATTATTCACCTCTCATTTTAATTTTTCAAAGCCTAAGACAGAGCTGAACTTTCTCCACATTCTGTTTCACTTAGTAGTTATTCAAAATTCCTCTCTTTTGCAAACATCCATTCTGTACGGGGCTTAAAGAGAAAGAAAGAAGGCTCCAAACACAAAGACAGAAAAGGAAAAACAGGCCAGGGGTGGGGGGGGGGGGGGGGGGCAAAAAATAGCATGAACTCTTTTGGCCCTGCCTTGTGCAGAGAAAAAACTAAAGGCTGCTTTCTTAGTCACATTATTCCCGCTCTGTTCCTAGTGGCTACTTTTAGAAAACTCTGGAAGGTGGGGGCAGAGTGCGTTGGGAAGGAGGAAGGAAAGAGATGGAAGATAAGGAAGGTAGGTAAAGCAGCTGCAGAAGAAAAGAAAGGAGGGGGGGTACACAGGGACACAGAGCTGAAACCTGACTCCGGGGAAGTCGGGCCTGCCCCCAGCCTTCTGGACTGAAGGCTCAGTAGCCGGGGAGGCCCGCATGGACACCGCATACATTCAGCCCCTAATTTACAGCTGGTTAATGGCAAACATGCTACAAAGTACCTTTGGGGACCTCTGAGGACAGAAAGAAATCTGAGAGAAATTAGGTGCCTGGAGAGCCCCCCTAAAAAGCAAGGGCTCTTTTGTGCAAGGGAGCAATTTAGGGACTTTGTGGGGGAAATGCGTGCGGTGGGGGGGATCGAGTGGAGAAAACACAGGGCCGGTGGGACCCCAGTGCTGGTGGAGAGGGCTGGGGGCCCAGGCTGGGGGCCGGGATCGGCTTGGGGGCCCAGGGCGAGCTCCGGACACCCACTCTTCGCCAACAACCAGACCCTTGTTCTGGTGATGAAATAAACAAGAACATCAAAAACATGCAACACAATGAAAACGCTCTCGAACCACCTCGGCCAGGTCGCTTTGCTGGAGTGCTAAAATAGAGACCCGTTTCCAGAAAAGGGTAGCACCCTGAAGTTTGCGCCAAGCTGCAGAAGAAAGGGAAACCCAGCTGGGGGGCGGGGGACGTGGGGGCGTCACGGTTTGGAGGGTGGGCCCCTCCTGGCAGCCCTGGTCCTGGTCTGCTTCTCTTCAGTGCCCACTGTACCTGTGTGTCCCGGGCACAGCACCGGGCTGTAACTAACCGGGGCCTGGGAACTGGTTAGGTGGCTTTTCTCCGGAGGCCACAATGAACAGAGCATCAGCCAAAACCACAGGCGTCCCAGAACCCCCTTCCCCTCCAGCAGCGGAATGGGTAAAGGGAGGCTAAACAGATTACCTTTTAACTAACAGCTTTACCTAAACGGATTAACAGCAAGGATTAACTTTCAGAGCCACAGAGCGGGCACCGCTGCCACTACAGCCGCCAGCAGCCAGGACGGGGAAGGAGAAAAGAGGGTGCTCCCTAGAGTCTCCCCAGGATGGGGGGCAAAATGAACCCCACAAGCATTTTTGGAGTCTCCACCTGCAAGATGTAAACCCTTAGGATTGTCAAGGAAATGCAGGGGAAGCTTAGGGTGAGGCAGGGAGCAGGGGGCTAAGGGCACAGGCTCCATGGGGCCAGGCAGGTGACACACCATGTCCCCCAAGACTCCCGCCCCTCCTACCACAACCTCAAGGCCCGAATGCCCACCCCCTGGGGGAAAGTCACACAAGCTTCCCTGGCCAGTGAGATGCTGACTCTAGCAAGAGAGCTCTTCTTCCCCCACCCCCGACCCCAACAATGGTGGCAAAACTGCCATCACCTTCACAATGAGCTTTCCTGCCAGGGGATGAGGCTTCCACGGACCCCCCCTTGACCACAGGTCCAGTGCCTCAGCAAGAACCGCGCAAGTAGTTTTCTCCTTTGTTTTATTGTAAGCATAGGAGTTTTCTTAGCGCAAAAGGGGGTTGCTGTGGAATAAGGGATTCACTGCTGTATTCTGATTTATTGAAGGCAGAGAGATCCCGGATTTGCAAGAAATGCAAGCCATTCTTCAGGTGTGGAAATCATCACTGTGGCCCCATCTAAAGTGATCCACTGGGACCACTCCAGTCTCGGATCCACCTGGGATTTCCTGCCCCGCCCCCCCACCCCCAAGTGCACTATGTGACCGGAGACAGACGCCAGACCACACGAGGGACAGCATCTGGGGTGCAGCAACAGGCCACAGCAGGTGTACACTGGCCCAGGGCTTTAACCAGCTAAGCTACACTGCTCTCAACACGCATGGTGGTGTCCCAGTCACGGGGAAATTGCTAGAAGCCTGTTTGCTTTGTGTGGAGGGAGGGAGTACAGGTTGACTTCAGTTACAAAAGAGTAAAAGAGTTCAGGTCCTTAACACTTTCATCATTTCAGTCTAACACTACAGGGACAACACACCTTGGCTTTTTTAAATTATTATTATTATTTAAGACAGTCCTGACTCACACATTCTACACAAATCTTCCCCAAAAATATACTCACAGTGATCAGGCCCAACAGACTAGATTGAGACTTAGGAAACAAGAACACCATGCCTAATTATTCAGCATCAGGCGAGGTACTTCAGATTGCCAGGGCGATTAGGGTCTTTCACACTGCCCCCAAACTGGCCGCTGTGAATTAAAATTTGCTTTGCAAAAGGACCGCTCATGTGGTCTGTGCATACACACACTGCCTCCAACTTTTGTTGGCTTGTTTCAAAAGAGCACAGAAGCTTTGTAAGAAAAGGGGGGAAATGGGGGTGGGGGGTGCACAAAGCCTGCTCTTTGCTGAGCAAACCAATAGGAAAAGTAAAATGAAGAAAGGACACCCGCCAGGATGTACCCCCCAGTCTTCCTGAACTCCAGCAACAGGCTTTTAGAAAGGGTGCAGCTCATTGAGTCCAGGCTTCCCCAAGCACTCCGATTAGAGCAGGAGAAAAGAGATACGTGTCCTTCCAACCTCCAGTATCCCAACCGGATCACCAGTTGTCCCCAACGCAGCCCGTGTCCCTCCCCCATCCTGAAAGGACAGCTCCACTCCTGAGCTGCTTTTGTAAGTCTTGACCCTCACAAGAAAAATGATGGGTCTGAACTATTAACCCTTCCCCAGAAAGGACTAAAATGAAGAGGAGGCACTGACAAAATATTCACATGGGAATATTGTTTAAAAAAAAAAAAAAAAGAACAGTTAAGCATTTGCCCAGCAGTTCCAGACTGACCTGAAGAAAGAGAAAAGGAACAAAAATAGAAGTGGGGTCAACCTCAGGATCTATTAAGAAAGAATTACACAGTTCAGAGAAAACCGGAGTTCATGCCGGCGTCGGCGGAGAGCGAGGTTGGGGTAGAGAGTGGTGTTGGGCATGAGATCCCGAGGGACGGATGGAAGGGGGAGGAAAGAAATCTGTTGATCAGACTGCTGATGCTTCTTTGCTGAAAAACCAGGAGGAAACAGACACAGAAAATGGAACACTACTCTGTCTATAGGCAGGGAGGGGCTGGTATAGACGCAGACCAGGACTCAAATTCAAGCTTGGCCACATACCTGTTGAATAACCTAGGGCAAGTCACTTCAGTTTTTGAGCCTCCATTTCTTTTGTGAAAGGGGATAATGATACCTCTCCTTCTTACCTCCAGGTGGTTTTAAAGGTCAAATCTGATAACATAAATGAAACGTGCTGTAAACTCTAAGGTACCACACAAATGTCAAGCTATTTTAGGTATGAGGCTCTTTATGAAAAATGTGGCTGCCCAGGTAGCCCTTCAAAATGTCTGGAAGGATAAAAGGGGCAGAGGGGAGCTGGAGAGGGAGGACCCAGCTGCCCAGACATGAGAAGACAAAAGGCAAAACTAGATACGAGCAGGTTCTCCAAGGACTTCACCACACAGTGAGGGCTCTGGCCATTCAACTAAAGACCACTTGGCACTAGTCCACTCCTCAGAAAACTCTGGAAATTAAACGAGTTCCCCTCCAGCGGGTGACTCTTGTAGCTGTGGTGTCTGTGAGGGTTGGAGAGGAGAGATACTCAAGGATGACACAGACAATGGAAGGCTACCGCTTAGGGCCTCTCCAGGGTGCTCTTGACCCCAGCCAATTCCAGTCTGAAATCCTTCTCTGGATTCCACCACCCTATAGGAAAGTAGGGAGGAGGGAAAAAGGGGGTAAGGAAAAGAGAGAGAAAGAGAAACATATTCTTATTCTACTAGTCAGGTTAACCAACCAAACAAGCCAAAACCAGAAGCCCAGAATGGGGACCCCTACAGAAACGGACAGCAACAAGTCAGATCAGTTTCCTAACTCATCCAGTTACAAACTAACTCATCTAAGGAATCACATAGCCACAAGACCCCAAAACCAAGGCCATGGAAAGGTCATTCTTGCAGTCCTAACATGTGGAAGAAACTTAAGGAATCTATTAAGGAAAAGTACACACATGTCCTGGCTTTAAGGTCACACATTTGGGACCATCATCACTGGGGACATCCAAATGAATGTAATGGTCCTCTTACGACCATATAAAGAATTGGGAAATTCTTGCTTTCGGGCTAATGAATTTGGAAGTATGGTAGACAATTATCTCTGTGCCCCTCCCCAAAGCGCCTTTATGATGCCGTCATTCCAACAAGTCAAGATCGGTCTACCTCTTCAAAGAACTATGTTGTATTTTCCAACTATCGACGCTTGATGTCACCATCTACCTTCTAAGGAGGTGACGGTCTTCCCAGCTAGCAAACCAACTCGGTTCCTTCCAGAAAAGACAGGGAGAGGGGACGCTCTTCCTACCCAGCCCTTTGGGGCCACATAAACCCATTTTTAAAAAATATTTGCTTATTTATTTTGAGAGAGAGAGGACAAGCACATGAGTATGGGAGAGGAAGAGAGAGAAAGGGAGAGAGAGAATCCCAAGCAGGCTCCATGCTGTCCAGGTAGAGCGCAACATGGGGCTCAAACTCACAAACCATGGGATCATGATCTGGGCCAAAATCGAGAGTCAGACGCTTAACCAACTGAGCCACTCAGGTGCCCCAGTGTGTGTGTATGTATATATATATACGTATATATATATATATGTACGTTTTTAATTTTAGAGAAGCTGAGTGACATAAAAGTAAAAAACAAAATAAATAAAGCTTAGAGTTTAGTATGGAACCAAAATTAGCATGAAATAATAGGGGTCCAAATAATAACACCTTAATTCTCAAGGCAGTATCACGTAGTGACTACAATCTCCACTTAATACATAATGAAACTGAAGCTGGAAAGTCAACAGCTGTACCTAAAATGAGGGTGAATGAAACAGAAGCTTCTATCCCACAAACAAGTACTCTCTGCAGTAGATCCAAGGTTTTCCCAGATCATGGGCAGGTCTCTAATGATATCACAGTGATCTTGAAAGGCATCCAAGAATGCAAATAGTACTCAGTAGAGAGAGATCCTAAAAATGAACCTGCCTGTCAATGAAACAGAACTGCAGCCAACGTTTCCCTTGCATTGGATCTTCATAACTCAGTCTAATGCTGACACTGGCCTGAAACAATGGACTGTCTTCTACTTGGAAATTCTACTTCCTCTTTTTCCAATCTATATTCAGGGCACCGTATTGGCTCCACCAAAGCCCTGAAAATTATAACCTTTGGAGCTCTTTTGTCAGCTGCATTTCCCTAGAATGTATTTTTCCTAGCCAGCCCAGGCTGGGTGTCTCTTTCTGCCATGTTTTTCTGATGAGCCCGTTTGCAAGGACAGAGTCTAACTCCACGTTGTCTAGAGCCCCCTTCATGCCGGTGTTGATTAACACTAAATAATAATGATGTTTATAATAATGGCTATCCATAATCATAACCATAACCATCGTCACCGTAAATAAGATTTCCCACCAGTGGTTTCTTGAAGCCAGTGAATATAGTGATCATATCAGTTTGAAGATCACCTCCTAAAAGCAAAGCTGAGCTGGGTGGCGACAATGAGCAAATCAATCATACATACCATGCCTAAGGTGGTGATTAATAAATGCCTCTTGTTCTTCTTCTTTTTTTTAAAGAGTCCCAGAGTCATCATCCAGCCAGGTAACTGACCTTGTTTTCCATTAAGGCTGCTCAGTCTTGGCTTCAAGAGACATCATTCATGTCACCCTCAACTCCACTACTTTACATCCAGCTTGCCACCATGGAGCCATCACTGACAACCTCAGGACTGGCATCGCCCACTTGGCTGACGACAGGTGCAATTTGCTTGAGGGTGCTGCTCACAGTTTCTGGGGATTTTTAGGGAGAGTCATGTCCAAGTGCCCAGGAAAGGAAGTTCTCAGCAGCAAGGACCCCCGTTCCATGGAAGGGAAGTCTGCATGGCAGACATGCCAGGGATTTCTATTTCCCCTAGAGCTGGACAAACTCAGCAATCAGAATGATGGCTCTGCTGCTGGGAAGAGCCCCGTGTCACTTTGGGGACAGGCGTGGAACTGTCTTAAAGCCCACTGGTGGTGGGAGCCCTCTCTAAGCCCAAACTCTAGAGTGTAAGAGGGAAGACGTAAAATTACAGAAGAAACCGTGTTCTTTTGTCTTCATACAGAAGACACTGGAGTGCAGATGGAACAGTGAAAGGAGCCCTGAAGGCAGACTTGTTTCATTTCTGCCACTTCTTACTCATAATTCTGGGCCTCAGTGTCCTAACCTGTAAAATTTAACAGACCAGGTGTGAGGTGTCCAATAAGGTCAGCACCGGCCACGGACGGCACAGAGACCTTGAAATGTGGCTAATCTGAACGGAGATGGGCTGTAAGAGTAACATACATACTCAACTGTGAAGACAGTACAAAAATAAAAAGAAATGTAAAAATCTCATTAATAATTTTAAGTCCATTACAAATTGAAATAATATTCTAAAGATATTGGGATATTCCTAGAATCAACTTCACCTGTATCATTTTGCCTTTTTATACACAATCATTGCAAATTCTAAAGTTTCAATTTGAATTTAGCATACGTCTTCTTCTCTGCACTGGACTCGATGATGTCTAAAGTGTTTCCCGCAGTTTTAACATTCTGTGGTTCATTCTGGGCTTCTGAGTGACTTTCCCATAGCAAGTTAATAGCAAAAAAGGATTGAAATTTTTTCCTTACAGAGATTCGATTTCCTTATCTCTAAAATGGGGATGGGGCGCCTGAGTGACTCAGTCGGTTGGCGTCCGACTTCGGCTCAGGTCATGATCTCATGGTTCATGGGTTCAAGCCCTGCGTCGGGCTCTGTGCTGACAGTTAGCTCAGAGCCTGGACCTGCTTCAGATTCTGTGTCTCCCTCTCTCTCTGACCCTTCCCTGCTTGCACTATCTCTCTGTCTCTCAAAAATAAATTTAAAAAAAGAAAAACATAAAAAAATTTAAAATGGGGATAACGCAGGGTGCCTGGGTGGCTCAGTCAGTTAAGTGTGATTATGACTTCAGCTCAGGTCATAATCTCATTGTTTGTGGGTTCAAACCCCACATTAGGCTCTGTACTGACGGCTCATAGCCTGGAACCTGTTTTCAAATCTGTGTCTCTCTCTCTCTGCTCTCTTCCCTGATTGCACTGTCTCTGTCTCTCAAAAATAAATGTTGAAAAAAATTTTTTAATGGGGATAATGCCACGTTTCATGGGAGATGATACAGGAAAGTGAATAAATGAATAAAGTGCCATGCAGATTAGGTTATATATCGTCACACTGTCCTGTTACTTTCTAGGAGGTCCTATTGGGAAATAAGCGACCCGAAGCACAGGAGCAAAGTGAGGGAAAATAAGGTTCCCCAAAGGGAGAGATCAGCCCAGCCCAGAAGTTACCAAGCATACAAGCACATGGGAACCTGGAGAAAATCAGGCCCTGAACCTCCTAAAAGCAACAGAGACTTAGGGCCATCACAGCCAGCCTGGGAAGAAACCAACACAGTGGAAAAGCAGGTACCCGCTCTGAGTCCCCTCGGTCCCCAAAGCACAAGGCACTTTATCCTTTACAGGAGACCGAACGGTGTGCGCTGACCTGGCAAAAGCTAACGAAGAAGAAAACCAGCAGTATTTTTACCAAGTAGTGGCTACCTTTCATTATTTTTTTAGCCCTCTCCACAACTTTTGGAGGTAAGTCAAATGCCCTCATTTTTACAGATTAAAAACAAAACAGAGAGGTTACATAACTTGCTTCAGTCACGCAGCTGGTAACCACAAAGGCAGAATTCACATCCAGGTCTCCTTACCTGCTCAGTCTCCCCATCGGGAAAAAGAGGGGAGGATGTGGGGCAGACTTGGTACTTCTAACCTTCGAGGGTATGGCTTCATTCCTCTGAAGAAGCCCTGGAACCTGGGGTCCACCTAACATCTGGGGTCCCCAAAGTACAACCGCAGCCAACCAACCGCAGTCAGCATCCCATAAGATAATTGTGTCGGGATCTATACATGAGTGGATTGGGTTTAAAAAGAACGTAAGGGCTGAGCGCTGCAGGCGCAGGGAAAGTGTTCCCAGGGTGCACAGAAGAGAGGGACCCACCGGGACCGAGGGCTCAGGAGAAACCCCAGGAGGAGTCTGCATCAGCAGCAAGGCGAGGGGGGCTGGCTGGGGTAGGTTTCGGGGGGACCAGTGCTATGCGCAGCAGCTGACTCCACTTAGGAGCAAGGGTGTGGTGGGAAGGAGGGGGAATCCCTGAGGGAGAGAACTCAAAGCAGAGGAGGAAGATGCCTTGACCTGGGGCTGGCTGCCAAGGGCCAAGGATCCTGCACCACTTTCCGACGTAGCGTGTGGAGGGGTCATGCCAATTCCAGAAAGGTCGTGCCCTTTCATTCCCCGCCCCCGCAACCAGGCTGGACTCCACCACCCGCTTCAGCATCTGCCGATGGCACTGAGAAGTGAG
Organism: Suricata suricatta; assembly: GCF_006229205.1. NCBI lineage: Eukaryota > Metazoa > Chordata > Mammalia > Carnivora > Herpestidae > Suricata > Suricata suricatta. The sequence continues at coordinate 167,618,597 of NC_043702.1, forward strand.
GACCAGCGCCGCAGCCCCCACTTTTTTCTCGACCCTTGAGAAGAAAATGGGCATCCAGAGCCCATTATAACTTTGGACTGTCGGGCAACGGGGCACAACTGGAAGCAATGGAAAACTCCTCCGTGGACCTCTATAAACCGCACTGAGAAGGCTGGCGTGGAGGCTGACAAGTTGGATGAAGGGCTTCCCTTCCGTCTCCTAGGACGCGCGCTGGACTCACACGAGAGCTCCATCCAGACTCCCACCGGAGGCCGTGAGCCAGGATTCCCTGCCACCCCGTCTCCGAACCACCACTCAGCCTGAACAAAGACCCTCCTCCCCACCTCCCTCCCGCTTCCCAACCCCCACCCCCTTCGGCTGCCTTCCCCCAGCCACATTAACTACTCAGAAACCCAGCCACCCCACTCTAGACTTACTCAGGAATCACATTCTTAGAATAACTCATCAATTATACCTGTCAACTTGCCAAGAGTACCACAGGGGAGGTGGAAAGTCTAGACTGCATCTAACTACAGCAGCACAGCACCCCGCTTAAGAGGCCCCCAACTTTCTGCAGATGGCCTTTACAAGTTCACAAGAAACGAGGATCCAAGAAAACACGGGAGCATTGGGCTAGAGTGTAGACCGGGTCACCAAGCTACTCCGGAGCCTGGGGTGGCGTGCGGCTCTCTCCCTCTCTGCATGTAGACAAGGAAAACCCTGCACCAGTCTGCTAACAGGATGTTCCGCCACAAAAAGCCTAGGTTAGGAAACGTTGAAAAGAAATGTCACCTTCTTACTTAAATATGAGCACAAACTCATCCTCAATGAAAGTGCTGCCAAGATAGTGCCATGACAGACATATTTTCTAATTAATTGGCAAGGATCATTAGTAATTAAAACATTGGTTGGAAAGTGTATTCTCCGAAGCAGGATAAATACCCCCATCGCCATCGATGCTTCTAATATAGTTAGAAAATCCTCCTTTTGTCAACCTGCGGGAAGGTGAGCGTCCATAGCCTGCGGTGATTCCAGATCTAACTGATCCAGGGTCCTAATTAAGAAGGGTGTCCCCTCACTTCCCAAACCCCCCATGCTCACAGAACGATCCCACAAAAACGTCATCGGACATGCGCCATAGTTTGACAATGATGTGCCTAGCTATCGATTAAGCTGATTTTGGGCAAGTTATTTCCATCAGCCTTTGCTTCAATTTCCTCACTTGCTACATCACAATAGTTTCCACCTCCCAGGTAGGTCGTGGGGATGCCCGGAGCTCAGATCCAGGCACAGACATGAAAGGCACACAAAACGCCAGACATGTTCGACGTCAAAGCGTGTGTTCAAAGATTTTAATTTCACCTACCCACCCCATCCCAACGAGGAGTATTTCTTTGGTTGACAATTTATTTCACAAATCCACAGCCAGAAGGAGAAACAGACCAAGGCGCCCAGACTCCTTAGAGCCATATCCCATTCACCGCGACAGAAGGAGCTTCCGATTCCCCTCATCAGCCACCCGGGAGGGCTCGGGGACAGCATCACCTCCAGGGGCCATGGCCTTCGCCATGAGCCTGATGACTGAGGGGAAGAAGAGGCAAGAGGTCTGGTCACAACGCCAAACCAGAATTCAGCTCCTGGCCTCCTGTCAGGCTACTCTGTAACAACACCTTGCCACTGAATTTCTGCCTTCCTGATTCAGGCCCCACTTTTCACTCCTACGAGCAACTTGCTCACGGGGACTCAGCGGGGCTGACCTGGGAGGCACGTGGGGTAGATGGAAATTGAAAGTCATGGCAGCCCAGGCGAGTGGGCCCAGAGCCCTGAAGCCCTAAGAAGACGGGGAGCAGCCCCTACTGGGGTCAGGACGATCACAGGACTACTCAACCCCTTGGCATCTGTCTTCCCCATTAGAGCTGGCTGTGAGGTATTTCAGGCCATGGCCATCGTAAGACCTTGGAAAAGTCACTTCGCCTCCCTGGCCAGCCATCCCATCCCAGGGACACGGAGTCCGAAGAGCATTTGTCAGGCCCCCTTCCCGTGGTGACAGGTGGGTAATATCACCTCCACCCTAAATACCTCGCAGGGATGCGGGAGGATGGATGAGGCAGCATTACAGCCAATATTCGGCTCTCTGGCAATAAACAACTCACCTTTTGGACGTAAACGGGCTCTTCCCAGGGCACCAGGGGATCATTTAGCACTCTGGAAGAAGTAATTTGCTCTATGGTCCTCTGGTGTCCTGAAAGTGTAATCTACCTCCAAAAGGTGAACCCTTCACTCCCAGAGAATCTGTTTCCTCCACAGTAGGATCAGAAAGCATCAGTGTTTTCCGATTCAGGAAAAAGCACCCCAGCTATCATTTCCCGGCATCTTCTCTGCACACACACCCCCCAACCCCCCCATCTCCCTCCGGCTTGCCGAGCCCCCCTTCTCCCCACAGCAGAAACCAGAGGAAGCCTCCAGCAAACAACCAGGCAGCCCGCCGTGTGCGCCTGGGGAAACAGACAACAAAAATACTTTCAGAGGCCTGTCGAGGCCCAGGCGAGTTAATGGGAACCCACGGGCCCCCTCTCGCCCGGCTGGGTCCTCAGCATTTGATCCCTGTCTGTCACTGAGTGATGAGGACAAAGGGTGAGGAGTCAGGAAAAGGTCTGCGCCACTTTGTTCGGAGTCTGGATGCGAACTTTGGATGAACTCTTCGTCGGGGAGGGGGCTGGGGAGGCAAGGGGAGGCCGGGGAGGAGAAATCCGTGGCTCAGGCCTCAAAAAAAAAAAAAAAAAGATCCTCTTTAAACAACAGAAAGGAAGAAAAGGGGGTTAGAAGGGTAGAGGCAGCCTCCCTCGGCCCCCTTAGAAAAAAAGGAGGGCGCGGTGGGGGGAACCGGGGGTGTGCTTAAGAAAAACAGAAGGCCAGGGCTCCGTCTGCAGCAAGGCTGCTGGGCCCATGCTGTGGGCTGCCGGCCAAGAGCGAGTCTGCGTCTCCCCCTCCAGCCAGCTCTCTTTCTCCCTCTATTTTTTTCCCCCCTAAACCAAAGGGAATTCCTAATAAAGCCACAGTAGACGTGGAAAGAAGCAAAGGAAGGGAGAGCGAACGGGGGTAGGAAAAGGCCCATCAGACGCCTTGCCTTCCCAAAACCCCAAATTGCATTTATGCATCCATGTCCATAAAATTAGAGCACGCTTCACCACGTGCGTGAACCCCACTGTACACGCTCAAAAAATGTTTCAGCCTGACTCTGTGTCTCGTCCCTTGTTGGGGCGTACATGTGGGCTAGCGTGTGCAGGCCGGCAACTTTTCCTGGGTGACCTCCCCGCTTACCCCTTCGTTTTTAAGAAAAGCACCATTAACATACAGTTGGAACCATCGCAAAAGCCAGTTTGTCTTCTTTGTGCTCAATAAAACCCCTCTAAACCTCCTTCACCTCCACTTACTATCGATTTTTCTATTGTGCTCCACAGGCGTGTGTATCTCACTCATCAGACTGTCTTTCATTCTGCAAACCTCTGACCACATCTGGACGTGAGGTTTTTTCAGCTCCCGGTGATGGGTATCCCTGCTTCCTTCAATTATTTTGCGCCCGTGTGCAATCACGCAGTCACTTTTGGTCCAGCCTCTGCCCTTTGGTCTCTGCCTCGGAGTCTGGATTTCAGTCCCAAACCCCCCAGAATCGGGTGTCCATCCCAAGCCTGGGGAGCAGAGGGGTGACAAAGCCTCTCCTGCATCCCTGGGGCTCTTTCCCCTCTAGACCTGCATATAAGACCTGAACTTAAATGACTTGGTGGAGGGTTCACACTCCCAGGGCCGGAAGAGGGGGTGTTGCAACAACATCTGGCACTTGGCTCCCCACCTCTCCAGGGCGCATCCCCTGGGGTGATGTGTGAGGCTGTCTCCCCTTTCCCCCAAGCACCAGGAGGGCAGGGCTGCTGTACATGACAGCTCTGTGTGTCTCAGATTCACAAAAAAACTATGAAAAGACAGGCAGAGAGATGGGCCAACAAGACGGCCCTTCATTTATCTTCTGAGGAACTCCATGCAGTTACTAAGCGAATGCATGTATTGAAAATCTCTTGTCCTGCATTCCTAGGAATAGGAAAATAAACTCCACATAGCCAGTAAGTGTGTGATGTCCTTGCTCTATGAAAATCAGACGCATGGAAATCAACAACTACCGAGAAAACAAAAGGCAGATTAAATGTTGAGTATTCCCATTACAAAAAGGGCTCTTCACCCTAAAAAGGGATGCTCCAAGACTTACCTGGAAGAGAGCTTACTAATTACTCAAATCTAACCCCTTCACTTAAAGAGGAAGCAGCCAAGACTGAGTATAAGAAACTTACCAAGTCAGCACTCTGCATAACGCCCCTCCCGTGTACCCTCCACCATACACTCGCTTCCAGGAGGCTAAGGAATATACTCAAATAAGTGACCCAGTTTTCAAATAGCACACGCACACCTGCACACACACCCGTGCATATGCAAGATAGACACCAGCACACCTTATCTGAAGACGCAGCTATAGATGAAGCCTCCTGGCTTGGTGTGTGAAGCCAAAAAAGGTGAAACAGGCATACACCCAAACAAACCCAACCAACCAATGGACCACAGGTGCTATTTCCACTGCCGACATAGTCCTGTGCTCTCTTTGGGTGTGAGGTATGAGGGTTTCTAAGACTCACACTCAAATTTTCATTCTCCAGATAAAATCCAGATGGACTTATGTTCTCTGTGAGCAGGACCTCTATTTTCAAGGTCCCTCTGTGGAGAACGGTGTGCCTACACTATGACCTAACTTCCAACTGCACCCCTGTGTCCCACCCTCCTGGGATCCCGAGCTCCATATCCACCATATATGTCTCACCAATGCCAGGTTCAATGAGATTTCTGAATCTACACCATATTCTAAGACAAGATGACCCCCCTCCACATGCCTGTCAATGTGTGGCTTCTTTCTCTTGCTTCAATTTTAAGCAGGTTTGAGAAGAAATCTTGAAGTTGTGTAGTGAATTTGGAACTTACAAAGCCTCTTACACCCATAGCTCCCTGGTGATTCACAACCACCACAGAGGTGGACCAGGTCAGCCTAATGAATGCAATCAGCACGACACGTGAGGACAGGTGAGGAGACCATGCAAGCACCAAGAGCAAGAGTGGCAGGCTACCAATCCACTCAACAGTACAACAGGTCACTAATTGTTCCCGTGCATCGGAATGCTGTTCCACACGGGCATGCGTGCTTCTGTTTTGCTCTGGAAATGAAGACGGAAAAACATGCATTTTACTCAACACTCATCATGCGCCTAGTGCCATAGCTGATGCTTGTTCTTATAACAGAGTAAATGTACCATCCACCCACGAGCAACTTCCTCTGGGCCAGCAATGAGATACACACACCCGCATCTTCTGCAGATAACACTCTTTGCGTTTCTTACAATGATTTGTCTGGATCCATTAGAGAAGAAACTCCACCACCATAAACTCCAAGTCATAAGAGATGTAGATGCTGGGTATTTTCCTATTTGGTTCGATGCATGGATCTGCCAGTCAGATCAGAAAAGAGACCACCTATATTGATGGTTCTTTCAACAAACTAAAAAATGCTCTGAGTTCCAAGGGCTTGGAAGTAGAGCACGTGTCTTCTCCGTGTGTATCTTTTTTTCTTAACGTTTATTCATTTTTGAGAGACAGAGACAGAGCACGAGTGGAGGAGGGGCAGAGAGAGAGAAGACGACACAGAACCTGAAGCAGGTTCCAGGCTCTGAGCTGTCAGCACAGAGCCTGACGCGGGGCTCAAACCCATGAACTGTGAGATCATGACCTGAGCCAAAGTCGGACGCTCAACCAACTGAGCCACCCCTTCTCCGTGTATATCAGAGCTGGACTACCGGGTTCCCAGGTAGCTTTTTTCCCTCTTTTAACCTAGCACCCCAGGAAGATACCATTTGTGGAATATGTGACTGAATAAATAAATCTCCATCTGTAAGCACTACTTCCTCAAGGAATGTCCTAGAAAATGTGTGAGACTATAAATTGAAACTTACTGTGTTTATTAATCACACAAAGGGAAGGGTCCTTATTGAAGAAAAGACCTACCCACGAGAATCGGATGTAAAGAAATGAGTTTACAGAGCAACATGCAAGAGCGTCTAGGCTGGCCATACTTTCACTTAGCTGCCACAGGGCCCTGCATCCCATGAGTCTTGGCAACTGCAAAGGTCATAGATAAGATTTAAACAGACTGTGATTTTAAGGGCGTGGGACGGCCACCGAAAAGAGTCAAAGGAACTAGTTCTAGTTGCTTCCATGTCAAGCCAAAGGAAATCTTTTCTGTGAAGGTACATTCAGAAGGTGTCAAGAGCAACCTGATGCTACATCATGATGCCTACGTCATTTCCCTGGCTCCATCTCACCACGTGGGTGTTTTCTCATTTCCCGGCATCACAAGAAGAAGGGTGAGTGCAGAACAGTGAGATATTCTGAGAGACAGAATAGTTTCCTGTCTCGTTCCCATAGTTCTTATGACAGTATGCTGTTATAATTGTTCTTCTCATGGTGAGTCATGATTGTTAATTCCTTACTGTGGTTAATTTATAAATTAAAATTGTCATAGGTATGTACATATAGGGGAAAATACCAATTTTTTTTAGGGCTCAGTACTATCCGGGGTTTCAGGCATCCCCTGGGGCTCTTAGAACATACCCCCGTGGATAAAGGGAAACTGTACTGGTCCCCAAAGATTGACTACCCTCCTCAAAGCCCACCGTGAGATTCCTTGTCTGGGACCACTGCCCCCTCTCCCTTCCCAGGAGAGGGCTACATAGCAAAGTCACGAAAACAAATCAGGACCGTCCGTGGGGTCCTGTTCTTCACTCAGAAACATTTGAATTGCACTGGGATTAGGGGAAGGTTATCCCCAAGGAGTGACCCTGAAAAGTGACAGCCCCACTTGAGATATCACAGACTTGGAGGAGGAATTTTCAGTGGGAGGAGGGGACTGGTGGGGGGGGGGGCAGCGGCAATTCTCTCTTTACTCCTCCCCAAGGACAGGTTTAAATTACAAGTGCTCAACTGGAGGGGGGAGGGGCAGGGGGATGGGGGACCGTGCCCAGAGAGCCTCCTATTCAACCACTTCGCTTGCCTCGGGGTCAACAACCTCTTTCACCTTTATTAATAACCCCACTTTCAATGTCTTGGGCTTATCTGTATTTCCTATTATTATTATTTAACGGAGGAGTCCTTTTCCAACATTTTGATTGATCTGATGGGAAGAAACGTGGACAGAAAGTCAGCATGAGCAAATAGGTGGCGTGATTTTGGGGAGAGGGCAAAGAGAAAAGAGGAGGCTTTACAGATGGGAGGAGACAGGACCACTGAGGATGGGCATGAAAGAAGGTGCTGGAATCTGAGCCACTGACTAGAGAAGCAACGGCCCCGCCCACCTCCGCCTCTCCCCCGGGGAAGGTTGTGTCTGGCCAGTTTCCTACATCTGATCATCACTTGTCTCCACACGGTTTCTCACGTCTCATCTGGCGCACTCCCCCCTACCCCCCAATCACCCCACGATACCCAGAGCACCCTTCACACCTCCAAGTCCAACATTGTAACTCAGAAAACCCAGACTCAGAGGAACCCTTCAAGAAATGCCCCCATTCGGTTAACAGGCTGATTTCAACCAGAACCTCTTTGTCTCCAAACACGGGATTTGGGGCACTTGGCGGGAGCGACCCAGGAGATGTAAGCGGCGCTCCGTCCTCACCACAGGACCACGCGTATAACACTGAATAACGAGTATGCTCACAGCAGATAGTAGCAATTTTGGAAATAATTTTTTAAGATGCTCAGTCTGAAAATATAAATAAGTCCAATTTAGATTTAGATGTATTCTCTGTGCCTTTTTCCCTTCTTTCCTTCTTCAACTAATATTTATAGAGCATCCTATAGTATATGCATCATATACACATACATATGTGCACCAAGCACTGTTCTAGGTGTGCGAAGACAAATAAAGCACGGCTCGCTAGTTTACCATCTAGAAGGAGAAGCTTACAATCTTGGAGAAAACTGCCATCATCTTTTTTCTGGAAACATCTGAGAGCATACTGTGGGTTAAGCACAAGGCCACATCTAGGTCACCTTCAAGACCCAGCTCAGTACTGCCCTGAAGCCGTCTCTTGGGTTTTCTCCCAGGGGTGAGCAATTTGAGGACCAGACCCTGTCTCGTCCTCACTCACCCTGAGAGCCTCTGCTTTTCAAAGTTCCCACTGAGCTACTTCACTTGTACCAAAGACCTTCACTGGTGCCTGTTTTTGCAAACGGAAAGAAACCCAAAGAGCGCTTTTGTTTTTGCAGAAAAAGGCAATAGGCGATTGACTTGCAGGGAAGGTTATGGAGGTAGGGTGCGCCCATGACAGTGAGGGGTGCCACCCAGCTCCTTCCTGGGACCCACACTCCTCCGGGACTCTGACCTGTGCCCATGAGAGCGTGAGCTTCATGTCCAGGGATTCTGTGCATCCCCTAGCGACAAGTGTCCTAAGGTATCAGAAAAGCCTGAGTGAGTCTGGGAACACTCAAAAAATGTTTCTATATAAATTGATGGTAATTTTTTCTTTGCTTTATGCCATTTTGGCTTATGAAAGGGCTCAGGGGGCATTCTCCCTTCAGATGGGGGGGAACCTATAGGCCTTGCTTAGCCGTGGCTGGTAAACGTTTTTAAATGGAAGGAAGAAACGAAAAGAGGGAGGAAGGGAAATTAGAGAGCAAAAAGTCTCTCTCATTAGTGTAGTAATGAATGTCTAAAAATTAACAAAACCGATTTTAAGAAAACCCAGATGTGGCAGTAATGTGCCCTTTTAACTCTTTATTTCCTTAGTATGTCCCAAGGATCCTTTGTTCTTCCCATCCTAGGACCTGTGTCTTCTCTGTAAGCCAGTCACAGGGCGGCCACACTCCAGTCACCACAGGGGATGGTACCACAGAGGTTCACACGGAGACTGCCAGGTCAACTCAGGAAAAGGGGCCCCACCCCCTGCCCCCAGGCTCCACCCAGCCACCACCCATGCCAATCTTGGAGACCTGGGGTCCAACAAGTTGGGTTTGTCAGCCAAGGAATAGGATCCTCTTTCCTAAAAGGGAATGGAAGTAAGAAAGCAAATCTTCGGGGCACCTGGGTGGCTCAGTGGGTTGAGTGCCCTACTTAAGCTCAGGTCATGATCTCACAGTGTGAGTTTGAGCCCCGCATCAGGCTCTGTGCTAACAGCTCAGAGCCTGGAGCCTGCTTTGGATTCTATGTCTCCTTCTCTCTCTGACCCTCCCCTGCTCTCACTCTGTCTCTGTCTCTCTGTCTGTCTCTCTCTCTCTCTCTCTCAGAAATAAAGAAACATTAAAAAAAAAAAAAAGCAAATCTTCAAGACAATCACCTCTCTTCTCGGTCAGAAAACTCGTCATTGCCATTTCTGCCCACCTCGCCTGGCTTAAAGATCCACACACAAACTCCAAAGGCAAAAGCCAGCTGTAGAGAGGATGTTAAGCAACTGTATACTCCACTCCATGAAAGAGAAAATGTTCATGTCTCTATTACATAGCACTTACCCAGCCCAACTTCAATGTACCTATCAAGATGTCACTATTCCTAGTCAACCATAAGTGGCCTCAAGGGCTTTTGATTCATCCCTGTTTTTAACAGCAAGTATTCAATAAATATTAATAAATGGATTTATCTCCTTTTTGGATAAACAGATAAAACAGCATTTTAATTCAATAAATATTAACTGAGTATCTACTGTCTGCTGGTCATACACGTCCTGATCATTATTTTCCAGAAATTCATTAGTCTAATGAGGGCATCAGATCCTAAACCAATAATTTTAATAAAATCTATTGAGTGCAGTAGAGACATTCTATATAAAAAGCTATGATAAGATATGAAATAGGTTTATCATCTCGTAGAGGATTACATCCATCCCATGAGCACCCTCCTATTATGAACTATCAGAGAAATTGTGCAGGAAGCCAGATTCTGATTCATTTTCAGTTTCAAATGCTTTGAAATTTGAAACTGATCCTGTTTCCCTTTTTGCTTTTGCTGCCAGGAAGCAGAGAGTTATAGATCTGTGACCAACTCTATAGGATCTAGACTCCATAAGGTACCAGACTAGTTTGATACAAAGAGTCTGATGCCATTTCCTTACCAGCAAAAGGACTGAAAAGTCTACAAGGAGAAAGGATCATCATGCACGTAATTTTACACACTAACGGTGCCTTGCACTTTATTTTTCTACCATAATTTTCTCTTCTATTTTCTTCACTTATTTACTAAATCTCTTCATTTTGCTTATCCCTTTCGGTAAACTGCTTGAGCTCCTCTTTGAAATGATATAAGCAATACGTAAATAACTAAGATGCATAACGGGTTCTGTTGCAAAAATTGGAGACAATTTTGTCCCTGAGTATGTAATCATCCACAAGAAATGAAATATTTGTACAGCCATAAGGAAGATGACAGGAAGGAAATATAAGCATGGGGGGGGAGACCGGGTGCTTATAATAGATAGTGAGCCAGAAGAGTGCACTGAAGGGCTACTTTCTTCTCTTTTCTAAAATTTTCTTTATTAAGGTATTCCTGGTGTTAAAACATTTCGTAAACAATAAATTTAAACAGGGGATATATACCAGGGCCCTGAGGTGGCTCAGTTGGTTGAGCGTCTGACTTTGGGTCAGGTCATAATCAGTATTTCGTGGGTTCAAGCCCCGTGTCGGGCTCTGTGCTGACAGCTGAGAGCCTGGATCCTGTTTTCAATTCTGTCTCCCTCTCTCTCTGCCCCTCCCTCACTCGCGCTCGCTCTCTCTCTCTCTCTCTCTCTCTCTCTCAAAATAAACACTTTTTAAAAAATTTTTAATTAAATAAACAAATAATAGGGGCACCTGGGTGGTTCAATCGGTTAAGCGTCCAGCTTCGGCTCAGGTCACGATCTCACAGTTTGTGGGTTCAAATCCCGCACTGGGCTCTGTGCTGACAGCTAGCTCAGAGCCTGGAGCCTGCTTTGGATTCTGTCTCCCTCTCTCTGATCCTCCCTTGCTCACACAAAAATAAATAAAAAACATTTAAAAATTATAAAAAATACAAATAATAAATATAGGATATGCCAAATTCTTTCTTTTTTCCTTAAACACCTAAGCCTTGCAAGGGTCAGTGTCACCAGGACTTGACCTGCACCCAGCTCCTTTTTTTCTTAACTTTATTGGTTTTTTTTTAAGTTTATTTATTTATTTATTTTTAAGATTTTGCTAGGCAAGTTTCTCCCATGCTTCATAATAAGAAGATGTTTTGCGAGAGACAGAGAGAGGGAGAGCAAGAGAGCACACCAGTGGGGGAGAGGCAGGGAGAGAGGGAGATGGTGGGTCAGAAGCGGGCTCTGCACTGACAGCACAGACCCCCACGCGGGGCTCCAACTCCCCAACCGCGAGATCATGACCAGAGCTGAAGTAGGACGCTCAACTGACCGAGCCCACCCAGGAACCCCACCACCCAGGTCCTTTCATACCAGGCTGCTCCCCGGCCACCCCACTCCTTGGGACACAGCTGTCCCCTCCCAAACACTGAGAACATCCACTTCTCAAAACAAAGAAGCTGCTCAACGGGCCATTCCGACAAGGTGGCTTCGTGGCCGGACAGAGGAGACTTTCTGGTCTCACCCATGTAACTTCCAGCTGCACCCCTTCGAATCACCTGAGGGCCCCGGGGGAGACAGGCCAGAAGGGACAGCGGGACCAAGTGGGGTGTGCAAGAACGAGGCGCCGTGTCCCGCTTTATGCTCCTGTCAAAAGCCCGGGCTTCTGAGAAAGAACCAGAAAAGGTGATATACACCAAAGGGGGACAGTCAAGCTCAAGACCACGTAGGAAAATAAGTCATGCTCACGGCCTGAAAGAAAATCAGGGAGATTCTCAAAAGATAACAGGCAGAGGCCCAATAAAAATCAGGAAATAGGCCCAAGGAGAATTTGGGGCTTAGCTCCTTTTACTTATGTTTTACAGTCAACCACAGCCAAGAGATAATTAAATTTATATACCTGCAAAACAGGACCAGAGATGGGTAGAGCCAAGCTATTTGTTTTTTGGACAACTAAGTAGGGTTCCACGGGATTTTCTTGGACGAATCACAACGCAAAGGACTGCCACTCAATCGGAAGGAGGATTTCTGCTGAAAAATCCACATTTTGTACAACTCTTTGAGGAACACCTGCCCCAAATGAGCCTCTCGGTACTTGAGTGACTTGAAGGAAGTTCGTTAAACTCTCTGTATGTGTGTTTCCTCATCTTCCAAACTGGGGTCCTAACAGCAGCTCTGCGTGAAGTGTTCCGCGCACATCACCTAGTATTACCTCTGGACCGAACTCCCTGCTCCCCAGGGAGGGACCAGAGCGTCAACTTCTGCTGACATTCCCAATTCGGCTGCAGCCTGAGATGATCCACCTGCCCTGCCCCCAGCCTTCAGATCCCTGGGACAGGGTAAACCCGAGTAGAAAGCAACACCTTCACCATCCACACAGCCTGCCTCCCTTAGCTGCCAGGCAGGACAGACGGACTGTGCGTCTGTGGGTTCTGAGAGCCCGGGAAGCCTCTGGGGCTGGCCTGTCCCAGTAACTGGACTGAACGAGCTTCTAGACCAGTTTGATCCAAAAAGACAAGCAGCGATTTCCTCACCAGCACAGCAGCTGGGCAGCCCACGACGAGAAAGCCATCAGCACAGTCCCTGAAACCTTAAGGAGACAGGGGGGTCTGATGGCCAAGGCCTCAAAGAGTATTAAGTTAACCCAGTGTCTCCCACCAGCAGGGAGGGAGAGGAAGAAAGAAGGTAGCTTCAGAGGGGAGGGGATGCATGCGAAAGATGAATCTAACCATGAAAATTTAATTTGTTAAAATAATGACTAGAGAATGACAGATAATGCACAAATTGTCTACATGCATTTATTGAATACATAATAAATGTGTGTATGAATATATATAACTATATATGGGCACCGTGATAAAAATTAATTCCCACTTCTAGAAGCACCACTGTTTGCCTCCCCGCAGGCAGGAACCCGGGAGCACAGAGGTAAATTTCACACTGCCTCTCCGCACTCTCTCAACACCGACCATGTAGCTTAAACTACCCAGGTGAGCAAATGTCACAGAATGCCTCTTCAGCGGGTGGTAAATTCCAGCCATCCCCGGGAAATGCCAAGTGGTCTCAGGTCACAAGTTTGGCAAATAGCAATTTGGGGGTGCGGGGGAGGCCCCAGTTGAGGAACGGAAGGGGACAAAAGAGAGACAGGAAGGGGAGAAGGGAAAGCAAATGAAATTGGGTGACAAGACTTATGGAAAGGCAAGGCCAAACACGCAGACTCAGACAGAGCATTTCTCAGGCTGCCTACGTGAAACACGGCACCCTCTGAATCAAAGCAAGCAGGCTTCTACACGTACTGCCCAGAAGCGGTCATGAACTCTCATCCAGAATGACCCTGACAGCCACACTCCTGGCCCCAAGGAACACATCCAATCCTGGGCACCAGACTTTGGGGGCAAGTCAGCTGCCTATGTTAGGAAGATCGTGACCATGATTCAGGGCCCTCATTGGGCTGGGAGTTTCTGGATGGTTACGGGTCACAACTTGCACACCTGTATTTCTTCTAGGTCTCACATAATGCCCCACACAAGACATTTCCTAAGTATTTGCCCAAGGAACCAGTGGTCCAAAGTAGGACCTCCAGAAGGTCCAATGTGAAGATGTGTAATGGCACCAAAAACCTAAACCCAACCAGGACGGGCTTTCCTTTTAATCTTTTTCACTACTCACCCCCTGGGACCTAAGAGTCATCCCCCAACATCTCCAGAACTGATGGTGTTCAAAATTATTTGGCCAGGGAGCACCTGGGTGGCTCCATCAGTTGAGCGTCCAGCTTTGGCTCAGGTCATGATCTCACAGTTGGTGGGTTTGGGCCCCGTGTCAGGCTTTGTGCTGACAGCTCAGAGCCTGGACCCTGCTTCGAATTCTGTGTCTCCCTCTCTCTCTCTGCCCTTCCCCACTCGCTCTGTTTCTCTTTCTCTCAAAAACAAATAAAACATTTAAAAAAGAATAGTTGGCCAGACTTACTAAAAAACAATTAAGCTTCTAGAACCTCCACTTAGGAAGGGCAACAGTCAGGAGGTGGCACTGCAGCTGAGGGATCTTGATAAGACCACCAACCTTTGCACACTTAGGCCCACATGGAGGCCATTAGGGAAATGCTTCCCTCTTTCCTGTGAACCACAGGATGCTTCAAGGAAGTGAACCACAGGTACGGTTACCAAGGTATCTGAGCCTGAACCCTCTAGTAAGGGAGGAATCAGTATAGTAAACGAGGGGGGGGTCCCAATCAGCAGCAGAGGGGACCAACTGTCTGCACTCTTCACTATCACCATTGTTGGTACGAGTGTCACCACTCTTGTTATTTTAATTGCAATGTCCATGGCCATCAGAAAACACACCAACGCCCAGCCTACCTAAGAGCCCTTCCATTCCCTCCCCCAGAGTGACTGGGACAAGAAATTCCTGCTATGAAATTAACAATGGGCCTGCTAGTTGGTGGATCCTAGACCAGGTGGGTGAAATGCATAGAATTAATTCATGGATTTTGGAAGTAATGAGGGAATTCGACCTTTCTGGTTCTCCCACGTGCATTCAGTGGAAAGTTTCTGGAGGGTCTGTTGTAGGACCCGGTGGTGGCCCCGCAGGGCTGTAACGGAGCAATAATAGGAAAGCACGACAATCCATTTAAGAATAATAATCACACATCAAGAACATCTTTCCTAGTGTAACTTTCTAAGAAGAAAAATAAAGTAATACGGTTTAGGCAGGAGCATGATGACAGCCCCTTCCTGCCTGGCTCCAGGAGGCTGGGTGGGGGAGGGGAGCAATTCTGTGTGTGCACAGGCGTGGGGGTGGGGGGGGGGGAGCAAACTCTCCAAACCAATTTTCCCTTTGCCTAAGACCCCCGTGAAAATAAGGGGGCTGGAGGCCACTCCGAGCACGCCTGTGAGACCAGACAAGCCACCACATAAGAAAGTAGGATGGTTCGAAGGCCCCAAACCTTCAAGTGTTTAAGGAATCAGACCTTCCTTAACAAAAACAAACGTCACTGCTGTTTAGAGTGCATCAAGGTTCTTTGGGGTAAAAATCTCCCCCGGGGAGGATGACTTGCTCCCTGGAAGAGCTGAACGAGAGAGAAAAGGGGGGAGGGTGTCCGTGGTACCTTCGAAGGGCGCTACGTGGCTCATGTCAATTGCACAAAGCACGACTGCAACATTCACCGGGACGGAGAGGAAGCGACACCAGGCCGGCGAGAAAAACGCTGCACATCAACATGCGTGCGTGTGAACGCGCACACTCTCAGCCACGTGCTTACACGCCGCCTTCTGAGTGGTACCCTGGGCCACCGCCGAGGTCCACGGGGCTGGGGCACCTCGCGGCCGGGCTCCCTGGGGCCAGGCTTCGTGCCGTCCAGCACCCTCCCCCCAACCCCGGGGCTCCAACGCCCCGACAGCGAGCGGCCTGCCCCGTGCGGTGGGTGTGCAAGGTGGATGTGCAATGCAGGACGCGCCTCGCCTGGGCCAGAGGGACAGGTGGGCGGTGCGGGTGGGGCGAGGGAGAGGGGCCGCTGGACGCACATCCCCGCCCCCACCCCGGGGACGGCCCCGCCCCGGGTCGCCCAGCATCCGCACGGAGCTGCGCCTCTCGCACCTCGCGGGTGGCTCGCGGCCTCTCTTGGCAGCGGCCCCACATTTCCCTAAGTTCCTAAAGTTTTCCGTCGCCGCGCATCCCCCTCAACTCCTTCCAGAGGATTCCGCCTTCCGTGCTCCACCTGACGCGTGCGAGCCACTCTCGCCCTCCCGTCGCGGCAGCAGGGACCGTCTCCCTCCCTCCCAAGCCCCCACCCACCCTGCTCACCTGGCCACAGCCCCGGCGCCCCCCCCCAGCCCCAGGCCCAGTGCTCGCGCCCTCCCCCCGCCGCGGCCCGCACCCCCACACCCGCCCGGGCCTCCCGGTCGCCGGAGCTGCGG
>NC_043702.1:167634753-167828145 GCF_006229205.1 Suricata suricatta
ACTTCCCTGGGCTGTGCCGTAGGAACTTGCAAAGGTTATACTACACTTCTAATCCTGCAACCACAAATCTCTGTATTTTCCAAAAAACACTCTCCAGTCTAGAATCCAACAGCTACAAACAGAAAGGATGTAAAGAACCATTATCTGCATGCAGCCATGGAGTCAACAAGGTGGATTAAACTGGGACTGGCCTCCAACTGGCCTTGTAAACGTGATGCTAAATGCTTCCATTAAAAAAAAAAAATCAGTAATATGTTTTTCCTATCATGGATTTGCATTCTCCAGTTCGACGTAATGCAGGTAGCTTTAACACCACCATAACCACTTTTATATGACTGTCTAGAAAAGACGAGGAGTCGAAGGATAAATTAGAACTGATAACGAAGAAGGATTTTATAAATGCACCACCTGCCTTCTTCTATCCTAGAACCCAAGCCTTGGAAGGGCTCCTGTTGAGGCTCATGATCCATGGGATGTAGGGTCAGGTTAGTGGCTCTCTAGAGTTGCCCATTCCATGGATGTGGAAACCTGAGACTAAGAGGTTAAATGACATTCTTAAAATAACCCACTTTGGAGGCAGTCAGCAGTACCTCAGAACCCCTGACCCTGATCAGAGCCCTGGAAACTTCTATCACACCGTGAACTCCTCTGGACTTGTTCATTGTATTCCAACTGTAGGAAACAAGATGGCTGCTGCCACCCACTCATTCTCTGGTAGGGAACATTTCAGATGTTGTTAAGGATATGGAAACAAATCATGAAACAGTAAGTTATGAAAAGAAAAAAGTAAAAAAAAAAATAGAAGGAAGTAGTGAGGAATCACCTCATTCTAGTTCTTATTAATGGAGCATTGTCTGCCAGAAAGATATGCCTTAGATGTATATATATATATATATACATATATATATATATGTATATATATATATATGCTTTAAAATTCTGGAACACGGCTTTCCATAAGGAACCAATTTCGATTGCTACAGAACCACCAGATCAAGTTTGAGTAGGGAACAACCATGTGTCTCCCAGAATGCAAAATCTAGGCCAAAAATGAAAACAAAACAAAAGTTTCTGTCAAAACAACCATTCCTTGGCCAAGCTGACCAATATGGAAGACCCCAGCCACATGTAACCCTTAAGCACCTGAAGTACGGCTAGTCCACACTGAAGACATGCTGTAAATGTAAAATACACAACGGGCGTCAAAATCTTAGTACAAAAGAAAAAGTAAAATGTCTCATTAATAATTTTTATGTTGATCACATGTTGAAATATTTTAGATATTTGGACTTAAAAGTCTAGTTCTTGGGGCACCTGGGTGGCTCAGTCGGTTAGGCCTCCGACCGGCTCAGGTCAGACCTCACATTCGTGGGTTCGAGCCCTACGTCGGGCTCTGTGCTGACAGCTAGCTCAGAGCCTGGAGCCTGCTTCTGGTTCTGCATCTCCTTCTCTCTCTGCCCCTCCCCCTCTCATGCTCTGTCTCCCTCTGTATCAAAAATAAATAAACCATTAAAAAAAAAAAAGTCTTGTTCTTAAAATTAATTTCACCTTTTTACTTTTTTTTAATGAGCCACTAGAAAATTTAAAACACTAAATTTAAGGGGCACCAGGGTGGCTCAGTCAGTTGGGTGTCCAGCCCTTGACTTCAGGTGGGGTCACGGTCTCAGTTTGTAAGTTTGAACCCCAAGTCAGCCTCTGCACTGACACTGTGGAGCCTGCTTGGGATTCTCTCTTTCTCTCTCTGCCCCTCCCCTACTCTCTGTCTCTCTCAAAATAAATAAACATTTAAGAATTAAACTTAAAATTACTTATGTGGGGGCGCCTGGGTGGCTCAGTCGGTTAAGTGTCCGGCTTCAACTCAGGTCAAGATCTCACGGTCTGTGAGTTCGAGCCCCGCGTCGGGCTCTGTGCTGACAGCTAGCTCAGAGCCTGGAGCCTGCTTCAGATTCTGTGTCTCCCTCTCTCTCTGACCCTCCCCTGCTCGTGCTCTCTCTGTCTCTCAAAAATAAAATAAAAAACCATAAAAAAAATTAAAAAAAAATAAATAAATAAAATTACTTATGTGTTACCTGAACAGCACTGTTATGGGACTCCCTTTTGAGGGCTCTAGCCCTGAAGGAGGGAGGCGCAGGAATGTCAGGATACCTTCCACTGAGGTTTACCCAAGGGTCTTTTGCCTCCTGATATGGACAACCACAGAGCAGGTAGATGCAGCAGGGTCAGGATGCATGCTCGTGAGCCTCTCAAACTCCTGGACGGACCTGGTAGAAAACCCAACCTGCACAGACACAGCCAAACTCGTGCGCAGGGTGGTCAACATTCTGCCATGTGGTTTTGGAAAAAACAAAACCCGAAAAACAGCAGTTGGCATTTATTGAGCACACTCACTAGACGATATGCTTTATATTACTGTGTTGTTTAGTTCCCCAAATTCCCCCACCTAGTGTTATTATCTTTACCGTGTGGGTGAGGAAAGTGAGGCTCTGTTCATTCAAATAACTTGTTAATATTAGACGCCAAGCTAGGAATGGAATCCAGGGGGGTTTGCCTCAAAGGCCTGCTTTCCCTATCATACCAGATTACTATTTTAAAAAAATTGCCTAATCTCTTTTGCTTATTTCTCCCTTCCCAGGAACCTGGCACTTGAAATTCCAGCAGTAGAGATTCACTCATTCCTCTGACTTAAATTTATCAAAAAAAATTTTTCAGAGTAGGTATTACTCAAAGAAGACCAAAAAAAAAAAAAATACAGTAGAACCCTAAACATGGAGGCAAAAAAGAGATCACTGATGGAGAAAAAGTTTGAAAACAATGGAAGGCTGGGGGTGCTACAGACCAAACATGGTGTCATTTACAATAGGACTTAAGAGTACGCCTCCTACAGTCCCTTGGGGAACCAGTGTGGCAGTTTCTCAGAGTACAGTGTGGAGTACCATGTGACCCACAGGCTCCGCCCAGGTATACAGCCAGAGAAATAAAACAAACATCCACCCGAACCTCATATGCAAATGTCCATAGCAGCAGCAACATACAAAACATGCTAAATACCCATCAACTGACGAATGGACACACAAAATGTGGTATATCCACACAATGGACTATTATTTGGCCATGAAAAGGAATGAGGTATAGAGACGCTGTGCCACAGCCAAAATGAAGCTGAAAGTATTCTGCTAAGTGAAAGAAGCAAGTAACAAAACACATATTATATGACTTCGTGTATGTGCAATGCCCGAGTTAGCAATTTCTAGGGGCGAGGCAAAGGGAGAAATCTGAACTGACTGGTCCTAGGGACTGGGTTTGTGGGAAGTGATGAACATATATCTAAATTCAGGTTCGGCTGGTTGTACGATTTTGTAAATACACTAAACTACTAAACTGTACAGTTAACATTGGGTGAATTTCATGGCATACGAAATATAGTTCAAAATGACTATCAGAGGCATCTCTCTGGCTCAGTTGGTAGAGCATGTGACTTTTTACCTCAGGGTCCTGAGTTCAACTGCCACATTGGCCACAGAGTTTGCTCATTAAAAAAAGAAAACTCACTAAAAAAAGAAAACTATTTAAAAAGAATAAAAAAGAATAAAACCTACAATGTATTAAGCCTGTCATTTATGATAAAGGTAACATTTTTCCTGAATGAGAAACATATTAGGAAGTCAGGAAAGATCCCTGTTACCCTAAATACACTCTGAAACTTTGTAAACTGAATGGAGGAGCCCATGTGTCTTCAGAGAGAAAATATTTTTAACTATAATTACAGAATATCTTTAGTTGCTGATGGTAAGAAAACACAATCACGAATCGATGCAATTTTAGTTATAGTTGTTGCCCTGTTTATGGATAACTAAAAACCTTTGTCTTTGTTCCTACCCATTTCCCCCCTTTTCTTCCAACCTAGTTCCAGCCCTTTGGCCAGATAGAGCTAATTCTCACTTTAAGAGAACAGCAAGAGAAACAAAAGAAACCAAATCTTAAATTCAGCAATTTTTGTCTCTTTTCAGCATAGAATCACAGAGTCTTGGAACTGGCTTGGTCTTTAGGGACCATCTGGTGCAAGCCTCTCTTTTTCATGTAAGAAAACAGGGCCAGAAATAATAAAAGCTAACAGTCATTGACTGCTTACGCCAGGCGCTGTAATTTACATGTATGACCTCATTTAATCCTTACCACATCCCTCCATGATAGGTACCACCATTATCTCCTTTTCATAGATGAAGAAAATGAAACACAGAGAGGTATAGTAACTTGAATAAGATCACAGAGCTAAAAAGTCAGAGACGTGGGATACAAACTCAGAGACCAAGTCCTTAATCGCTACTTTATAGTTTCTCCTAAGATTATTTAAGCAATTTTTTGGCCTATCATCTTACAACTGCTTAGTGGAAGGTCGTGAAGTAAGGCAGGCTCAAAGCACCCAGCCCCGCCCCGACTGCACAACGAATGAATGTGTCAGTGCAAGATGCAGTTGAATCTCTGAGCCAAACCCCAAAGGATGATCTTTTTTTTCCCCACCCATTGCAATCTTGATTTCCACCAATAATTGAGAGATTGAAACATAGCTGTCAGTGGTAAGAAGACCTTCCGGAAAGTCACTACCGACCTTATTCTGCCATAAAGGGAGATAGTTTTTGTAATCTTATGACAGTCTATACCTGCACTTTTTTTTTTCTGGAAATCACTCTGCCAAGTTCTGAGAAGTGACACCTCTCAGATGCAGATGGAGCCCAATTTACAACCGGAGAATTCTCCCCGTGACAGACAGCCAACCACCTTTACGTAACTGTAGACGAGTAGATAGGTTCTTCTGGCCTGAAAGGGTTAACACAGGGACATCCTATGAAATGGAATGGGATCTGGGTCCCGACATAATTTATTATAGGAAATACAGCATCTTTTATTTATAGAGCCCAGGGAGCTCAAAGCACTTTGCAAACAACTCATTAATCCTCTCCTTATTTTATTTATCAGTTACTGCGTCCCTCAAAGCTGGCCACACCACCTCAGGTAAGGGACGGAATGGGGCCAGGGTTATCACATTCCTGTCAGCGAGGGACGAATGGCAGTGCAGATGGGCCGGGCGCTCTCAGGGACACGTGAAAGTGAGTAAGAGCTGTCTTTGGAAGCTGGATCTGGGACACTACCTCAGTTATGTGGGTGTGTGGGTGGGTGTGTGTATATGTGTGTGTGTGTGTGTGTGTGTATGATGAATCTTTAATATATGAAAAGGGAAAGGAATGACGTATATGTGGATTCACCTCACCAAGTTCAAAACATAACAGCCTCCATCTAAAAGTGGTTTAAAACCAAAATTAAGGCTAAGTTTCCCTAAGGCAGGAGTGGAAAAAACTATGTGTCCAAAGATGCTGGGGTTATGCTTTAAATTGAACTGAAAACGCTCTTCTATTCAAATATGTTCAGTATTTAAGTTTGGGTTTGTTTGCTTGTTTGGGGGTATTTCTGTAATTCTGCCAACAACAACAACCAGAAGTTCATGGATGTCAGTGGAAGGCAGAGGCGAGGCACGTGGGCTGCTGGGCGCCCAGCGGGCTCAGTGCACCGGCAGCCACTACGCCCCCTCCCGGCGCCGCCGCCCAACTGGGCACCCACAGCCTCACTCCCAACACCCCCAGCTCCCAGCACCCAAACCCTCTCTCAGTGCCCTTGACTTAAATCTGCTCCCCAACCCGCACAAGCATCCTGATGGTCAGAAGTGACCCCAAATTTCCAAAACTCTCCTTCTGATAGGTCTGACCCCCATGTGCTCTGTACCCCTCCTTCCTACCTCTCACATGCCGGAATTTATCTAATCCACTCCTGAGACTGGATCCCACCGAAGAGACTGGAGGGAAGAGCTACTTCTCATCAGTCGGAGTTGCAGGGTCTAGAGCTTACAACCAGATTATGATAAACCGTGTAATGTCGAATCACATTACTTCTGCCCAGCTCACTGCTGGCCCTGAATGGAAGTGTGCAAGCAAACCCTTCCCTCGCTCCCCCTTTTCCCTCTCAGCCTCTTCCACAGAAAAGAAAAAGAAGAGAAGAGAAGAGAAGAGAAGAGAAGAGAAGAGAAGAGAAGAGAAGAGAAGAGAAGAGAAGAGAAAAGAAAAGAGAAGAGAAAAGAAAAAAGAAAAGAAAAGAAAAGAAAAAAGACCCAACACTTGAACTTCCTTGTCAGGAAGAAAAAGTTTTTTGCATTTGCCTGCTATGGATAAACTTCCATGCAGTCACTCCTGCCACTTTGACCCCAAAAGGGATCTGAGCGGAGGCAGATCCTAAATTGTCTAAAGTTATTTCACTCCTGCTTGGCTCAAGGCCTCCTATCATCCGAATTATTCCCTTGCTGGATACAGCTTCGCTACATCGTGCCCGTCTCCTACTTGTACAAACCCACACATGTGAGCACGCACACACACACAGAAATTATCCTCTAATGCTGTAAAGAAGAGAAGACCACCAGCCCCATAATATAACTGCTGTATTAGAAAGAAGGGGCAGGCACAAATAAGGGAGGGTGTCAAAAGTGAAATACACTGGTATACTTACACACACACACAGAGTTCTACAGGGTGTTAATGGAACACGGAGAAAGAAGAAAAGCGAGAGAACAAAAGAGTGGTAAGGAAGCAAAAAAAAAAGCCTAATTCTTTTAACCTCCTTCAGTGATTCGATTTAACTTCAGCACAGGTAATTCACAAAGGGAAATTGGCTGAAATTGCCATATATAGCTATTATGATCTAAAATTAAAAACTATTCACAACAATTACCACTTTTCATTGCTATCTAGAAATATTCTCCCGAGTTAATGGCACCCAGTGTTTTTGGAGTGTTTTCCTAATTTTTAAACTTGCATGATTTTTGACATTAACATTAAAAAAAAAAGAGCAAGAGACATTTGAAATCATACGCAAGGTCTTTTTAAGAGAGACAGTGTGTCTGACTTTTTTCCCCTGTTCCATTGCATCACCACCACTTCCCCTCCATATACACCTAGGTCAAAGTCAGCCTATGGCTACTACGTGGGAAGACAAGGAATAGTTTCTTAAACACAAAAGAAAATACAATCTTCAATGGCCCAAAACTCTACAAAAATCCCTCCGGTCCCAGAAGGAGAGAGCAGAGAAAAGCCACTTGTGAGATACACATAGTTGTGGGTCTCCACACGGGGCTCCTTGCTGTTGTTTTTGAGATTTGCCGCGAGCATTCTGCAGGCCTTCTTTTTTCTTAGCATTGATTTTTAAAAAGCAAAAGGGTATCAAAATAAAAACTCACCCACACTCTGAAGCAAGAAGACACATGGTGTGTTTTTTTTTTAATATCCTCACAGTAATTTCTGACTTAAATACCCATCAATCAACTGTAATTTAGACGGCGCTGCCTACTTCGGGTGTTGTGCGTGTGTTTCCTTCGAGTTGCAAAAGGTGGGGAAGACAATCTTTCCTGCTTAGTTCTGAGCTTTCCAACGGAAACCAGGAACAAAAAAAAAACAAAAAAAAAGTAAAAGCAGCTAATGAAACCCATTACCGCTGCTCCCCTCACTGTCCCGTCTTCCTTCTAGAGACCTAGGTGAGCCGGACCGCGGGAACTTCGCGGGAGAATAAACAAGCAAGCCAGCCCACCCTAAACCAAGTCCCCTCTGCGATGCTTGGGATGGAAACTCAAAAACACTCATTCGAGGCAAGGGGGCTGGGAAGTAACAGTAGGGAGAGTCCCGTTGCAACGCAGGAATGCACAGAAACTGACCAGCCAACAGACCTGCTTACCAGCCCTGGATCAAGAGGGGGTAAAGCCCCTGCAACTTTACACACGTGATGTGTCTTGGACACATCGGCCGCAGGGAGATACATGCTGGCACGGAGAGCGGGAGCTGGGCAAATCCTGAGCGACGGGGCACTCGTGCTTTAGAGCCAAAGGCTTCTTTTCCACACACAGTTGCCGCCTCCCACCTTTCACACAGAACACTCAGCATTCCAGGGGATGTTTCTTCCTTCCCCTCACTCCTTCTTTCACACAAGTTGAAGAAAAACAAGGAGGAAAGCCTTTTTTTTTACCTTTCTTTTTTTAAAATTTTCACCCCTGGGTGCCCCCTCAATCCCAACCTCTGTGACGTGTGTGGGTGTGTGCACATGTATATTTCGCCTTTAACACAGGGGCAGGGGTCCTTTTCGATCTACGGTACTTCATAAACTATTTTTTTAAATATATGATTCTAAAGACAACACACCGAAACTGAACTTAGATTTTTAAAATTCTGCAAACATCAGTTCATCAATTGACAGGAAATCTTAAAAGCGAATACACAAACCAATGATGGATTACACCTTTCAAGTGTTATTTTGACCAACACCACCACTTCCTATCACCGTAGTTTAGCCAATATGAATAAGGAACAAACTCTTGAACCCACATCAGAACCGGATCTCTGTTCACACCCACCCACTTTGATCCACTGCCTTGTAGATTTTAATTAAAAGACTAGAATTAAACACTTTGGCCACAATATACATTCAAGTGCCCCGATGGGCTTCCTTGCCATAAATATCTGAGAAAGTGTCTTCAAAAATAGTGTCGCTTTAGCCTGGATTATCAAATATGCCTTTATGTCTTGATTCTATATATTTGATGAATCAAGACGGGCAGCAAAGCATACTAGATTAGAAGCAAATTTCAACAACCCAAATATTCAAAGTAAATAAGCATCGGAGACCAAAAAAAGAAAATGAGAAGGAAGAAAAAAGGAGAGGAAAAAAAATATATATATGCACGCAGGTTTCCTGCTCTGGCTAATAGAAAAAAAAAAAAGCTAAAAAGTGTGACAACTGTAAGAGCTCTTTGATATTTGTATGCACAATTCATAAATCTCTTAAGAGGTGTTTCACAGCTAAAATAATGTAATTATCAGCTTTGCAGTAAGGTTAGGCTTTGGCAAGGCAACCTGGAAGGCTCAAAGGTCTGAACATCACTGCTCAGGTGCTTTGTCTAGAATGTTGTGCCCAACACACATAACATTCAACAAAGGAGCTGCTTGCTAATTTCACATAGATTGCAAGACCCAAGTAATTACATATTCGATCAACGGTCACATCTTGAAACTATTTATTTTTTTTAAAAGAGAAACAGAGAGCCTTCAAACAGAAAACCACCCTGCGTGCCCTCGCCCCCCCCCCTTTTTTTATGTGTAACTATCAATGTATATCAACCGGGCATGCAATCATATTTATTGTCACTTTCATTCATGTCATGCCCTTGCTTATATGGTTTAGATATGAATTATTGACTGTTACACTCCTTGTTGTAAAAAATAAATAAATAAATGGATGGCAGGTACTTCGCACGGCTCTGAAATGAGCGAGCGAGTCAGACAGGCCAGCAGAAGCTCCCGCTTTATATAACCAGCCCTCGTTCCTCGTCTTTATGCCCTAGTTTCGGATTGCCCTTTCAACTCTTTCTTTCTACAAGGAAGAGAGTCAGCCACTTTGGAAAATGAAGGATAAAATAAACAAACAAGAGGATGTTGCTAAATGTCCTTCCCAGAGCATCTGTTGTTTAAGAACACCTCTGATTGATGACTGCTATTTTTTAATTGTTGCTTTAAAATTTAAATGCCCTCCTGGGATGTGTTATAAGTGTGTTAGTCCATGATATGAGGTCTAGAAAGTAGAAAAACAGCAGAATGAGTGATCTCATGGCATGATTGTCTCCTAAGCCGAATGCTTCCCCTGCTATAAAATCACAGGGCACTCAAATACCGATAACCTGATGTTGTATAGCGCTTTCCACAAAGGTATTTGACAACACTGCTGAGAAACCTCTAGCCTGCTCCTTTGTACCATTACAAGAAAAAAAGGAAAGGAAACTTTAAGCAGTTTAGCCCCCATGCCCAACTCCAAAAACACTAGGCTTTTAAATATGGGCCAAAATACATTCCTTCAGGAAACAGACTTTTACTTTCACATTTTCCCCCCAAAGGCACATCACATCATTCTATAAATTTCCCTTCAGAACCTCGATCCTAGCCCCAATTTCAAAGAGGCTGGAACAGAGTTAAGGAAAATAAGCCAGTAATGCTTGGCAGTAACTGTCAAGGAAACTTGGTGCTTTCTCTTCCAGGTAGCAGGGTGACTAAACTCCCTATTGGAATATGCGATCAATCTTGGGAGTACTTTTATTCTGAAATTTTAATATTTAAGTAATGGGTTAGTGATTGCTGGCTACGTGAGTCAATTGGCCAAAGAGAATGCTTAAAGGTTGAAATCTCATTCCTACCTGTTTTTTCTTTGATTTCACACAACACATTAAACAGGGCTGGCTTCATTCTGTGGCAGTTTAAAGCATGTTTTCTGCAAGAAAGAAACAACAACATAATAGCTTAGGTGGACTTTCAAGATCAAACTGCTGATAATGCACAGGGAGAAAAATCTGAACATTTAGCCAAAATTATATACCAAGCCTAACTCTGTGGCATGCTTCGATTGTTTTATGACTTAATATACAGAGTCCCGCCATAGAAAAGGAAATAATGTTAATGAGCTGGGAGAGAGTAGGGATTTAACTACAGAACAGAACTAACCTAAATTATGCCCATTTAGGCAGAGTTATTGTTGTTGTTTTTTTTTTAAATAGTTTAATCAAAGTGGAATTCTTCAACAGATAATCCTATATCCAGGGCAATGAATACGGCAAAGCTAAATGCCTAGGATAACAGTTTTCTATCATCTATGCGACCAGCACAGCCTAGGAGCTGTCTGCCTCTTGGTCCGTGTGTGTGTTTTCAAATTTAATTCATCCATGTGTTCGAATTCATTCCGCAGATGCCCCTGTATTCTCATAAACACAAGATGCTTGAAAGGTCTTCTGAGTAGAACTGTCAATTTATAAAATTTCAGTCCCCAAGTTAAAGAGTATGGAAATGCGTTGCCGGGGGCAAACATACCCATATGGGGAATAAATTCATGTCTCTGTGTTCACATTACGCCTCTTGTGCACACACCGCTTATCTGCAGGTGTTGAAATTCAATTATTTACAATTAGGACCTTGCACCCATTGGGGAAAAAATAAATACAATTCTGCCTTTTAGATTAGTGATTTACCTGGTTCTTGTGCGTGTTTGCATTGAACAAAACAATACCTTTCCCTTTATTTTACTATGGAAGCACTTAGCAGAAAGATATTGTTTTGGAAACAAAATCCTGATCATATCAGCTATCGGTGAAGGGAATTCTGTTTACAAACTGAAATTAATGTGTAAAGACAAATGGAAACCCCTGGCACTCCAGACACATGTAATTCTTTTTTCATTCTTGTGAAAGTTAAAAAAAAAAAAAGACACATCCTCATGCAGTAACCAGCAGGATGCTCTCTACACTGTTCAGCAGTGGGGTAATTGGCCCAAAATTAAAGAGTATCAAAATAAACACATGCATTGTGTCTAAAATTCTAATGGTTTACTTTGTAAATAATAAATGCACTTTAGAAATGTGTTACTAAGGTCAGGAAAAGCAGATACAGTGTTTGCTGAGTAGAGTTACATTGTTTAACCAAAAAGAAAGCTCAGTGGTCACTGAGTTCTCCTGGGGGGTGAGAAAAAAAAGGTAGAAAATACCTCACTGTATCAAAGACCTCTTTGGGGGCCTTTACAAATAGTTTTCATTAATTGTATTCTTACACCTAGGCCCAAATGGAAAAACAAACCAACAACAACAACAAAAAGCCCCTCACAGCTTTCCAGAAATACCCCATTTCCACAGCACATCGGTGGGGTTCTCGAGAGAGAACAGATTTCCCTATCCCAAAACGTGAGTCTGATCTCTCTCGGCATCTAGGCCACTACCGGGGGAGACGGGCCATGGCTGTCCTCAGTTATACAAAAAGGGAGCTCTGGTCTCATACATGAGGAAAAGTGGGAAGTCTGGAGCCTTCCCGGCCCCTTGCCACTTCACAAACTTGTTACTAAACCAGTTTATTGGTATGTCTGAGTTTATTTTTCTGCAACAATGTAATGGAGAAATCTGTGCCAGTTCAAAGAAATGGCCAGTGGGAAATCTTCCACTTGGCTGCAATTATGAGCTTCTCTAAAGGTAATACGATTCAAAAAGAGCACAGATTAATTTTTGAAAACTTTCCCCCATTAAAAAAAAATTAAGCATAGTCCCTGGCTTCGAACATTTCTAAGTTTTCCAGCACACGTAAACCTCGATACTTCTGAGTTTACATGTTGCATGTGCCTGCAGCTAAAATAAGAGTGTAATTCCTAACATCCACGCTTTTAACTGCTTCTTCTTATTTTCTCAACTCACATTCCTTGTTCCCGTAAGACGAAAATACATATATGATGTCTTTTCCACATAACTGAGTCATTTGGGGCATAAGAATTGTGAACCTATTAAAAAAAAACCAACTACTTCTCAGATTTAACAAAGCGGGGTAATTAACAGTAAAGACATATGTGGTCATTGGATTTTTTAAATTCTTCTTTTCATGATCGGCCATAAGCAAGCTGTTAGTGGGTTGCCATTGACTCTACATTTTGTTTTGAAAGAGAATTTACTATAAAATCCTGGAGTGTTGAACTGTGTACCTAGCAATGGATTAACTTGAGAAGCTACACAGCTTCTTTATTGTGTTTCCTTAATAAAGACCTTCCAGTCCTATAGCCCTGAAAATACATGAAATTCACACATGCCTTCATGTCTATTTCTGTGCATTCTAAGTGGTCCTGAATAAAGCATGGGAAAAAGAACATGCTTGATTTTTGTCCCCCCCCCCCACACCCCTTAATTTAAAAGGACCATACATTCTGTGCCACAGAACGTTGGTAAACTGACTCAAATAAAGACACAATAAAGTTAAACTGAATATCTGAGGCATACCCAATATGCCTCAAAGCAAAATCATGTTTTCCTTCTTTCCATTAGCTTTTTCTGAAACAGAATCAAGTGAATGCAAAATATTTTTTGGAGAGCTGACAAGTACTGACAAAGAATTAATCTGTTTTTTTTTTAAGGAGGCAGAAAGGGGGAAATATCCAAATTAATTTTGGAGGAGCACGTCAAGAAAGAAAAGCCAAAGTCTCTGAATTAGGTGAGGAGTCACTAAATTTGCAAATAAAGTGTTATTGGGACATTTTATTTTATAATGTTAGGAGTCCCTCAACAAGAAGGCATGGAATGCTGTTCAAAACTTGTCAATTCTGTTCTCTCTGATACTTTTTTAAAGCAGTAAAAAGTGCCGAGGGCCGCTTTTGGATCCGTTGGCAGTATTTTCGGCGTGCCTGAGTGTTTGTGTGGACATATATGAATATCTCTATATTATTCACACACACACACACACACACACACACACACACACACACACACACAGAGGCACATCTCGGCATGGACGATTACACTTTCGATAACAACGCTCCTTCCAATTTTACTCCTCCGCCATGTAGTTGCTCGTCAAAATGGGAAAAGAAATAACATTTAAAAAGAAAGCGCTGTGCTGATTCGGTTCCCATTGTTTCCCCCTGCGAGAGGAAGAAAAACAAAAAACCCCAAGAAAGGAAAAGAAAAGCCTCCATCTCACCTGGCCTGCGCCTCATCCAAACTCTGGTCTGTGATGGTCATAATTTGCTGTAAAATGTCTCCAATGTCCTGCTTCCTCCCGCCCTCCCCCTCGGTCCCTCCGGCCCCATCCTGCAAGTGCTGGGACAGGCCGGGGTGTCCGGCCATCCCGACCCCAGCGTGGGAATGCATCAGCCTGGGCTGCTCGTCCATCTCCAAAGGCAACGGCAGCCCCCGGCTCTTCCTCTTCTGCTCCTCGGCTCGGCTCCTGGGCAGCACCAAGGCTTTTTATCCTTCAAGCTGGCTTCAGATCCTTTTCAGGATAAACAGGGACGGGGGAAAAAAGAAGACCAAAAGAAAAAAAAAATCCCTTTGCCTCTTTTAGAGGCTGGTGGGAGGATGGGGAGTGGGAAGGGGGAGGGGGGCGTGAAGGGGTTGCGGGGTGAGGGTGGGGATAAGGGCTGGTGGGGAAGGGTGTTGACTCCAAAAAGCAAGAAAAATAAACCACCTTCCCACTTGACGAAAAGAAATCAGAGCTGGCTTTTGGTTTTTCAGTCCGGTCTCCTTTGCAAGGCAGAAATGGGCTCCCGGCGCTTAAATCTGTGGCTTAATCCTTTTGCAAATATGCATTGATCGGGAGAAAGGAGAGGAAGGCAGGGGGATTGCAATGCAAACTTTCCCCCCCACCCCCCGCTGCCCCTCACCCCCACTCCGGGCCAGAGTGATCTCAAAGGGGGTGGGCTGTTGCAAAAGCCAGATCTCCCCCGGCCGCGGCGGCAGGCAGAGCACAGGCTCTCTCCTCCTCCGTGTCTCTGCAAACTCCGGCAGCCCCGTCAGCCTCCTGCTTTTGTTTAGCTCAGGCTCAGGACTCCAGAAACACACACAGAAAAACCACAGCCTGCGAGGAGGAGGAGGAGGAGAAGGAGGAGGAGGAGGACGAGAAGGAGGAGAGGGGAGGGGGGCGGGGAAGCCGGGAGGCGGGGGAGAGAAGGAGGGAGGAGGGCGCGCGGGCCCCGCCCCCCCGTCCTGATTGGCCGGCGGCGGGAAGACGGGCCCTCCTCCCCCCGCTCGCCTCCCCGCGCCTCCCCTCGGCCTCCTTCGGCTCCTCCTCGCCCGGCGCCCTGTCAATCAGAGTTCAGAGGTGGGCCGGGAAGGAGGCCGGGCTAGTGCCAAGTCTCCGGTCCTTAAAGGTGCCGTGGCACCGGGGCTCCGGCTCCGTCACTGCCCGGTCCTGTCGCCCGCCTCGCTTGGCTGCCGTCCTTGAGGAAAACGTGGCCTCACTTCAATGCAAACGTGTGATATTGACAGCAGAGAACGCAGGCGGTGGGAGACTGCCCCCACCCCTGTTTTCTTCTGCTATACCACTGCAATTGAAAACCGGATCCTTGTAAATCCTTAGACCTCAGGGAAACAGGGTAACGGTGGAGTGCAAAAGTTTGTCAGCACGAAGTAGTTATGAAACACTGCCCGAGCTCCTAATGTAACTAACAATGACCTCTAATAAACGGCGGATGTAATAATAGAGTTTCATAAAGATCACAGTAGAGTTAAAAGGAATGCTGAACTGTGGCTTTGGTGTTGCCTGAAAACTACATCATGAACTAGGAAACAAAATAATGTTGAAGGAAAAAAAAAGACTAATAAATAAGCCCACCAAATGAATCTAATTCAACAGATCTCTCCCTTCCCCCTGGGGGAAATTAGTTATTTGGCTTAAATACTTAATAAAGAAATGCATTATCACAGTCTGCTCCTAGTTTTTAATATAGTCTAATAAGCATTATTAACTGGAATAAGAAACGAGCTGACATTTATTGAATGCCTACTATGCACCAAGTAATTTACATGACTTATTTTATTTAATCCCCAGACATCTCTGTGAGTTATGGGTTATGATTTTCACTTTGCAAAGAGGGAACGCAGAAAGATTAAATAACTTGTCCAAGGGTCTCATAGTTATTAACTGTTGGAATTCAAACCAAAGTGTGGGTCTCTCCCAAAACCTGGTGTTCGTTTCAACGGTGAAACCTGCCTAGATCTACTGGGAAAGTGTGGATCGTGTAACAATTAGCCATGGGTTCATTGCCCATGTTGTTTGCAAGGAGCCTTGAAGTGCTTAAAAAGATAATACGTATTTGAACAAGATGATTCAAATTGAGAATGGGTAGGAAAGAATGAAAAAAGGTTTTAGGAGAATCAGTGGGCTGTGGAGGGTGGGGAGGGGGGGTCAATAATAAGAAACACAGCTGAAGTCCAGATAGATCACACAGTTGCCTCCGATCTTTTCATCAGGCAAGGTGAGAGGAAAATTCTGACTGGCTCCTGAGTCATCATGGCCATAAAAGAAAAGGGCAGATGAGTGACTTCGGAAAAGCCCAGAATGTACTGGAATATAAAATGTTGTACTGTGTAGCCCGCCCTCTTCCCACTAGAGCAGTCCAGCCAACGGAAATGGGTTGAGCCATTGCAAACCTCAGTGTACCCAATCTTCAGATGGGAGAAAGCCCTGCCAGGTGCTTTGAGATCCTCAAATAAAATGTTATTCTTTATGTCACTCCAACCTCTTTCCCAATCATTATCAAAAACAAGTTTGGCAACATAAGGAGTCCTTATGAAAGGATTTCAGAGCAGTTTTTAACAAGCTACTTGGCACTTATTGGCATGAGGGCATGCAATAGGGAGTATTCGTTGTAATTATGAAGCAATTACTTAATAACAACTGTTTTATTCACATAGTTGTAAACTGGGTTTTTTAAATCACCACTAATAAAAAGTTGAGCACAAAACTGTATCCTCAAATTGTATGTCAATCATACTGAGGATCCCTTACAATAATGAAATTATCTCACCTTCAGTAATGAAAAGAAGTCAAACCAGAGTCTATATGAAATCAGTATGGGAGCAAGTGATTTTAATGGAAAATCTAATAAAATTCTTCCAGGCAACGTATTGGAAAAGGAATCATGGATACCAGAAGGTCATTGTCATCTAGGAACATTCTTTTTGGGGGTGATGAAAGTGTTCCGAATTTATAGAGGCGAAGGTTGATCAATTCTGTGAATATATTAAAAACCAGAATCTCTTTGTAGAGGAAACTGTACACTTTGTAACTGTGCACTTTACGGTAATGTGAATTATATCTCAATAAAGCCATTTCTTTAATAAAAAAATAGAGAAATAAGAAATGTCCACACCAATAGTATTAATGACAGTTAATATTTAGCGAGTGCCTAGGCCCTGTCTGGCTCAATTGGAGGAGCATGGGATGCTCGGTCTCGGGGTCGTGGATTCAAGCCCCGTGTTGGGCACAGGGATTACTTAAAAATAAAATCTTTTAAAAAATTATTGAAAGGTGCCTCTGTGGGTTAGTCAGGTGAGCGTCTGACTTCGGCTCAGGTCATGATCTCACAGTTCATGAGTTCAAGCCCCACTTGGGGCTGGATGCTATAGGCGTGGAGCCTGCTTCAGATCCTCTGTCCCCCTGTCTCTGTCCCTCCTGTGAGTGCTCTCTCTCTCTCTCTCTCTCCCAAATAATAAACATTTCTTTAAAACTTATTGAGGAAGAGAACAAAACATTAGTTATTGAGTGCTTTACAGCTGACCCTTGAACAGCCCAAGTTCAAACCAAACAGGCGATTTCCTTAATAAACACAGTAAAGTACTGTAAATGTATTTTCTCTTATGATTTTCTTAATACCATTTTCTTTTCTCTAGATTACTTTATTGTAAGAATATATATATATATATATATATATATATATATATATATATATATGATATGGGGTGCCTGGGTGGCTCAGTCAGTTAGGTGGCTGACTTCGGTTCAGGTCATGATCTCACAGACCGTGGGTTCAAGCCCTGCATTGGCGCTGTGCTGAAAGCTCAGAGCCTGGAGCCTGCTTCAGATTCTGTGTCTCCTTCTCTCTCTGCCCCTGCCCTGCTCACTCTCTGTCTCTCTCTCTCAAAATAAAATAAAGACATAGAAATTTTTTTTAAAAAGAATATATATATATGATACATATGATAATACATATAACATACAAAATATGTGTTAATCAACTCATGTTATCAGAAAGGCTTCTGGTCCATAGTAGGCTATTAGTGGGGTGCCTGGCTGGCTCAGTTGGTAAGACATGTGACTCTTGATCTCAGGGTAGTGAGTTTGAGCCACACATGGGGTATAGAGATTACTTAAAACAGTAAAATCTTAAAAACAAAAAACAGTAGACTATTAGTAGTTAAGTTTTGGGGGAGTCAAAAGTTATAATGGATTTTCAACTGCACAGGGCATTTGCACCTCTAACCCCCATGTTGTTTAAGTGTAAACTGTATATTCATAGGGCACCTGGGTGGTTCAGTGTGTTGAGGGTCGACTTGAGCTTAGGTCATAATCTCACAGTTTGTGGGGTCGAGCCCCACGTCGGGCTTTGTGCTGACAGCTCAGAGTCTGGAACCTGCTTTGAATTCTGTCTCCTTCTTTTTCTGCCACTTGAACTCTCTCTCTATCTCGCTCTCTCTCAAAAATAAATGAGTGTTTAAAAAATTTTTAATTAAGAAAAAGAGTCAACTGTATATATGACATGCTATATTAATTTAATCACTACAACTGTCTCATGTCAATACTTATGCTTTTCATTATCACTCAGTAAGGTTGCCAAAATATATTCCTATATATGTAATGCTATTGCTGAGATACCATGTTCGAGATACCCTGTGAGGGATGCTAAGCAGGGCAGCCCAATTATAGTGAGTAGAAGTAAGCTTTGAGTGATAAGCAAAAGCATAGGTATTGAGGTCAGAGAGTTGTGGTGATAAAAACAATAAGGCACCTTGAACATACAGTTGACCTTGAACACATGGCTGAATTAGGGGCACCTGCTCCCCATGCACTCAAAAATCCTCATGTTGGGGCACCTGGGTCACTGAGTTGGTTGAGCGTCCGGCTTCGGTTCAGGTCATAATCTCAGGGTTCATGGGTTCAAGCCCCACGTCAGGCTCTGTGCTGACAGCTCAGAGCCTGGAGCCTGCTTCAGATTCTGTGTCTCCCTCTCTCTCTGACCTTCCCCTGCTCATACTGTCTCTGTCTCTCAAAAATAAATAAAAAACATTAAAAGAAGTTTTAAAAAATCCTCATGTTACTACTGACCACCCCCCCCAAAACTTCACTACAAATAGCCTACTGATGTCCAACACCAAATTTGGGAGAAGAGAAGATGAAATAAGGAAGACAAATTAGGAAAGTACAGTAGAAAGGGAAAGGGGAGGCAACTTGATGAACGTGTCCAAGGAAGAGCCAATAGAACTTGCTAACTGATTTTGTGTGGGTTGGGGGAAGGATTAAAAAATATCTCTTCCAGCTTATGTGAGCAGAATGAAATGGCATTAACAGAATAATAATTATAACTACAGATACAATTTGTTGAGTGCTGATTGTGCTTCGGGCACTGTGTGTCCATTACCACTTAATTTTAGCGACATGACACTTACTTTTAACAACTTTGGGAGATTACCATCTCCATTTTGCAGATGAAGAAACCAAGGTTCCTGGAAGGGGAATTACTTCACCAAGTATGGATTCAAAAACTCTCTTATTTTGAATGCATCATGGAAAATAAAGGAAGTTAAGAGGAGGCACAGTCATAGGTGAAATAGAATAACCGTTAGAATCGTCTGTTTGCACTAAGGAACTTCTAGTAGATTCTGAGGAGAAATTTGCATCCCTTGTGCCTCAGAACAAGGGATGAATAATGCTTTGGGTTCCTTCCATATCTCAGTGATCCTCTAGTTGTAATAGATATTTAACAAATATGTATGGAAAGAAAGAATGATGCCTAGCAATCATGCTGTATTTCTTCCAAATAATAACTGAAGTCCACTGAATCATGTTTCAAAGACATGAGCCATTATCACGTTTGGCTACTTACCCCTGTCGTTCTCAATCTGGTATCGTTCTAATGTGTACAAAGTCATCTCACCATGTTTACCCCTGTGTCAAGGTTTAGTTTACTCTGAGGATTCTCTTTCGAACTTCACTAGAAACCCACGTATTTCCATCTTCATTAAGGGACAAATGGAGAGAGGTGGGCACCCGGCATGGTCACAGAAATAAACCCACTACCACGCAGTCTTCTATCATCTAAGAAGACCCTCATCTGTGTGTCTCTATAATTATATTTGAGTTGGCCTCTAGGCTTCTGTAACTCTTCAGCTTATGTGGGGACAGAAATTGTCCTCTGCCCAAGAGGGTGGGCATCAGAGTTCACAACCTCAGATAGCACCTCAGGCAGTGGATGGCCCCGACTCCTCTGTCTAAGGATTCTTGACTTTCTTTTCCAACTCTACTCTTACCCTTCATCCTTTGCTTTCCTTCAACGTTTCCACCTACTTCTTTCCCTCCCTTCCTTTCACTCTTCCTCTTCCACTCTCCTCCATCCTACTCACAGAGATCCTTCCTTCCCCACTTGTCCTTGTTTCCTTGCCTCACTGGCCAGCCCCTGAGGCAGTGCTGGGACCACCATCCTGCATGGAGCCCTGACATCATAGGTCAGAGCATGGAGAGCCCAGAGCCAGGATTCTTAGCCAATGATCCATAAGTGGGCTCTAGGAGTTCCATGAACCCTTGGAAGTCATATACAAAAGTTGTTGGTAGGCTCTATTTGGAGCGGGGTCCATGATGTTTATCAGAGCCTCAAGGGATTTCAAAACCCAAAAAAGGTAACATCAACTAGGCTTGGATTATCAAGTAAAGTAAATGGCACTTTACTTTAATGTAAGCATTTTTCCCCCCACTTAACTTTAAAGTAAACCTTACCACTTGGTCTGGAGAAACCAGGTGGCTCTTAGAAGATGAGATTTTCTAGGACTATCTGCCTGCATTTCCTGAATGGAGTGAGCTACCAGATTGTCCATTAGGACTGACTTTTGAATGATAGTCAATCTAATTTCAAGATCAGGGCTAAAGAGCTGCAGATACCAACCCTTGAAGGCAAATCAAAAGGAAGGGGTGGGATTCTGTCATGGAACATTGACATTGGTGCCTTGTTTAAGGCACTGGAAATATAGTGGTAATAAGATTCCCTGAATCCATTGAATTCTAGTGTAAGAGGCAACTAAATATATGAGCTCAGAGACTCATAAATGCTACGAATGAAATGAAGTAGGGTCATGTGACATGGTACTGGGGAGGTAACATCAAATAGGGTCAGAGAGGAGCCTTCTCAGAAACTGAGGTTGAGGTTAATCCTGAGTGGTGACAAGCCAGATATGGGTAGGTCCTGGGAAAGAGCAATTGGATGGGTGGGATAAGAAGTGGGAAATAACAAATGGAAAGGGCTTGAGCTGGATTTAAACTTGAAGGGAAGAAAGACTGGAGCCTAATAAGCAAGAGGAAACAAAAAGTATACAACGATGAAATCAGAGTGGGAAGCAGAGACCAGATCATGTACAGAATTTCAGGGGACGGTAAGGACTTGAGATTTTATACGAGCTACATTTGAAATCCACTGGAGCATAAGAAGCAGGGGAGTGAAGATAAACATTCACTTAACAATGATTTTTTTTTTGACAACCTACTGTATACTAATCATCTTTTAGTCATTAATGCATATGCCAGGCCCGGCCTCTGCTCTCATGGAACTTACATTCTAGTGAGACAAATTAAATGAAGACAGCAGCAGGCAAACATTAGGGAATAATAAATTTTATAAAGAAGATGAAGTTGAGAGGTGTGGCAGAAAGTGACTTGCAAGCTACTCTAGACTGAGTGTAGGAGAAATGGCCCTAACTGAGGAACAAATGTGCTAGAATGTTTGAGATAAGAACCAAAGACAGAGTGGCAAGATAGGGAGAATGGTTCAAAACTGGGGTTTAAAAAAAGGTAGGTAACGCTTAGATTAAGAAAATGGAAAAGCATTGAAGAGTTTTAAACGTGATGTCTTCATCTGTTTGAGCTGCTGTAGCAAAACATCATAAATGGGGCAGCTCGTAGAAAACAGAAATTTCTCTCTTTCAGTCCTGGAGCTGAAAGTTCAAGATCAAGGCACCGGCAGACTCCATGTCTGGTGAGCACTGGCTTCCTGGTCTGTAGGCTGCTGTCCTCTCACTGTATTTTCACGTGGTGGAAGGGGCTAGGGGGTTCCATGGGTCTCTTGTGAGAGCACACATCTCACTTATGACAGTTTCACGTTCTTGACCTAGGCATCTCCCAAGGCTCCACATTCAAATACTATCACATTGAGCATTAGGTTTCAATGTCTGAAGTTTGGAGGGACACAAACATTCAGTAGGAGCACTGGAGACCAACATCAAGTGACTTTCACTCTAAAAATATTATGGGCCTCAATGCAGAGAATGGATTGCTAGGGTGGGGATGGGGATGCGAGGACGCTGTTTAAGGTGTCCTGCAGTAGCTTTGGCCAAAAATGATGGTACCCTGGACAAGCGCCGTAGTTCAGACATGGTCAAAGTGATTAGATTCCGGGTGTTTTTTGGTAGGTGAAGTCAACTGGCATAGAAGGAAGAGGAAGACAAGGAATTAAACATAATTCTGGAGTTTGGTTTGACCAATTAGCTAAATGGCATATCACCTACTGTGGTGGAGAAGGCATCGTCTATGAGGTAAATATTAGTATTCCCATCCTACAGATGAGGAAACTAAGCTTCACCAAGTAGGATTCCAAAACCTATGCTTTACCCACCACAGCATTTTTGCCAGGAGTGTGGATTATCCAGGTTTGATTAATCAAACCTTAGAAAAAAAGGCATATATGGTCAATCAGGCAAGTGTCTTCACAGTGTATGCACAGTGCATGTGTGCATGCCTCTGTGTGTGTGTGTGTGTGTGTGTGTGTGTGTGTGTGCACGTGTACACATGTGGGTGTTCTGGAAATCTTGCTGAGAGAAGTGCAGAACAACTCTCTTATTTTTTATCCCTTCTTTTATTGTCACCATCTCTGAACATGGAGAGATAGAAGGGAAATCAGAAGACTCCAGACTTAAGACCAGCCTGTGCTGGGGGTATCAGGATGAACTCTGACAAACTGAAGTTAACAAAAAATCATGACAGCAACTCAAATACTTGTCATGCAAGGTTAGAGTGCAGAAAAGACTTTCAGCTGCACAGATTGTGAAGACAGTCCCCCCGCACCAAGTCCTAGGCACAAATACAAGATAGGGTAGAGCCCATTGTTTAGAGGTCAAACAGACCCTCACCAGACCCTCACTCTGGGACTCATCAGTTTTGTAACCTCAGTTCACTTATCAAAAGCCCTATTTTCACAACTTTTAAGGCTGAGGTCATGTTAGAGTTAGATCATGATAAATGTTAATTCTTACTGTTTTTTTCCGGTAGTTTTTTTTCCAAAATCATCTCGTTTTCCTTCTGTCCATCCCTGCCTGGGAGGCTGCTAATGACATCATGCTTTCCTCCATAATTCCTGAATCTCACAACCCTTCCAAGATAGTGACTGAGTGACCTGCTTAAATATTTTCTCTTCTCCATCCTCCAAATCAAACGTTCTTTTCTTGAGACTCTTCCTATTCACATTTGACTAAAGCACTTTACTTTATAGTATAAATAAAATATAAGTGAAAACCCTTGACATAATTGTTGAGTCCCCAAAAGGAAACTCTATTTCAGGGAATCTTAATTGTCAATGTATCAATTATCTATTGTTGTGTATCAACCATCTCAAACTCAGTGGCTTCAAACCATAACCATTTCTTTTTTTTCGATAGCCGTTTCTTCTTGTTTGCAAATCAGCTGGGTCGTGCTTGGTTGAACTGACTTGGACTTATTAAGACAGCTAGGAAGTTGGCTGTGACCAAGCTGGTCTAAGGTGGCCCTGCTGTAACAGGAGATGGTCACCTAGCCGTGGTCTGGGGTGACAACAGCTGCCAAGCCTTGCATTCCTTGTCATCCATCAGTCTAGCTCATACTCGCTCATGGGGTAGAGACAGAGCTCCAGGAGGGGAGGGGAAAGAGCCTTGCACCTTCTGAACTCGAGTGTGGAACCGACGCACATCTGCAGTATTCTATTAATGTTAGCACATTCTAGTGCCAGCCCAGATTCAAGGGTTGGGAAACTGCCATTGCCTACCCCATTTCTTGATGGGAGTAGCCGCAAAATCACATCGCAAGGAGATAGGGGAAGGATCGGGAATATTTTTGGGATGAAGAATTAGAATGGATCCTTGACCTGGGCCATCTTGATTGTCCTTACTAACCCTGAGTATCCTTTGTGCCTTCTCTTGTCTCTCAGTAGGTAAAACTTAGCCTACTTCCGGTTGCCTCGGTAATACTAACGCGGGCTATTCTGCTTCTCAAATCCAGCCTTTGTGGACCAACATTATCCAAGCCTAAGAACCCTAAGCATTTCATTTCCCCTGTGAAAGGGAGTTGGAGAGAGGAGTGAAGGAAGAGAATAGAAAGGCACCTGTTGTTGGAAAAAGCAGTTTAGACTCTTCTTTTTTTTTTTTTAAGACTTTATTTTTATGTGATCTCTACACCCAACATGGGGCTCAAACTCACAACCTTGAGATCAAGAGTCACATGCACTACCCACTGAGCCAGCCAGGCTCCCTCAATGGGTTAGACTCTTCTTCTCAGGTGACTCTCCTTCTTTAGGATAGCCCAGCCTTCTTTCCCTCTATCTGCATATGTTTGTACGTCAAAAAGATCAATAGAAAACTTAGACCTGCAGAAAAATATTTTTTCTTGTTATATTTAAAAGGAGAATGTGGGGGCGCCTGGGTGGCTCAGTCGGTTGGGTGACCGACTTCGGCTCAGGTCATGATCTTACCGTTCATGACTTTGAGCCCCGAGTCAGGCTCTGTGCTGACAGCTCAGAGCCTGGAGCTTGCTTTGGATTCTGTGTCTCCCTCTCTCTCTGCCCTTCCCCTGCTCACGCTCTGTCTCTCTGTCTCTCAAAAATAAATAAATGTTAAAAAATAAATAAATAAGATAAAATAAAAGGAAAATGTGACTGGCCGGTTTAGCTAGTTGTATGCACCCAACATACATTCTTCCTTACTCACAAATCACAATTTATTTTGACAGCAATGTACCCAGTTAGATAACTTAATCTCCCAAGCTTCCTTGCATTTAGGCGTGGTTATGTGTCATGATTCTGGGCAAAGCAATAGAAAAAAACATGTCTTGGGTTGAACTTCTGGGAAAGCTATTTTTTTTTTAGTGCTAAACATGGGCAGACAGCGTACTCATGCCTTTTCCTTTCTCATTCATTGCCTGGGACATAGATGTAATACCTAAAGTAAAAGAGAAGTTTTTAGACAATAGGATGAAAGGTGTTGCTCTCGATGGTTGAAGAAGATGCCAGAAATGGCCTGGATCTTAATGATCACCTTGAAAACCATGCTTGTCCTTGACTGCTTACCTCTGGATTTCTTCTTAAACGAGGTAAAATAATTTGCTGAAGTCATTGTAATTGGCTTACAAACACACGTACTAAACGCTACCTTAACCAATATAGCAACTAAACTTGACTATCTGAACCAATGTTGTCACAAAAACATAAACTGATGTTAACAGTGGCACCTGGGTGGCTCAGTCAGTTAAGTGTCCGGCTTCAGCTCAGGTCATGATCTCACGGTTCTTGGGTTCGAGCCCTGCGTCGGGCTCTGTGCTGACAGCTCAGAGCATGGAGCCTGCTTCAAATTCTGTATCTCCCTCTCTCTCTGACCCTGCCCTGCTCACACTGTCTCTCTCTGTCTCTCAAAAATAAATAAAAAGCATAAAAATTAAAAAAAAATAAACTGATGTTAACAACGTAAGTGACTTGGAAGAGAAATAAAGAACCATTTTCTCCTCCCTCAAAAAAAACAAACAAACAAGAGTCTGTTGCTTCTCCTTGGATGGTCAACTCTGGTTGGGTGTTGGGTGTGAACAAGATGTGGGAATCATATAAAGATAAGGAAAATCTTAGCTGTGTGGATGGTGAAGGAGATCTCAAGAGAGAAAGAGTAAGCCATTCTGTAGATATCCACTGAATCAAAACTTCCTTCCAAATGTCAGACCAACAAGCCACCAGGCAGCTAGACTGAACCCATCATTCTCCACTTGCACTTCCTCCTGATCTTTTTCTAATCTAAGGTAAGGGTGTTACCACCCATCCATTCTCCTTAGTCAGAGTGCTTTCTTCTTCTCCAGCCCCATGGTGATTGATCACCAAATCCTCTAGAGTATAGCTCTTTAACTCTGTGCAGATGGATGAAAGAGCCAGATGTACAAAGATATTTAATTGATGCTCAAGACATCTTTCTCTTCATCTGGACAATCGCATTAATTTTCCATTCACCAGTATGTCCCCATTCTTGTCTTTAGCCTCAAGTTCTGGA
Organism: Suricata suricatta; assembly: GCF_006229205.1. Classification (NCBI taxonomy): domain Eukaryota; kingdom Metazoa; phylum Chordata; class Mammalia; order Carnivora; family Herpestidae; genus Suricata; species Suricata suricatta. The sequence continues at coordinate 167,660,657 of NC_043702.1, forward strand.
AAAGTTGTATTCCTAAAAGCCAAAATTGTCTGTTTCTCCTTTGTTTTAAAATATTGGAGAGCTTTGGGGTGCCTGGGTGGCTCAGTCAGTAAAGTGACTGACTTTGGCTCAGGTCACAGTCTTGTAGATCATGAGTTCGACCCCTGCATCGGGCTTTGTGCTGACCGCTCAGAGGCTGGAGCCTGCTTTGGATTCTGTGTCTCCTTCTCTCTCTCTCTCTCTGTCCCTCCCACACTAGAGCTCTGTCTCTCTCTCAAAAATAAATAAACATTTTTAAAAGTTTTTTAAAAATTAAAAAAAACATTGAGGAGCTTTGAAAAAAATATTTAGGACCTTTGTGTTTAGATAGTGTTCAAATTCCTTTGCATGGCGTATTAGGACATTCAAAATCTATCCCCATATTATATTTCCAGCCCTATTACCTATTACCGTCTCTGCAGTAAAATCCAGGGGTTCCATGAACTTTCATGAGCAGTAGGTGCTCTACCAGAAGTATCTTTCTCTCCCCTTTCATCAACTAAACACAGCTCCAGTTCCTTTCTGACTTCCCTAGGAAAATTAATGATTAATTCTTTTGGGCCTCCTGCGTACTGTTCACATAACTCTTTGTTTTGGGACCTGGGAGTGTGTGGGTGGAGCAGGTGCCCGAATGGAAACATCTTAGTGTATCAAAGAAAAAGGAATGGGGAAAGAGTGTTTCCTTTAGAGATTTTTTTTTTCTTTTCTCTTTACTTATTCCAGTGAAAATGAAGTTGAATCTATGTCTTCATATATAAAGCAAAGTATCTCAGAAAATTATTTTGAGGAAAGTCATAACTTATGTTTCAGAAAGTTGGACTACAAAGACACTCAAAATCCTTTCTAGCTCCAGAATTCTATGCAAAGTTACCTTTTTTTTTTAACACTCCATCAGAATATTTTAAAATCAAAAGTTTGTAGAATTTGGTTATATAATGAAATGTCTTAAATCTTCTCTTTGTTTTGTGTTTATATGTTGATAAAAACCAATGAAAATCAATGAACTTTATATTCCTGAATTAGCTCTCAGGATTTCAACAAATTTCAAGACAACATAAAATAGTTTAATGGACTAAGTAATGATGATAAAATGATAGAACATTTTATCTTTCTCTTGATTGGATCACATTTTGTAAAGTCAATATCAAATATATAAGTTAACAGCAACTATCTTTCTTATCAGTATTAACTGCCTACATTAATTGGGAGGAAAAGATTATTTTATAGGACACTTGCCTGAATTGTGAGGTTACTGAAAGCAAGACATTACTTATCAAATAGGGCAGAGAATGGAGAAGGAAAACACTCATTCTGCCTAGATCTAGTCACTCCATTTGGTCAAATCGAGATTGAAGTTGAAATGAAAGCCAAACACATGCGTACACACACACACACACACACACACGCGCACACACACACACACACACACTCAACATCCTGCTGCCTTCCAGGCTACAGTGATAGCTCCATCAACCTGTGCAAACAAGTAGCTTGTGCTCTGTAATGGAGGTTTATTTATGAAAAAAGAACTGAAATTTATCTCTCTCTTTCACTGTGAAACAGGGCCCTTCAAACTCAATTCTCCAAGGTTACAGAGAGCAAGTGGTTCTGGATCCGTACTTCCGGCTGTGGCAGACTAGCATGTATCAGCTGAGCGCTCCTCACAATAACACCTAAGCAGGGTTACATTTTAAAAAGCTGTTTAAGGGCATTTGACAATTACTGAGTGAGGACCGAAGGTCCTATGACCCAGAGGACAAGACATTCAGAGAGGAAAGCCTTGTTTTTAGCTTTGTTTTTCCTTCTGAGTCAGTAGCCCATTTTTAAGTGGCCACCAAGAGGCTGAGAAACTGAATAAATAGTCTCATCATGCTAGAGAGATAAATAAAATTATAGTTCAGGGCTCCTAAGAAGGAAAGTTCCCTTTAGATACCTCAGTGCTGTGTTAGGAATAGAGATGAAGCATCAAAAAAAAAAAAAAAAGACTTTTTTTACAGAAAAGCTCAAATCTAGATTCTACCCAATCTATTTGCCTCTCAAAAATCAAAGTACATCCTCTCTAGAAGTATTTAACATTAATTGGAGTCACAAATCATCTCTATAATTTTCTACATGCAGCATTCATCATTATTGAAAAATTAATTGGCATTATAGTAAACAAGGCCAAATATACAAAAGCCCAGAAAAACAGTGGACACATATCAAATCCACACAGGAAGTCCACGTGCATATTAAAATTTACACACATGGCTTTTAAAATATCTGTGATTCAGAGAGGGAGATAAACCATGAGAGACTCTTAACTACAGAGAACAAACTGAGGGTTGCTGGCAGGGTGTTGGGTGAGGGGACGGGCTAAATGGGTGATGGGCAGTAAGGAGGGCACTTGTTGGGATGAGCACTACATGTTCTTATGACAGTGATGAATCACTAAATTCTATTCCCCAAATCATTATTACACTGTATTATAACTAAGTTGGATTTAAAGTTTTAAAAATCTGTGATTTATTAGTTCAAGAGAAATAGGAATGAAATGGGTAGAATTTTAGTGGAGAGACGTAATCTATGAATGGATAAATCCTAGGATTGCACAATCAAATAACGAAAATGAAGAATGTAATAGACACACTTATCAGCAAAGTAGACATAGCTGAAGTGAGGTCTAGGAAGCAGAAGATAGGCCAGTAGATCATACACAGACTGAAACACAGAGATAAAAGAAGATGAAAATCATAGGAAAGCTCCTGTGAGATAAATGGAACACAGTTACAAGGCCTAATATACACATAATTGGAGTCACAGAAAGAGATGAGAGATAAACTAGGTCAAAAGCTGATTTGAAAAGAAGTTGGCTACAAATGTCTAAAGGTGATGAAAGATATCAAGCCAAACATTCAAGAATATCTATGAACTCCAAATGGGAGAAATTAAAAGAAAACCACACAGAGACACATGATAGCATGTCTGCTAAAAATCCATGAAAAAAAGAAAAGAAAAAAACCATCTCAAAAGCAGTCAGAGAAAATACAAACATTACTTTCAACAATAAGACTGACAGCTGACTTCTTAATAGAAGTATTTGAAGCCAGGAAATGGGAATGGCCATTGTAAACCACTGAAAGAAAATCAAGACTAAAGAACTAAGGGCTATAACCAGAAACAATAGTTTTCTGGGATATTAAGGCAAATAGAGAAGGGGATAATAATATGCTGCTTTTTGGAAACCGTGTAATAGATTGTGAGCTCTTTGAAAGCTCTTCTTTGTATTCTTGAGAGTGTATCAGAACGTAAAGACTTGTAGAACAAATGAAGACTTTGGGGCCATTAGGCCTTTCTATGAGCTCTTCAGCTCCGCTGCATGTGGGTTAAACCGATCTATTCTACTGCACAAGTTAAATGACATGTGAGGACCACCACGTTCCAGCTGTGTGATACAGAGAAAATCATTTAACCCTTTTATTAGCTCCCGAAGGCTTCCCTAACAAATTATCACAAGCCAAGGGACTTAAAACAGCAGAACTTAATTTTCTTTGTTGGGGAGTCTAGATGTTCAAAATCAAGGTGTCAGCACCTCTATGCTCCCTCTCTCCATAGTTTCTGGAGGCTCCTGGACATGCTTGGCATTCCTCGACTTCTAGCTATATCACCCGAATTTCTATCTCTTTTTCCACATGCCCATCTTCATTTGGGGTGGATCTCTGTGTCTCTAAATCTCCCTCTCCAGTGATTGGATTTAGGACATCAAACATTGGATTTAGGGTCCGCTCTAATCAAGTATGACTTCACCTTAACATGATTCTATATGTAAAGACTCTATTTCCAAAAAAAGTCACATTCACAGGTGGTGGGGCACATTCAACATATCTTTTTGGGAGGCACCTGGGTGGGACAATTTGTTAAACATCAGACTCTTGATCTCAGCTCAGGTGTGTTTAGTGAGGTCAAGCCCCGCATTGAGCTCTGTGCTAATAGTGCAAAGCCTGCTTGGGATTCTCTCTCTCCCCTGTGCCTCTCCCCACCCCCCTTGTTCTCTCTCTCTCTCTGTCTCTCTCTCTCTCTCAAAATAAATAAATAAACATTTAAAAATGTACAGAAACATATGTTTTTGGGAACACAATTCACTGCACTGTATCCCTAAACTTCAGTTTCTTCTTCTATAAAACAAATATTATGATACCAGCTTTGAAGAGCTATTATATACAATAATCTGTAATGCTTAGGACCCTTCATAGATGGGTAATAAATTCCCAAGGCAAATTTTAGAAGCTAAGTCATCTGTAAGAGAATGAGATATAAATACATGTTGATAGAGTCAAGAAAGGGTAGGTGAGTGATTGAAAGTTCCTAGTAACTACACATTTTGATAAGATTCTGTCAATAAAAAATCTTCATTTTTATTCAAGGAACTGTAATAGTCAAATATCAAATGGACCACTAAGAAAATACAAAGACCAAAGGGACACAATGGAATGAATTTTTCCAGCCCATTTTCCCTTCCTGCTAAGGTTTGGCACATTCCTATTGGATTATGTTCCCATTTCTGCATCAGCAAGACGTACTGACATTGGCTACATTGTTACATTGCTTAATTTATCTTTGCTTGGATTTCCCCATTTATCAAACAAGAGATTCAGATCCTGTTTCAATGAAAAGGCAAGTGAGACAAAGAAGACAAGGCAGTTAAGAGTTAGAATGGCTTAAAAATAGAGGGGCTTAATCTTTTTTATTGCGATATTGTGATATAACAAAAATATATATATTTGGTCTTTGGCCCATGTTCCTGGCACAGAGGTCCTGAAACTTTTGTATTTCCTGAGTGACAGAGGTGACAGTAATATCTTTTATTATAATATCTGGTCTTGGTGACCCCCATACACCCTCCCTCTCCCCAGTTTGTGACAAAAGATCTTCTAAGACCCTTGGCATCTCCAGAATTTTGGGTGTCTTTTTGTTTGCTAAGGAGATGACTGATGGCTTGGAGGCCCCCAGATGGGTTCAGGATGGGATCTAATTGTCAGAAAGAACAAGCATTATCAGAGGGCTAGAATTTTCAGCCCCACTCCTGACCTCTGTGGAGGGGAGAGGGGCTAGAGATTGAGCCAATCACCAATGGCCAAAGGTTTGTCTGTCACCAGTGCTCAACCATGCCTACCTAATGGAACTTCCAGTAAAAACCTAAAAGATGGAGTTCTTTTAGGTAGGTGACATTGCAGGTAGGTGAAAACATGTTGGTACTGAGAAAGTGGAGGCCCGAAGAGGGCAAGGAAGTGCTGACCACCCCTTCCCTCAATACCTTATACATCCTTTCCATTTGGTTGTTCTTGAGTTGTATTCTCTATGAAGCAAAATGACTTCAGGAGTTCTGTGAGCTATTGTGGCAAAATATCACATCTGAGGATAAGTTGTGGGAATCCCTGATTTCTAGCCTGGTTTCCAGCCATAAGTACCAAAGGCTCGGACTTAGACTAGGGCAGTCCAATGGGGCTGAACCTTTCACTTGCAGGATCTGATACTAACTCCAGGTAGATAGTGTCAGAATTGAATCAAATTGTAGGACACTCAGCTGGTGTTGGAGAATTGATTGATGAGAGAGGGAAAATCCTCACACGCTGGGTGTCAGAAATGTTCTGTGGGTAGAAACATCTTAGTACTTGCCTAACAGCAAAATCAAAGTAGAACAGTTGCTACCTTAGAGTCGGATGCTCACTGACGTCTGTCTTTAGATGCTTAAGACCTGTTTGTATTTCTTCTCGACTAGTCCTTGCATGTTGGCTCTTATTTTCTTGGTAACAAGACAGCTGCTGGTGCTCCAGTTCTTACGTCCACGTTAAGGTAGAAGGGAAGGAGGCATCAGCCCAGCCCTGTCTGTCTTCCTTTATCGGGTAGACAACAACTTTCCCAGAAACTCCCCCAATAGGCTTCAGCTTAAGATGATTGGTCGGAACTGGTCATGTGACTACCTTGGCTGCAGGGGAGGCTCTGAGTCTGAAACACAATTGTCACACTGGTCAAGCAAGTTATGTCTCCTCTCCCAGCACTAGTACATTTGACAACAAAGTCAGGATTCTCTTAGCAAGAAAAATTGGGGGGTGGGAACATCTACGAACAGATAACTAGCAAGATCTTTCACAAGTCCCTTTTTGCTGAGTAACTGTATATTTTTAAACTTCTGAATGGGGGGACACCTTGAACCCTCCCAGGTTTCTATGACAAACTTGTAGTTTTGAGCCACAACTTGAAATGTCTCAGATATCTGTAACTACCGGAGAAATTAATTCAAGCCTAGATTCACTAGAATCTCTGGGACACTAGTCATGTTATTAGACTCTAATCTCTATTATCTTTAGCATCTAGCCAGGTGTGTGTTTCACAATATGTTTCAATAATATTTAATGAGTGAATAAACTCTAGAATCCCTGAAAAACCTTAGTTAGGAGGAGGTACTTCATATTCAAATTATGAATCATGGCTCAAGATTGTGCTGCAAGAGTTTTTCTGATTAGCCAAGGAGTGATCCAAAAAGGGAGGATACTTTCTTAGCTCTCACAGGAGAATATGCTATTCCATAAATGAGCATTTCTGTAAACAATTAAGGGCAACTTACTAGTAATGTGCTATGCAGCTGATCAGGTTATTAAAATTGGCCTATATCTAGAGTTCGCTGAGACACATGCTCTTAACGAGTCTGCCACCAGATTGGAAAGGTAATTCTTGCATTTGAACTCAAGCATATATTTGGAGTTTAAACAAATTTCTAGAAGGACTTCATAGCTTAAATGAGTTGTATTTTTTTACAGTTAATTCTCCTTCTTAAAAAAATCAGGGGGTGTCTGAGTGGCTCAGTTGGTTAAACATCCGACTTTGGCTCAGGTCATGATCTCACGGTTTCGTGGGTTTGAGCCTCGCATCTGGCTCTGTGCTGACAGCTGAGAGCCTGGAGCCTGTCTTTGGATTCTGTATCTCCCTCTCTCTCTGACCCTCCTCTGCTCATGCTCTCTCTCGAAAATAAATAAAAAACATTAAAAAATATTATCTACATAGTTTTAAATGTCAAATTGAATGTCAGGACTCTTAACCTCAACCATTAGCTCTCTTTTTCCTTCCATCAGAATCCCACCTCCCAGAAGCAGCAATAATCAATAATGTTAGCTGTTCCATCTGGTATTTTTAAATATTTCCTTCTTCTTCTTTTTTTAAATGTTTATTTATTTACTTTGAATAGGATCAGGAGAGTGGCAGAGAGAGAGAGAATCCCATGCTGTCAGTGTAGATTCAGACTCTCGGCTCAATCCCTTAAACCATGAGATCATGACCTCAGCCTAAATTAAGACTCAGACACTTAACCGACTGAGCCATCCAAGGGCCACTATATTTCTCTATTTCTAAGTAGCATACCTACACTTAAATTACTGATTTTTTTCAATTAATACTTTTATTTATTAATCTTCTATCATATTGTTATTCATTCATTGTCTTGGGCATTCACTAGGCCCTTGGAACCAGACGTCTTGCATCCTTCAGTTCTGGGAAGTTTTCCTGTATGCTTTATGTGAAATTGTGATTTGTAGTAAGAAAAGTGGTCTAAGTTTCTGTCCCCGTCCTGGCACAGAGTTCCTACACCCCTTGGATTTTACCAAGCGATAAGGGTGATTGATAAAAGTGAAGTGGGGACTGGGAGGCAGGAGGGGGATGGAGGGGAAGGTGAAAGGAGAGGCTCTTGCTATTCATAACAAGCCTATTTCAACCACACCTGAAGTTATGCTAATAAAACAAATTTTGGAAAACCCCTAAAGAGGAGAGGGAGATGGTTGCCAGGAAAATCATCTTCAGATTAGAGGGTTGAAACTTTCAGGCCCAACTCCTACTTTTGGGAAGGGGGGAGGGGCTGGGAATCAACCTAATCTGGCAATTGCCAATGATTTAATCAGTCACACCTACAAAGTGAAGCCTCCATTAAAACCTGAAGCAGAAGAGCTTGAAGAGTTTCCAGATTGGTGAACGTGTGGAGGTACTTGGAGGATGGTCCCCTAAATAGGGCCTGGAATTTCTGTACCCTTCCCATATACCTTGCCGCCTCTTCCATCTGGGTTAGCTGAGTCATATCCTTTTATAATATGGTGGTAATCTAGTAACAGGCAACTCTGTTTCCTGAGTTCTGTTCACCATGATAGCAAGTTGATCAAACCCAAGAAGGACATCCTGGGAACGCTGACTTAGAGCTGATCAGTCAGAAGCACAGGTCACAACCTAGGGCTTGTGATTGGTGTCTGAAGTAGGAAGTAGTTTGTAGGGCTGAGCCCTTAACTTTTGGGATCTGAGGCTAACTCAGGGTAAATGTGTTGGAATTGAATTGAGTTGGAGGACACTGGATAGGAGTAGAGAGTTATACAATTGGATGATGTAGGAAACCTTGTTTCCCAGTTTGGTGGTCAGGAGTATTAAGTGTAGAAAGAAGAAATAGACTTTCAACTTCTTTGGTGATTTCTTCCTATTTATTCTCTTTATAGAACTTTTTTTTTGGGTATTTTACCTCTTGGTTGAGCCTTTAAATCCACCCCTCTCCTGTCCCTTGCTGCCATTTCCTAACATATTGATTTTCTTAGCTTATTTATTTGTTTTTTTGCTTTACCATTTCGGGAGATTTCTTTAACTTTTCCAAGCCTTCTATTGACTCTTTTTTTTTTCTTTTTTAAAAAGAAGTTTATTCAATTATTTTGAGAGAGAGAAAGAACACATGCTCACAAATGGAAGAGTGGCAGAGAGATGGGGAGAAAGAGAATCCCAAGGAGCCTCAGCACTGTCAGCCCAGAGCCTGACTTGGGGTTTGATCCTACAAACCATGAAATCCTGACCTGAGCCCAAGAGTCAGACAAACCAACTGAGCCATCCAAGTGCCCTCTTTGTTTGTATTGTATTATTAATTCCTATGAATTCCTTTTTATTTTCTATTCCCTTTTTATGGTAGGATTTTCCTTCACCGTGTAAAATACTTCCTTTTATCTTTGTGAAGATATTGAGTATAATACTTATTTTAAAGTTCTTTTTATGTTCTATGAATTATTTTTTTCTCCAAACATCTTTTTAATATTTGTTTGCTTTGGTCTCTACTGCATGAGCTAGTTGGAACTGAGCCCTTTATGAGTGAAGCACTAAGTTGTTGATTGCAAACGGTCTGGGGTTGGCTCCTTGATTGGTGGGTTTCGGATGATGATCAGGCCTGTCATATAGCTCTTTTGTTGGGAACTCTCAAAACCTGATTTTTCTCCTGAACTAAAAGCTAATCCATTTTTTTCCAGGGAATAATTTTTCAAGTTTTATCTGGGGGATTTCAAGCTTCTCTGCCAGCATTCCAAGAGTAAGATAGGAAAAGGAAGCTGGAGTCTTCTCCTTCAGTATGCAGAACTTCTCTTCATTTTCCTTCTTTTTTTTTTTTTTAATGTTTATTTGTTTATTTTGAGAAAGTGTGTGTGTGTGTGTGTGTGTGTGTGTGTGTGTGTGTGTGTGCGCGCGCGCAGGAAAGGGGCAGAGAGAGGGAGAGAGAGAATCCCAAGCTCTGGGAGGGCCGTGAACGTAGTCACTCAAGGCGGAACAAAGGAGACAGACGTTTATCGAATACACGTCAAGGACACCTTGAGCGGACAGCAGAGGAGAGACTGTCTTTCATGAAGCAGTGGGTCAGGGCTGTTTCTAAAGGGGGAAGGTTGGGGCTCTTGGGTAGTTCAGTCGGTTCAGCCTCAGGCTCTTGATTTCAGCTCAGGTCAATGATCTCACAGTTGGTGAGTTCAAGCCCCATTATTGGACTCTGGGCTCACAGCATGGAAGAGTCTGCTTGAGATTCTCTCTTCAATCTCTCTGCCCCTACCTCTATCATCTCTTTCAAAATAAGTAAATAAACTTTAAAAAATGGGGGAAGGGAAGGAGGTATGGCCATAAAATCTTCCCTTTTTTGGTAACTGTGCCTGGTTGTAAGTAGGCCATTGGTCAGTTAGGCCCCATGGATATTTCGGGATGGGTCGCCTGATGGACCTGTCTGTATTCAGCCAGTTGGTCACTGTGAGCACTTTCTACATTTCACTGCTCACCCTTGTTGTCTAAAAGTGGCCTCTACAGATTGTAGTTTCTCATTTGCTTTCATTTTTTATTTAAAAGTAGGTTTCCAGCCCAGCACAGGGCTTGAAATCAGGACCCTGAGATCAAGACCTAAGCTGAGCTCAGGAGCTGGACTCTTAACCAACTGAACCACCCAGGTGCCCCTGCTTTATTTATTTATTTTTAGTTTATTTATTTATTTTGAGAGAGACAGAGACAGCGCAAGTGGGGGAGGGGCAGAGAGAGATTGGGAGAGGAGACTCCTCAGCAGGCTCTGTGCTGTCAGGGTAGAGCCAGATATGGGGCTCAGTCCCATGAACCATGAGATCATGACCTGAGCAGAAACCAAGAGCTGCAGGCTTAACTGGATGAGCCACCCAGGTGCCCTTAATCCCTTATTTAAATAACTCATTCCCTGTTTTAGCTTCTGCAATATTGTGATTTTTAAGAAATATCTATTTGGCCATTCAGATTACCAAAATATATTTCTCACAAATATATTTGGTCTTCATGCACAGTTCCTGGTTCACAGCCCCTCAAACCTTTGGAATTTCCGGAGTGATAAAGGCGTCTTTTATTATATAAATGAAAGTGACATTTGGACTCCACCCAAGGGTGGGGCTGGTTGCCCAAAGGACAAGCCTAGTTATTAGAGGGTTGGAACTTTTAGTCTGACCTGTGACCTCACGACCTCCTAACTTCAGGAACTGAGCCCTGGGGAGGGGAGAGGGGGTGTAGGCGGAATCAGCCAACAGCCAATGACTTAGTCAATCTACAGTAGGCACTGAAGCCTCCCAAAAACCCAAGAGGACTGGGCTGGGCGAGTTGTGTTGGTGAATGTGAGGAGGGTCAGGAGGCGTGGCGGCTGGAGCAGTCTGGACGTCCCTGTGCCCTTTCCCCGGACCTTGTCCCAGGCATCTTCATCTGACTGGTGATTCATCTTCCCCCACACACCCTTTACTGGTAAATGTGGGTAAGTGTTTCCCTGACTTCTGAGAGCCACTCTAGCAAAAGGAGTTAAGGAGGAGGTGGCTGGAAACTCCAGACTCTGGGCGGTGGGTGGGGAGCCCGGGTTGCAGCCTGTGGGGACCCGATGCTCTCTCTGGGTACACTCTCTGAGTGTCAGAATTCCCTTTTCAGACACATGGCTGGCTTCCAAGACGTGTTTGGTATTGTGTGGAAACCCCATTTCCCCATGTTGAGATCAGGAACAAGACAGAGCCTGATTTGGGGCTCAAGCTCACGATCATGAGATCATGACCTGAGCCGAAACCAAGAGTCAGATGCTTAACTGACTGAGCCACTCAGGAGCCCCTATATATTACCTCTTTTTACACAATAGTAGCAAAGCATACATACCGTTCTGCACTTTGTGCATTTTACTGACCTATATATTTAAGATTATTTTATATCAGTACATAGTATTGTTTCATATATATATATATACGTACATATATACACATACACAGGGTGTATATATACACATATATACTGTAAACTCTGTACCCAGTGTGGGGCATGAACTCACAACACTGAGCTCAGGAATCGTCTTCTCTTCTAACTGAACCAGTCAGCCCCCCCCCCAAGTTGCCTCATTTTTTTAATGGCTACATGATTCCATTATCAGGGTAAACCATAACTAGTTTAACTGGTTACCTATTGGTAGATATTTGGGTTTTGTAATTTTCTTATAACAGACAAAAGTTGAAATAAATAGGTTTTTTACACATTGTTCTGCACGTGTGTATTTTTTGGTGGGGTAAATTTTTGAATTTGGAATTACAGGGTCAAAATATATTTTTAATTTGGATAAACATTGCCATAATCTATTGCCCTCCAGGGAAGTTATATCAGTTTTTAATTTCACCATCAATGTTTGAGATTTTCTATTCTTCCCCACTTTACTAAATCAATGACATTAATCTTTATGATCTTTGCCAAACTGATGGGTCAAAAAATGATGTCTTGGTGTGTACCTAATTTGTAGTTTTCATATAATAAATGGACTGAGTGTTATAGCTTAGATTTAAGCCATTCATATTTCTTTTTAGTTGAATTCCTTATTAATATCCTTTGCTCATTTTCTTTTAGATTACTATTGATTTGTAGGAGGTTTTTATATTTTAGAGAAATTAATCCTCTGTGATCTAATTTGCAAATACTTTTTTCCAGTTTTTCATTTATCTTTTGGTTTTACTCATGGTGTTTTTTGCTATACAGAAAAGTTTTATTTTATATAGTTAATTTTATCAATATTTTATTTTAGGAGTTCTAGGAATTTCAAAGTAGTCCAGAAGGCTTTTATAAGGAGAGTATAAAGCATTATTCACATTATATTTCAAAGCATTTGGGGGGGTTACTTGAGATGTGTATCCAACTTAATTTTTTCCAAATAGATACTCAGTTATTCTAGATTTGTATGCATATAGTAATACAGTCTAAAAATACATAAAACAAATATTTTTCAAACTACAAGGAGAAATAAACAAATGTGTAATCTTGGGCAGAGACTTTTAACACATTTCTCTTAACAACTGAGAGATCAGATTTAAAAAGCCTAGTAGAATGGCTGAGTTTCTAGCAAGAGTGATCAAAAGAAAAGGAAGAAGTCACAAATAATCATGTCAGAAATTTAAAAAAGTGCTCTGCATACAGATTCTGTAGCCACTACAATGATAATAAGAGGATCTTGCGAATACATTTGCTGATAATGAAGTAACACATTTCTAGTAAATCAAGTTTGCTCAAGTGGCCACAGAGTGAAATTGAGAATGTGCAAAGTCCTATAACTGTTCAAAAAATTGAATCTAATTAAACACTTCTCCATAAAAGAAGTTCCAAGTTCAGAATGCTTTACTGTTTTGTTTCTGCCTAATATTTAAAGGACAAAGAACAACAGTTTTATACGTACTCTTTTACAGAACTAGAAAAAAACCAGTAACACTTTATAGCCACGATGACCTTGATATCAATAATCTACAAAGATATTGTGAGAAATGAAATTGATAGACCTGCCTCTTTTACATGTAAAAATCCTAAACAAGTTATTCTATTAATAAACCAAATCCTTCAACATGTAAAAGGGGTACACATTATGAATGAGTTGAGTTTATTTCATGAAGACAGGGTTAGTATAATATTAAAATATCAATACAGTATGACATGTCAGCAGAATAAAGGAGCAAAATAATAGTGTTAATTGAATAGATGTAGTAAAGGCATATAATAGAATCCAACATGCATTCATTTTGAAAGCTTTTTATAAGTTAGGAATACCAAAAGTACATTCTTAATCTGATCAAAACTGTCTATAAAAAATTGCAAATAACATAATTCTCCCCCAACTCCAAAACAGAATTCTTTTTTTTAATTTTTCAATGTTTGTTTATTTATTTAAAAATTTTTAATGTTTATTTATGTTTGAGAGAGAGAGAGAGAGACAGTGTCTCAGAGGGGGGGCAGAGAGAGGGAGACACAGAATCAGAAACAGGTTCCAGGCGCTGAGCTGTCAGCACAGAGCCCTATGGGGGGCTCGAACTCACGAGTAGTGAGATCATGACCTGAGCTGAAGTTGGACCCTTAGCCTACTGAGCCACCCAGGCAACCCCAAAACACAATTTTTTTTAACGTTTATTCAGTTTTGAGAGACAGAGTGTGAGTGGGGAAGGGGCAGAGAGAGAGAGAGAGAGAGAGGGAGACACAGAATCTGAAACAGGCTCCAGGCTCTGAGCTGTCAGCACAGAGCCCAATGTGGGGCTCAAACCCATGAACTGTGAGAGCATGACCTGAGCCAAAGTCGGACACTCAACCGAGTCACCCAGGTGTCCCCCTAAAACACAAGTGTTGGCCTTTGAGATCAGAAACAAGACAAAGATCCTAATATTCAGACTTATATTCTGCTTTTTATTCTAGGTTCTATCCAGTGGTATGAGAAAAAAAAAAGTAAATATTGGGATGTAAGAAACAAAACTGTCAGGTCCTTGGCTGTCTCTGTCGGCTAAGCGTCCGCCTTCGGCTCAGGTCATGATCTCACGGTTTGTGGGTTTGAGCCCCACGTTGGGCTCTGTGCTGACGGCTCAGAGCCTGGAGCCTGCTTTAGATTCTGTCTCTCCCTCTCTCTCTGCCCTTCTCCTGCTTGTGCTCTGTCTCTGTCTCTCAAAAATAAATAAGCGTCAAAAAATTTTTTTAAAAAGAAATAAAAGTGTCATTGTTTATAAATGCTATGTATATATACCAATTTCCAAAGAATTCACATATAACTTATTAGTATTGGTAAAAGAATTTGGTGAGAAGAAGTTTAAGAAAACAAAAATCAAATATATTGCTATAATCAGTTATAAACAAAAACTAAAATATTTTAAAAGTTACCATTTATAACATTAAAATATCAAACACTGATTAACATATCCTACCAAACATATAGGAGACCCCTACACAGAGAACTTAAATCATAGTTAACAGAAATTTAGGAAGATTGTAATAGAGACTTATACCATGATTTCAGGTTACTAGATCTAATATTCGGAGATGTCAGTTATTTCCATATTGATCAATTTACAGATAGATCAATACAATCCCGATGGGAATTTTTGAGGAATTTCACAAGCTGATTCTAAAATCTACATGGTGATACAAAGGACCAATGAGACAAAACAATCTTGAAGAACAAGATAGGAAGATTTGCTTTACCTTTTATCAAATCAGTTAAAGTAATTCATACAATATAGTTTTGTTGCAAGGACATCCAAATAAAAAAATAGATGAGACAGTACATGTAGCCACAGGTGTGAAACCTCAGTTTATGAGATGCTTACCTATTCGTACTGGGAAGTCGTGAAAATCGACTTATACTTCTCACTGCAATTACTCCAGATACACGGCACCTCCCTGTGAGAAGCAAAACAATAAAGTTACTAGATGATAATATGGGAAAGATACTTTAAACAGGTTACAATATGGGCTGCCCAGGTGGCTCAGTCGGTTGAGCGTCAGACTTTGGCTCAGGTCATGATCTCGCAGTTTGTGGGTTCGAACCCTGCGTTGGGCTCTGTGCTGACAGCTCAGAGCCTGGAGCCTGCTTCAGATTCTGTGTCTCCTTCTCTCTCTGACCTTCCCCTGCTCAAGCCATCTCTCTCTCTCTCTTTCTCTCTCTCTCAAAAATAAATTAAAACATTAAAAAATAAATAAATAAACAAGTTACAACAAATGCTAATCACAAAGAAAGAGATGGGCCAATTTGACTACATTAATACTAATCTTTTGTTAATGCTTACTTATTTTATTTTTGAGAGAGAGAGAGAGAGAGAGTGCGCACAAGTAAGCCGAGGAGTAGAGAGAGGGGGAGAAAGAGAATCCCAAGCAGGTTCCGTGCAATCAGCACAGAGCCCAGTGCAAGGCTCAATCTCCCAGGCTGTGAGATCATGACTTGAGCTGACATCAGGAGTCTGTCATCTAACTAACTGAGCCACCCAGGTGTCCCCAATTTGACTCTATTAAAATTAAAAAGTTCTGTTTATCAGGGGACAGTTAAGAGATTAAAGATGCAAGCTACTCAATGGAAGAACATATTTGCAACACATAAAACCCACTTTAAGAAAATATTTTAGGGGTGCCTGGGAAGCTCAGTTGGTTGAGGGTTTACTTTTGATTTCGGTTCGGGTCATGATCTCAAGGTCACGAGATGGAGCCCTGGGTCGGTCGGGCCCCTCTGAGCAAGGAACCTGCTTGGGATTCTCTTTCCCTCGCTGCCCCTCCCCGACTCTCGCTCTCTCTTTAAAGAAAACAAAAACAGAAACAACAATAATAAAAGAAAACACTTTATTTATTCTTAAAGATTTTATTTTTTTAATTTTTCTTTAAAAATTTTTTAAGGTTTATTTATTTTTGAGAGAGACAGAGACAGAGACAGAGAGCAAGCGCTGATGGGAGGGACAGAGAGAGAAGGAGACAGAATCCAAAGCAGACTCCAGGCTCTGCGCTGTCAGCACAGAGCCTGATGTAGGGCTTGAAGTCACAAACCCTGAGATCATGACCTGAGCTGACGCCAAACGCTTAACCCACTGAGCCACCCAGACGCCCCTAAATATTTTATTTTAAGCATTTTCTACACAACGTGGGGCTCAGACACAGAACCCCGAGATTGAGAGTTGCATGCCCTACGGACTGAGCCAGCCAGGAGCCCCAAGAAAATAAAACATTTTTAAAAATCCTTATAAATTAATAAAAAAGAACAGTTGATCCAGTATAAAAATAGTCAAGAAATTTAAACAGGAGTGTCACCATTTAAACGGTTAGTAAACATATGAAAATATGTTCAGTCTTCTTAGTAATTGGGGAATGGGAAATTAAAACTGCAATATGACATGAGAACATAACTCCTAGAATGTCTATAATTTAAAATACGGACAGTACCAAGTACACTGAGGATGTGGGGAAATTGGAGTGCTCGTGTGCTCCCGGCGGCAGTGTCAGTTCTTACACATAGTTGGAAGCATCATTTACTAAAGCCAAATATGCACACAACTAACAACTAAAGATCTACCAATTTTACTTTTAAATATGTACTTAACATAGTAAACGCATATGTGTACCAGCAGATGTACAAGAATGTTCATATCTGCATTCGACGTCACAGCCCATGTAGAAAACAATCCTTGGCTGCCTGGGTGGCCCAGGCAGTTAAGCGTCTGACATCGGCTCAGGTCATGATCTCAGGGTTCATGGGTTCGAGCCCCATGTTGGACTCTGTGCTGACAGCTCAGAGCCTGGCACCTGCTTTGAATTCTGTGTCTCCCTCTCTGCTCCTCCCCCACTCACACTCTGTCTCTGTCTCTCAAAAATAAATAAAAACATTAAAAAAAAGAAAGCAATCCAAATGTCCAAACAACAGCATGCATCCATATATTGGTATATGTATACTTTGGAATATTACATGGTCGTAAAAATTTTTGCACTACGGATGCACACAAGAGCATAGCAGAATCTCTCAATGACAAATTTTGATCCAAGGGGTCAGATATGTAGAATATCATTTACATAAAATTCAAACTGAAAATCTCAATTAAACTAGAGATATACACTTAAAAAATTGTAAGAAAAATGAAGAGGTTTGATTCCCACAAAAGTTAGGAAAATTGTTGTTTAGTGGGGAGAAAGTTGGTTTGTATGTTTTTACAGAAATGTAACATATTCAGTAGCAAATATACATAAAGGAGGAACATATTTTGTATTGTCTTTTATTTAATTAAATAAAAATTTTTATTTTGGAAAGAAATAGAGCATGAGTGGGGAAGGGGCAGAGAGAGAGAGAGAGAGAGAGAGAATCTGAAACAGGTTCCAGGCTCTGAGCTGTCAGCACAGAGCCCAACACGGGACTCAAACTCACAAACTGTGAGATCATGACCTGAGCCAAAGTCAGATGCTTAACTGACTGAGCTGTGCAGGTGACCCTTACATCTTCTTTTATATGTTAAGGTCAGATATTCAACTGAAATAAAAATTTCATGAAATAACACCTTTACTATGTATGATATACTCAGATATATCTGATTCTTTTCTCTGCTATTCTCTTCCACCTCATTCCATATTTATTTGTTTGATTGTTTTTGACAGAGTGCAAGGGAGGGGTAGAGGGATGGAGAGAGAGAATCGTAAGCTGGCTGCATGCTCAGTGTGAGGCAGAACTTGGGACTTGGTCCCATGACCCTGGGATCACGACGCAAGCTGAAATCAGGAGTTAAACGCGTAACTGACTGAGCCCCACAGGTGTCCTCATCTCATTCCATTAAAAAAGGAAATACTTCCGGGCACCTGGGTGGCTCAGTGGGTTAAGCATCCGGCTTCAGCACAGGTCATGATCTTGCAGTTTGTGGGTTCGAGCTCCACATCAGGCTCTGTGCTTACAGCTCAGAACCTGGCGCCTGCTTCAGATTCCATGTCTCCCTCTTGCTCTGCCCCTCCCTTGTTTGCACTCTGTCTTTCTCTGTCTCAAAAATAAATAAACATTAAAAAAATTAAAAGAAAAAAGAAATGGTGGCCATAACCCACACTAAACTGAGCTAATGATTTACAGTTTAAAAAACGTTCGCTTTGGCATTAAGAAACTCTTGGAGTTTCTGGTATAGCGACCGGGAATTCCATGTTGGGGTCCTTCTGACCCATCTCTCTAGCAGGGTTGATTACTGTCAACACCACTGGCATTTTGGACTGGATGATTCTTTGTCATGGATGCTTGTCTTGTACATTGTAGGTACTTAACATCGTCTCTGGTCTCCCTCTGCTGGGTGTCAGGAACCCCCCCCCCACCTCTAGTTGTGACACCCTAATGGATGAAATTAGCTCTGCCGAGAACCACTACCCAGAGGCTCTGTAACTTTCTAACTTGGCTCTGCCTCTATAAAGAATCCATCAGTTAGCATTTCTCAACCATCAGTGTGCATTAGCACCACCCAGTTAGTCCGTCTGAGAAGTGGGCTGGGAATCTCTGCCTTTTTAACAAAGATCCCAGGTGACCCTGATTCAGGTGTTTCCCAAGATCCCACGTTGAGAAGCATTGTCCTAAGAGGACTGTACGCTTGAATAAAAATTCCCTTGGAGCTATTAGAATGTTCCAGATATATTCGTTTTCAAGGGACAGGTCAAAGCACTGGGAGATACGAAGTTTCTCCTGGGTAAGAAATCACACGAAACACTCAAGGTCTCTGAAGGGGCAGATCTGGGGCAGACATTAGTGAAGTCAGAGCCATGAGGTCTGTTCTCCGTATCATGGTTCCGTGGTGTGTGTGGAGCTCGAAGCGGAGGGCCTGTGGCGCCACAGAAGCCGGCTCTGACCTTCCCGAGCCCACGATTCTCCCGAAGCTCCCGTTGAAGCAGGAGCCCGCATCCCTGGTAGAGACACTGCCGTAGCGTTGCCAATTACTTCATGCCTGACGGAGAAGCTCAGATGCCTCCCAACACTTCAGATTTTTTTTTTTCAGCCCAGTTAATTGTTCTTCCTAAATTGAATGATCTATTTTTGGAACTAAAAGAGATGCAGCGTTGAGAGAAAGGAACTGACAAAGCCCAAGGCAGAGAGGGGAGGTAGTCAGAGGAAACGCAGGAAGGAGTGGGGATACTTCTCCATCCCTTTTCCTGTAGTAAACGCAATGGATGCAGAGGAAGGGCGGTCCCTCCTGGGAGCAGGTGGTGAGACACGAGGAGTCTTGCTTAAAAGATGAGCGCACGAAATGAAAAAAATGTAACATTACTGGTAGCAGTTGTGACCTGGGGGCTTGGTCCTTAAAAGTCATTGGGTTTTACCTTCGAGCCAGTGGGCGAGCACATTCTTATCACTGAATTGAAAGATGGGAAACCCTGCTCCTTTAGCCTAGTTCTTGGTAGAAATTTCTTTGAAAAGCACTGTGGCCTTCGTCCTGACAATGTGGAGCTGTCTCTGGATGTGATCCCAAGGCCTTCTGAGGCATTCAGTCCACAGGCGCGTGTGATGGGTGCGTGTGCACACAGATGCGTGCATTTCTAGTGAACCCCGAGCTGGAGGTAACATCCCCCTCAGCCAGGCCCTCTAGCGATGACAAAAATGCATTTGAAAAAAAGAGAAAACAAAGGGTAGGCAGATATTGTACCTGACTATTGGAGTGGTCTCGGCATCATACGGCTTATTGCTTCTGTAAACAAGGCTTCTGTGAACTCCAGTGAGTTATTCTGATCCTCCTTCAGCCTGAACATCACGCTCAAAGCTCCGGAGCCCCACACTAGCCATTTCTGCTGCCTCTCCTCTCCAGGCATTTCAGTTGTAGTTACATCTTTAAAAGACTGTGTTTTATGCTTTTAAATGTTTAGCAAGACTACAAAGCAGAACACACATCATTTTCTTCAAAACACATAAACATTTTGGCCTGCAAAAGAGACGACTCCAAAGACAGCCGGCTCGACTTTAAAATGCATGAGCAAAGCAGAGATCCTTCAAAGGCCCATAAGATCATGGCATTGTTTTCACCCCTCAATGGGTATGTTGACAATCCGTGGAGCTCCCTCCTGAAATGATTCAACTCAGGAAAGGGAGCGGCAGCCGACCGCTGGCTACGTTTGCCTGGCACCTGCCATGTGGCGTCAGGAGAGGAGTCCCCTGACTGTCCATGGCGTCAGTTTTTTTCCCATTTTCCTGCCATTCCCGTCCGAGCGTCCAGTGGATAGCACAGTTTTCTGTGTGTCTGAGCAGTTGATTTCCATCCACATTAACAAGAGACTCTAACATAAGAAGGGTGGAGAATGGAGCACGGGGAAAGAAAGGAGAGATCGTGGGAATGGTAGCATTCAGCCAAACAGGCCTTGCAGATCGCATTCATGCCAGGTTATAACACAGAAGTTGGAGGATTGAAAGGTCCTTACTTTCCTCCTCATGTGTGTGCACGTTCAGGCTGACTGCATAAGCGTCGTTTGATTCTAGAGAGTTTCTAACAGAGATGACATCCTGTAGCACAGGGGCCTTTGCAGCTGGCATGTCTGGGTTTAGATTTTGGCTTCATCTAGATTTGTGCAACCTTGAGTGACCTTGAGTCAGGGACAACCTCTTTATGCATATTTAATTATCTGTAAAATTAGAATAATGGTAGTGTGTGTCACTAGGCTATTGTGAGGATGAAATGTGTGGATGGATACAAACATAGACGGAGTGGTTCTGGGCTATTATTTATGAAAAATAGAAGTTATGATTGTTGGTGTTATGAGTATTATTTCTTTCATACATTCAAAATCACTGGCGATGATGTGGTAGATTGAATTCTAACAAATTCTGGGGAGAGATATCAACAGTCAGGGGTGGGGTGCTCCCCCTACTTATAGGTATAGAGAGAGCTCACAATTTGAGAAACCCTGTCAAATCCTTCCAGATCCTCTCTGGATTTTATATTTCTGGAATGATCCATGGAGTGTTATAAAGAGTATTCATCAGGATTGAAAGATGGGCAATTTTTTTTTTTTTAATAGAATTGCCCTGTGACATCCTATTTTGGGTTTGTTCTTTCCAGGGAGTCTTACGGGAGTAAGAAATGGAAATACTTCCAGTTATTTGAATGTGGTCCAGGTGTGGGTCCTTATTCGCTTCTGTTACCATGTTTTTGGTCAGAAGTTCAATGTTACTTTTTGGCACATAGGTTGTAAATCTACCATTAATTGAATAATCCACTTAATCCGATTCTTCTGGGCCCACAGGTAGTTATGGTGGCTATATTTCTGCTGTTTTTCTATTGTTTTTATCTCAGACGTAGGAAACATCGACACTGAAACTCTCTCTCTGGCCTAGTCTCACCTCAAAATCTGGCCCAGGGATCTTGGTGGATTACTCTTTATGAGGGAGTAGAAGAATAAAAAGATGCCATCCATTCACTGAAAATGTGTTTGTTCATTGAGTATTTACCAAGACCCTGCACTTTTCCTACCAAGATTTACCCAGAAGGTAGTGGATCCATCTTATTCAACAATCTATTCTCAGTAGCAAACACAGTGATTTACATGTCATGAGTCAGCATGCTGAGAACTGCATGGAGGGCGCTGAGGTTGCTTCAGACCCAGGCAGTGGCCTGGGCTCCAGTCCGTGGGTTGCCGGGTGGAGAGTGCGCCCAGCCTGCTCCCACCACGGGGGCCTCCCTCCCCTCCTGAAGGTGTCATCCTCCTGACCGTTCTCAGAGATGCTACCCAGAAACCAATCCAACACAACCAAGAAGATGACCTGCCCCCTTCCATGCTGCTCAAAGACCACCAGAACATTCCTGGAATTGAGAGGTTTGACGATGTAGTAAGAAGATCCTTGTCTTTGGAAATGGCCAACCAGAAGGAGAAGCTAAAAGTCAAGCAAGAACAGTTGATGAAGAAGATCGTGGCAAACCCTGAGGACACCAGCTCCCTGGAGGCTTGACTTGTTGCCTTGATTGTCAAGATCCGCAATGATGAAGAGCACAGGCAGAAGCACCAAAAGGACAAAACCCACAAGTGCTATCTGCTGATGAGCATTGACCAGAGGAACAAGATGCTCAGAGACCTCTGTAAGACCAAGTACAGTGTCCTTGAGAAGGTCTGCAAGGAGCTGGGGCTTGAGTACACCATCCCCCCTCTGTACCACCGGAAAGCCCACCACCGCTCGGTGACCAAGAAGGTGCTGTGCATTCGGGTTTTCCAGGAGGTACAAAAGCTGAAGAAGCAAAAAAGGGGCCTTAAAAGTGGCAGCCATGGCAGCCCGGAAAGGAGGCCAGAAGAACCCAAAGAGCCTTTCTAGAGCCAGACCAGGGGCAGTCAAAGAAAACCAATAAATTGTACTAGAGTTCCATATTAAAAAAAAAAAGGAATGATATGGGATGCTCTGTGACTATGTAATGAAGACATAAGACCAAATCTGAGCAGTCAAAGATGTTTCCTTGAAGAAGTAACATCAAGCTGAGATTTGAAGGATCTATAGGCATTTATTAGATAGGGAGGAATAGAAGAAAGAGGCAGAAGGAATAGTTTGTGTGGCTCTGAACATGACAGGAACACAGAGAAATGATGTGAAAGAAGGTGCGTGCAGAGAAGAGGGGAGTTGAAAGTGAGATGGGGAAGAACAGCAGAGGCAGGCCAGGCAAGGATTCAGGGCCAAGGTGAGGAGTTTGAGTTTGATCCAGAAACAATGGCAAATCATGAAAGAGTGACATGATCAGAATTGTGTTCTTAACCACACTGGATACCTTGTGGGGGAGAGAGAGTTTGGATACAGGGAAAATGTTGAGTAGACCATTAATTTGAGGGCATTTTGAACGGTGGCTGTGAGAAGGTGGTAGACATGGACACAACTGAGGAATGCTTGGGAGATGAACCTGAAGAGGTGTTGGTGACAAGAACATGGAAGAGGAGATTGCATGCTTAACCATGAACCAGACTTCTGGGGGCCACGGTTATCAAAATAGGGTTCACTGCAAGAGAACTCAGGTAGGTGAAGTAGGGACAACATGGACTCAGTCCTGAACTATTAAATTGATGAAACTTTAGCAGTGGTGTTTTATAAATGATTAGCAACTGGCTCTCCAAAAAGAAGAAGAAGAAAAAAACCCCTGAATTTGTAGCATTTGCCAATTTCCATAGTGCAAAATCTCTTATCGTGGTGGACTTCAGCCTAGATATGTGATGGCCCTGAACATGGCATTGTGAAGAGATTCATACAGTGAGCTTTCACGAGCCAGTGTAGCCTCTCAGCACGTCACCGACTGAGAGTCTTCTAGAGGGTAATGTCAAGAGGTGGATGGATATGTAATTATGGGCTTACAGGAGTGGTCCAGGCTAGAGTCGGGAATCATTAGCGTATCAGTGAGAACTCTCTGGATGAGTCTGCCGTGAGAGCATACAGAGTGAGGCAAGGAAACAGCTGAGCACGGAGCCTCGAGAACCCCAAATCTCCATGTTCATTAGAGGGAGGCCAGAGAGGACGAGCACTTCCCAGAGGGCACGCTGTCTCTTGGACTGTGTTAAGTAAGGCTTCTGAGAAAGATGATTTGGTCAACAGTTACATGCTACTGATAGGCCAAATAAAGTGAGGGATAAAAATTTCCCACTAGATTTAATGACAAAAATCACTAGTGACCTAATCAAAATACACTATGGAATGTGCTCAAGACAGAAATCATGCAGGAATGGTGTGAAAACAAATTTGAGACCATCATATTGAATCCATCATATTGAAAAGAATATTTGTTGGGGGGGGGGTTCCTAAAGTTGCCCAGACAAAAAGCTGGGGTTGTTTGGATGGCGTTAATGGCCAGAGGGCCTGAGAACCAAGCAATAGTAGAGAAACCATAAAGTGTGTTCACAACATAGATAAGGGATTGAATCAAGGGAAAAGAGAGAGAGAGAAAGACAGAAAGGGAAAGAGAGACAGAGAGGGAGGGAGAGAATGAGAGAATGTCATTTCCCTGTACCAGCCTTTTAGTGGCCTGGCTACAGTTCCTTGACTTAAATAAAAGGACACCTTTTAATGAAAAGACATTCCTGTTACGTAAGCTTGCTATGTCTTGAAATTAAACAAATCTTGACACATGGTATCAAGGATTAGGACTAGATGGATCATTCTGACCCAATGGGTCTCATGGGTTACAGCTGGAAAGACAGCACAAGATGACATAACGTTGCCCCAAGGGCTGGAGGAAAT
Source organism: Suricata suricatta (assembly GCF_006229205.1). Taxonomy (NCBI): domain Eukaryota; kingdom Metazoa; phylum Chordata; class Mammalia; order Carnivora; family Herpestidae; genus Suricata; species Suricata suricatta. The sequence goes on from NC_043702.1 coordinate 167,684,931, forward strand.
TTGGAATTCAAGGATCAGGCCAAAGACTGGGATCTAAGAATTTGGGAAACATGGTCAAGAACAAAGATGAAACTTCTAGCTAACCAAGGCAGCTTGAGCTGAAAATGTTTTTGTGCCAGGACAAGCTTCTTTACAAAGACTCCCTTACCCTCAGGTCTGCTTGGCAAACCTTCAGTAAGGGCAATTAAAACAAAAATGAACCCAAAATCTGCAGGTCTCCATTTCGCTACTCTTGGCTTCTATGTTTGTGACTATTCTTTCTGAGTTTGCTTTTTTTCCCTGCTCTGAAATGCACCCCATGTCAAGAACATGCTGTCAGCCCCTTTCCTTTTCCTTCTCTTCCCTTCTTCCATTCTTTACTTTTATAACCTCATGTGTTTCCAACCTCAAGGCTTCCACATTGGCTTTTCTGTCTTCAGTCTGAATTTCCATCCCTTACCTGCTTTAAAACGACTTGTTGGCTATCTCTATTTGGATGTCCCAGAAATGCTTCAAAATCAGTAAGACACAAAGTGAGTAAGAACACATACTTCGTGGAGTCAGAGTTTCTGGGTTGGCACCCGACTCTGCCTTGATTAGCCTTACTATTGGGGGAAAGTTATTTAACTTCTCTAAGTCTCAGTTCTCACACCTGTGAATGGGGAGCATAAGAGCAGGTGTGTCGTAGAGTGCTTCCAGAGAAAAGCGTGCAGAGAGAATCATGGCCGCACCTGTTGGTCTGTTGTGCGCATGCGCTAAATGAAATCCTTTCTCGTTGTGTTCCTTTCTTTACCTTTATGTTTGTTTTAAATGTGCTCTCCTTTAGGTGGGTCATTTCTCTTGATAAGTTCTCCAAGTTTGTAAGTGTGTATGAACATTTTGGGATTCAAGTCTAACTGTGTCACTAAGGGGTGTGTGACCTTGAGTGGATTTCCTGAACTCTCTAGGATTTAAATTTCACCTTTGTGATTCTAGATCGTACCAGATGAACCCTGGGGGTTTCTTAGACCCTAAACAATGTACAGTATGATCTCTCACAAATTCTAAAATTCTTGGTCATCTTTGATATCTTTCTCTCTCTCACCTCCTGCACCCAGTTGGATTCCAATTCTTGTCAATTTGGCCTCCACAGCCTCTCTCATCCCTGGCTTGTCTCCTCCTCTGCCTCCCTCTCTCCATCTCTGCACTCTGCCACTTTATTGTAAGCACTTGTTACTGCTTGTTGGACTATTACAGTGGCCCTCGTCAGGGCTGGGGCCATTAAAGTGGCTCCCTAGCCAGTCTTGCTTCCTTGTCATTTCTTCTTTTAGTGCATTTTATACATCACCAATTAAACTCTCCACATATGTACTTAATTTTTATTCTCATGCTATGTCCTTCTTTTAAGGCTAATTCAAATAATAGTCAGCTCTTTAATATCAGCTTTTGATCATCTACTCTTGTGAAATTTATTATTCATGCTAATAAACACCATCATCATACCATTTCTCTTAAATGCTAAGCTTATAAAAAAAATCCTGGTTCTTTTATCAAGGTGGTTGATGTATATGGAAATTAAACTGCTTGTAAGTCATTTTTTTATTTTTAGAAAGACCATTTCCATACACAAAAGAGTGGAATAGATGTGGCTGTCAATTCTTTTGTGAAGACAGTGAGCTAAACTTTGTCATTTTGGGGATGTGATATTTTTTTCAATATGTAGACATAGCCATTGTCTTCTTTTTGCTTTATTCACCTTGTGAGTTTTGGATGCATTTCACAGGCATATCTGTTGTATTTTTTCCTTAAGGTCAATAGATCCATAATCCATAAATTATGGAATAATTATCAACATATCATCTTCTAATAGCCTGCTGATTCTGTGGTATGACGTCAGTTAAATATCTGAGTTATAGTTCTGGGGGCTACTTACTTGTTTCCTCGTTGACCAAGAGATTGGTCTCCTAAAAGTAATTTAAGTGGAGTCAAAATCCAATTAACTTAGCAATTCCATGAACCGTAACATCATTTTAGCAAATGATTCTAGTTAGAGTATTAGAAAACCCAAGTCATTGCTTGCTTTCTTCAACAGTAGAGGGGAGGAAACACAGAGGAGGGGTGGGGGGCGTAGTTCCAAGCATCTATTCATCCAGTTATTAGAGTATTGGATAAGACAGCTGGAGACTGATACTGTCTTTAAGATGTCATATGATTTCTGTGATCTGTTTCTGTCTCTCAAAGGAAAGCACAGTAATAGATAACATGCCCATGTGACACTGGTCAGCTTTAAAGTTCCCTCATCCTGCAAAGTGAGAAGAATGTTGACTTTATATTACATTGTTGTGTCTACTATTAGGATACATTTTAGGATAGAATCTATTTTTCTATCATTATATTTATTTTTCATAATGGCATCAACCATGTCTTGGACCAGTAAGCCATTTCGACATGCATCTTGAACCATTTGAATCCAGATCTTTATTTACATATTTATGTATGTGTGTGTGCATGTATGTGTCTAAATATAGGTAAAAATATAATGTCATTCACATAAATACTCATACATAAATAGAAATGAGGTGTTGCTTATTGGCAAGGCATTTTTTGTTTGTTTGTTTGTTTTTAATCTGTTAACATGCCTGTCCAGGAACAAAACACTTTTTAATTGTATAGCCCTTGATCTTGTATGACCTGTTTTCTTAACTAGAATGCATTTAGAGGGCTGTAGTTCTTTTTTAGCACCTAAATTTTTAGGGTTTTTTTTCTTGTGACATCAAAGTTCAGTGAGCTTCTTCCACGTTTTCCTAGTAGTTTGGATGTGGCAGAATTTTGGCATAGTATAGTGGTATTTAGTTTCATAAGAAGAAAAAAATCTAACTTTTAGAAGTTAATTTTTTAACTAAGTATGAAGAACAAGCATTTAATTTTATAGTAAATTCTGCAGTGAGAGGAAACTGATATCTGGGAATAAGAGAGTGGTGTTTCTCACCTAATGTGAAAGATGCATTCTCAAAAACTTTTTGGTGAAACATAAGTATGTCACACGAACCTGACTCCCTTCACTCATAATACCTGAGCCCCTATGGATGAATAAATGGTCAATAAATGTGTAGTAATGTTAAATTTGTGTATCATAATTAGATGATGAATTCTTTTGAATTAACACATTTTGATAGTTGAATTTTTTCCGTTATTAGTGTTGTAACTTTGAAAAGTAGCCATTTTGTCAGAAAACTTATTGAAAAGCTACTGAGGAAGGCTGACTTTAAGAAGAATTTATAGAACCCATGGGGTGCCTGGGTGGCTCAGTTGATTAAGTGTCTGTCTGACTCTTTTCAAAAAATTTTTTAAATGTTTATTTATTTTTGAGAAAGAGAGAGAGACAGAGAGACAGAGAGACAGAGCATGAGCAGGGTAGGGATGGAGAGAGAGAGGGAGGCACAGAATCTCCCTGTAATGCCTATTGTCTGAGGTCTACTGTGCACCTTGAAAAGGTTAAGATTAAGTCATGTTTATGGAGCATGTGGTTGTGCCAAGGTACTCGACTTTTGTTTATTTATTGTTTTTAGAGAGAGAGGGCACAAGTTAGTGAAGGGCAGAGAGAGAGAGAGAGAGGAGAGAGAATCCCATGAGAGGCAAAGAGAGACAGAGAAGCTGGGCTCACCTGAAGCAGGGCTTCTGTTCACCCAATGAGGGACTCGAACTCCCAACCGTGAGATCATGGCCTGAGCCCAAGTCAGATGCTTAACTGACTGAGCCACCCAGGCGCCCCCGCCTCCTTGCTTTTCTTATGTCATTTAATTTTTAAGACCATCCTGTAAACCAGGTATGATGCTTCACTCAGTCTGCCAGTCTCCACCCTGGCTCTGCAGGTACTCCTCTTTCTGGATTAATGCTCGCTGACCTCCTGGCCGCAGCCCCCCAGGTTCCCAGTAGCTTGATTTCTTACAGGTGCTCTACTCCAGCCTGCCAAGCTCTGGGTTCCCATGGGGTCTCTATGGCGACCAGCTCTGTCTCCCGGTGCCCTTGCTGGAGAATGCCTCCTTCCCACTCTGCCCAGATCTCACTTCCTCTGGGCATCATGTGGCTCCATTCAAACCCATCCTAGAAGGTAGGAATGGGGACTTCTGCCCCCTTTCCTGTGAACTTATTTTATATGTTATATGTATAATAGCTATTATAGGCATGTATATTAATATAACTTATTATGTAATAGATAAATTTGTATTATATAAAAATTATGTAATATAATTTATATGTAAATTACATACTTGATAGATATTGTCATTTTCTATATATATTATAGGCATTTCTAAAGATACAGTAAAAGGCAAATTCATTATTTTGGCTAGCCTCTCAGCATGCTGCTTCTCTCAATTAACTATAAAAATCACTTCTCCTTTTAGGATTCCTTAATCAATGATGGCATCACTATCTAAGCAGTCATCCATGCTACCCATTCTAGCATTTTCTTTGACTACCTTCTTTTCTTCATGGCTCTAATATGTCACTAGAAGCTATACATTTTATCTCCGAAATGTCTCCTATTAGGATTATTGAAAATACAGTTGCGATGATGTCACTCCCTTGATTAAAAATCTTCCTCATTGAGCATGGAACAGAATAAGGGAAGATACTTTTCACATTCCACCTTTAACATTGTTTCCTCACTGTGCATGGCTACATGTTTCATACCCTGTGATTTGACCATGGGTCTTTTTGTTTCTTAATGTACATTATTTTGAGAGAAAGAGAGAAAGGGCGAGAGAGCATGCACACGCATGAGTGGGGGAGGGATAGAAGAGAGGGAGAGAGAGATTCCCAAGCAGACCCCACGCAGTCAGTGCAGAGCCTGATGTAAGGCTTGATTCCACACCTTGAGATTATGACCTAAGCTGAAATCAAGACTCAGAACTTAACCGACTGAGCCACCCAGGTGCCCCTGTGGGGCTTTAAAAACAATGTGTATTTTGAAAGAGAGAGAGTATAGGGGAGGGGCAGAGAGAGAGGGAGAGAGAGGATCCCGGGCAGGTTCTGCTCTGTCAGTTCGGAGCCCAACACAGGGCTCAAACTCAAGAACTGAACCATGATCGTGACCCGAGCCAAGAGCAAGAGGGGTATGCCGATACGACTGAGCCACCCCGGCGCTCTTGACCATGGGTCTTAATCAATAATCACGCCTTGTTGACTGGAGTCCGTGTCCCTGGACACACTGTCCCCCTGGTCAAGGCCCCGCTGGTGCTAGACAACCCATCTTCCTAGATCGGAATGTCACTCTTCTGTGAAGCTCCTCTGGGTCCTGATTTCTCTAAGACAAAATGAATTTCTGCATCCTTTGATTCTCTGGCAGGTTTGTTCACACCACCGCTATTATAGTCATGATGCTTCAAAATAATTAGGGATTTATGTGTCTTACCGATGGACTGGGAGCTCCTAAGACCAGGAACTGTGTTTTATTGGTTTTTGCAACACCTTATTTAGTTCCTTTTTTATTATTAAAATGAACAGGGGCACCTGGGAAAGTCAGTTGGTTAAGCTTCGGACTTTGGCTCAGGTCATGATCTCGAAGCTCATGAGTCCAAATCCTGCGTTGGGCTCTGCTGACAGCTCAGAACCTGGAGCCTGCTTCGGATTGATTCTATGTCTCCCTCTCTCTCTGTCCCTTCCTGGTTCTCGCTCTGTCTGTCTCTCTCTCTCTCTCAAAATTAAATAAAGATTAAAAAAATTAAAACTACGGAAATAAGCGACTAAAACAACTCAAAGGAGTAGTTTTATCCTCTCACATAAGACCGGCAGAAGTGGAGGTGATAATGCTGTGGATATGTGGTAAACTCACTGGTAATGCAGAAAACATTGAAATTGTGTTCCAAAGCACAGACATGATTTTTTTCATCTACACTGAACAAATACGTGTTTTAGGAGATAATTAGTCTTATTATTCCCTTGCAAGGATTGCATTTCTTTTTTACTTTATTAAAAGACGGGACACAGGGTTCATTTACTCAAGTAGGTTTCCTCCCACAACTAAACTCAAGTATAATTTCCCCCTTTAAGGTCAAATGGACAACGCACGAGAAACTCACATGATCTCAAAGCACCTGGCAGCCTGTGGGTTTGAACCCATGACATGTATAGGGAGGGGGCACGGGGAGGACAGGAAAGAGACAATAGCAAAAAGCAAGAAGGTTAGGTGCTGCCCAAGGGAAGATCGGTCGGAACCGAAGACCCAACAGTTCTGAAAGGCAATGTTATTCCATTGGAAAAATGGGGGTTAGTTTAGGAAAAACTTGCCAGGGTTTCTGTTCTATTAAATAAAGTATGTCTGTAAATGTTCGTACATCATTGTTTCCAGGCTTCATTGTTTTCACAGAAATGCTGAATGTTCAAACTGCCTCTCACTTGACTCTGGTTCGGTGGTTTTTGTGGAATGTACTCAGAGGAAGCCAGGAGTCCCCGGCAATGGCAGGGGGGGAAGGAGGGGGGGAGCAGCGGGAGGGGTAAGAGGGCAGAGGCATGTGAAACAGCATCGTGCTCCCCATTGGCCACCAGAGAACTTCCACTTGACCGATTTTACAAAGGAGGTTTCTGTGGACGAGTCTGTTTGACGAAAGTTTCCTAGCTTCAAAAGGTTTAAAATCCTTGATCGCCTGCTTCTGTCTAATCCTTTTATTTTTAGGGTTGCAGACAATGAGACCCAGAAAATTCAAGTGACCTCTTTGAAGCCAAACAACTATTAGTGTATTAGCAACTGGTTAGTAAAGCAGTTTGCTTTTTATTTTTGTTGCCGTTGCTATGGACTCAGTGTGGTCAAAGATGTGGGGAGTGATAGCCATTAGGGGAACAGGGAGAGGCGAGGACCGGAGGTTAAGGACTAAGCTGGGGAACTTTGTGACAAGGACTTGCAAAATGAGACAAGTTCGAAGCTTTCTCTCCATTTCTTCCATTATTCTAAAATGCAGTTCTTGGTCCCATGACTGTTTGCAATAGCTTTTCCTCCCCAGAGTGTTCACAGGGCTCAAATTGATGTACTGCTTTATTATACATGTATATTTTATGCATATATTTATAATATATGTATTTTGGATCAATATACATATGTATAATGTATAACTACTTGATACTACAATTGATGTAAATTCTGCATGGCCTGTAAAATGTGATTATAGAATTCAGAGGAAATTCTTTGTTTGCAGAGAAGTTTCAGCAATTCTTCATACATTGGCCTTAAGATAGATTGGATTTGCCCAAGCAAGGGATCTTTCCCCTTCGTGATGCCAATCCTCTAAGATGCTGGAGGCTACAGGGTGTGACCAGCAGCACGGTCGCTGGGGGGAGAAAATAGGAGAGCAGCTGATAGGCTGATCACAAAAGAAAATCAGGAATTTTGTTCTAGTTGGTAGAGCGATGCATATAAAAGGTGGAGAAAGACCACAGTGAGAGACTGTGTTGGGAAGGAAGAGAGAAGGTTTGGTTTAGAGGCAGGATATGAGATTCCTGGACATCCCCACGATGTTAAGGGGAGATGACTCCATTGGACATAAGAAGCCAAACAAAAAGGAGTAAAGGGGCTCTGTCTGAAATTCAAAATGAATTACACAATGAAAGTGTAGGATTCAGAGGCGCCTGGGTGTCGCAGTCAGCTAAGTATCTGACTTCGGCTCAGGTCATGATCTGGTGGTTTGTGGGTTCGAGCCCCATGTCAGGCTCTGTGCTGACAGCTCGGAGCCTGGAGCCTGCTTTGGATTCTGTGTCTCCCTCCCTCTCTGCCCCTCCCTTGCTCATGCTCTGTGTCTTTCAACAATAAATAAAATTAAAAAAAAAAAAAAGAAAGTATAGGATTCAGGCAAACTCAAGAACATTAGAAGGAATAATGAAGGCTGAATTCTACAGTGGGAAATAGAAGATGAACAACAGACAGAACAAGTCTAAGGGAGCCCCAGTTTGGACTGAGTGAACTTGCAAGAATTTTAAGACGGAAAGATGCTGCCAAATGAGAGGATATTGAAAAATGAGTGTAGAAAAGCCAGTGATGTTGTGTTGAAAATGAACACCTAGGAATGTGAGCAGAGGAAGATGCATCTAAAGACATTCTAGGCAGCTGACCAGGTAATGGTAGAGGAGTACATACTGTGGTCATTAAAATTGCAGAATTAAGCTTCTCTATTGTTTTGGGGGGAATTGGAATGAGTTCATGCAGAATAAAGCAATCACCACACATGAGCTCCCGTTAAGGTTTCCTGCCTCCCAATGGCATGCATGGCTTTGTGCCATGAAATCAGTGTAGACAAGACTGCGCCGTGTCATTGGAATTCCAGCAAGCGGCAAAGTATACATTTCAGGGCACAATCATGCTTTCTCAACTTCAGGAATGGATTCAGGAAGGCTAAGATGTAGCAGAGGGGGAATTCTCAGATTAAAAAGATCAACTTGGAAATCACGAGCACAGATGAAAATGTCTAATGTGTGTGCTCGCGTGCGTGCACAGGGGTGTGGGTGCCATGATGAAATAAAAATGGACTGGAGCATGGAAAGTGATTTAACCCTTTGAAGATACAATTGTTTCATTAATATTTACGTTTACCTGTTTAAATATTTATGATGTCCTGCCCCCTCCTTGTCTAACAGGGTCGCACTCTTGCCATCTGCACCAGCTCAGCACACCCGGGTCTCAATCAGCCAGTCCGGCTGACAGAAGACTCTCAACCCTGGGGCCCTCAGCCTACAATGGGCTGAAAACAATTGATGAGTTTGTCTTTGGCTGTAAGCAAGAGTGAAACAGACTTTCCCTGGGCTGAGTTTGTAGGAGAGCAGAGGTCCTCAAGAACACGGAGAGGCCGATTTTAGGCGTATGTAGGGGAATATGGGCAGGTGAGAAACCTCTGCCTAGATGCACGATTTCCATGGGGAGCAGAAGTCAGATGCGAGCTGCACTGGGATCAGGGCTCTTGACCCCAACACCATGCTTCCATCAGCCACCGTGAGATGACTTCCTTTCTTAAAAAAGTTTATTTATTTATTTTGGGAGCAGAGAAAGAGAGAGGGAGGGAGAATCCCAAGCAGGGTCTGCACTGTTGGCGCAGAGCCCAATGAGGGCCTCGAACTCATCAACTGGAGGCCCTGAGCTGAAATCAAGAGTTGCATGCTTTGCTGACTGAGCCACCCAGATGCCCGAGATGGCTTCATTTCTTAGACAATATGTGTAAAATGGGACTGGGAGGGGGTGCTGCCTCCAAAGGAGGGGCTGGGAAGGTAGTGATGCACCTCAGCCCTGCCAGTGACTGTGGTCCCGGGCTCTCTTCCACAGAACACGATGGCACCTTAATTGTCCATCTTGTGTCTATCTCTCCTCTAAACTGTGGGCTTCTGGAGAAGCTTGCCTGTGTTGTGTTGATGGTCATATTTCAAGACTCTATCTAGCATATTAGCCAGTAGATGTAGCAAGTCTTTTTTCAACAGCTTAGCCATTGGGAAGACAGGGTTGCTATTAGAACATGGTGTTCGGAAAAGTAGCTGGGTAGTCCTAACCACTGTGTGAGCCTAAGCCGTGTGGAGGTACCCACAAGCAAGGCAGGAGTGGCATTGCCGACCATTAATAAAACAACACAATAGCTTCTTTTTGATTTCCACTGACTCCCCGGAAACTGAAATCGAGAGTGCTGGGTTGAATAATGGCTGGCCACACATGTCTGTGTCCTTATCCCCAGAACCTGTGGGTATGTTACCTTCCATGACAAAAAGGAGTTTGAGGGCCTGCTCGAGGTGAAGGGCCAGGATTGAATGATGGATTATTTTGGTCAGTCCAATACAATCACACGAGCCCTTAGAAATGGAAGGGAAAGGCAAAGAAATGGGTGGAAGGATCTGGCTTCCAATGGCCAGCTTTGACAATGGAGAAGGAGGCCACAAGGCAAGGTGGGTGAGTGGCTTTTCAAAACTGGGACCTCAGTCCTACAGCCACAAGGAACTCCATTTTGTCAACAATCCGAATAAGCAGGATTCTCCCCTGGAGCCTCTGGAAAGGAAACAGGGCCATTGACATTTTCATTTGAGTCCGGGGACAACCTACTTCTGACCTACAGAGCCATAAGATAATACATTTGTGTTTTTACTCCACTGCCTTTGTGGTCATTTTTTAGGGCAGCAATAAAGAACCAACACAGCACCTCTGACCAGCAGATAGCACTTCCCGTTAAGCTTTTGGACCCTCCCAGGACTTCAATGACACTAGGCTGTCCTGAGCCATTGACCAGAGGTCCGGATGAACTCAAAGTCCATACAAAGAGTCCTTTTCTCTCCACAGGAAGGAGCCCTGAGCTTTCATTTTTATCGCTGTCTGCCCGGGAGCTCCTTGGGCTCCCGCTGGGCTTACGTAGGGGAGCAAGATGCGAAGCCTGGGTTTTAATTTGTAGGATTCAGTTTGTTTCAGCACCCGTCTCCAGAGCTCTGTCGCGCACAAAGTGAAATCACCTCTACGCTGTATCTTTAAAAGCCGGGAAGTGCGCAGAGCAGTGGCAGCAGTCAATACCAATTTCCACATCTGGATCAATACCGCGGGATGGCTCTGTAGCTGCAGAGATCATTCCACAGGCGCTCGCAGGAAGAGGGAGGGCCGGCCAGAGGAAGCGAATTGGTTTTAATGATTTTATGGCTCTGAGTATTCCCTCTCTCTCTTTTCCTTAAGAGAAATAAATACATAAAATTAGGAACCAAACTGACGAACCTGCCGATCTGCATCCAGGCCAGCTTCTCTCCATCGCCTGTCGCCCTCAGTGGCATCCAATCGAGCACATAGCTGCATTCTGTGCGTGGGGTTACAGGGATTGTGGAGAAGAAAGCGAGAACACGTTTTGCAGTCGTGCAATAAGAACTTATGCTCTTTATTTACAGCGGGCCCCTCCGCAAGGACTTTGCAGGCAGTTTCCTTAACCTGCAAATAGAAAATAAGGGCGAGCGGCTTGTTGGCGAGCATGCAGTGACGTCTATGTGGTGCCTGAGCCCGTGCGTTTGGATACGGTGGGACTGAAACGTTTTCTTGGGCTCTTGCACCGCAGCCCAGTTGGGTAGTTCTGAGTGATGGAGTCTCCCTCGTGGGAGGGACAGGGTAGCTATTTTTTACAGGCAGAGCTGGAGCTGCAGAGAGGTTGCAACAGTGATGGAAAGAGCAGGGGAAGTGCAAGAATCCGGTATCATTAGCTTTGCTGGAAGCTTTCCCGGTAGGCCAGGGTCTCGACCATTTCTCCTCCAGAGAGTGGACACGGCTTTGATTTCCCCAAGGACCATGCTTTGCAGACACGCAGCCCGTTAGCTCACCTCCAAGGAAGGCTGACCCTCACTCTGAGGAAGCAAACTCCTCATCTGGAGGAGCCAAACAAAGGAATAAATGTGTCCCCTCTGGGCCCTGACATAATGGGAAGCTTGATCCTCAGCCTGGTAAATCCCACAGTCTCAACAGTGACTGACTCAGTCTTGAAGACAGATCAGATGACTTTCAGGAGTGGATCTGTGCGACCCCCAACTGGGGGGCTGGGAAGGTTGCCTGAAGGAGAGTGACTTTCCTGAATAGTAATGTTAAAAATTCTCTTCCTCTTCATCCTCTCTTGTGTTGCACCCTACTCTACACTTCTACAAGGCATTGCGTGTGTGTCAGCTCAACTCCACCTCCTGGCAGCACCGTGCATTTGATCCCTTTCCCCCTCCACCCCCAGCTGAGGCTTGGAGAGAGTCGCGTGGTGAGGGAAGGTGATCATTACCCCAGGAGACCGAATATGCCAGCCAGCCCCTTGAGTGTCAGGGCGGGACAGGAGCAGGGCAGCAAATGCCCATATAGTCTTTCACTCCGATGCTGTACGTTTCCACAAATAGAAGCCGAATCATAGACTCGTCACATCTTAGCTGCCTGATTAAAAATAGGCTGGCTCTCCACGTGGACCTCAGCCATCTGCGCCCGGGTTCACTTTGTCCTTCGGCAGGAATCCCACACCCATTTCCCCCGGAGGACAGACTTGAAGCACTAACTCAGCAGGGTGAGCCCTGGAAGCCAACACGTTTCTGAAATCATTACGGCTTTCCTTTGAGAGCCAGTAAATCCCCACCAGATTAATCTTCGCTAAACAAGATTTGAGAAAAGCGCAAAATGCTAACCGTTGAAAATGCCCCTGTTATTTTGCAAACAGTCCCCCCTTGTTTCATATGCATTCTCAAACTGCCCACCCCGTATGGAGTCCTTCCTGATGCTCGCTTTATGTTTCCCCCCAAAACCTCCTACATCAATTAACAGCAATTTGCTTGATTATGAAACTATAAAAACAGATATAAAAAGTGTCCATAAACCTGCCGATAAAGCACCCAACAAAACAAAGTCTTCTGGCTAAGAGCTAAATTAAGTGGGGTTTTTTGTTTGTTTGTCATCATGTGGCTCTCCTATTAGCCCAATGAGGGGTCTGTTAGAAAATGTTCACTGGAACACAGGTGAGCAGCAGGTGCACCCCTATCACAAGGCGAGGTAACCTGCTTCTCAAGGAAGCACCACCACCCCGAGGGACATCGAGGAGATCACCTTTGTTCTACATCGTAAGTGGGAGTTGCTAGGAAATGCTGTTTGTGTGAAGAGAGGGCAAAAACTGTAGGTTCCCCCTATACTAACCAGATAGATGGCCAAAGGGGCATATCCAAAACAACAGTTTGAGTAACCTCATTGGATGGCTCTGAAATTCAATGGCATGGCCAAAGCGTATCTAGGGGGATCCAGCCCGTGTCAGCACCAAACACCTTCAGGATCCTGAGCACATAGGTTGTATTAATTATCTGTTCCTCAAGGAACTTATGGTTTTTTTTCATAACTCATAATAATGGCCATAAAGTTTAAGGCAGCAATAACATAGCAAAACACCAAATAATCATTGTAGAGAAAGGCACAAGCATGTGTGTTTATGGTACCTTGGTTAAAAAAATGCCCTTTCCCTGGTGGTCTGTGAATGTTCTCTGACTTCTGTGTCATTTGGGGGCTAGAGTGAGAAGAAAAGCCCACTTGTCTATGTTTTCACTCAATAGCTGGTCAGCAAAGGCATCTACATGCATGGATGGGAAATCTGATTCTGGCCAACGGAGCTGACATTAGATATAGATCACATCTTTCCAAGTTTTTCCTGTGATACCCTTTTCCTTTAGGGCCCCAGCCTGGCACACTCAATCGGGGTCAGAGTTGAACTTGGATCTGTTTTGTTGCTTCGTTTTCACTCATTCCATGAAATTTATTGGGTGCCACCTAAATGCTCAGTGCCATGTGCCTGGCATTTATTTAATTACATCTTGCATCATTTGGCAGATTGATTCCATAGCCACAGATTAGTTGGCTGGGATTCTAGTTTACCCCATTTTCCACGTGGCTGTGAGTTAGATACCCAACCTCGGTGGGACACTTCCATTTCTTTCACCACGAGGTGGGAATAATAGGAACTACCAGCTGCTTTGAAGCGTGCTAGATGATTCATGTTTGAGACAAGGTAAGGCTTGGGAAGTTCAATTATTTCATTCCCAAAATGCCAATTTGAGATTGGTGGAAGTAAATTTGTTTTTAATTTATGCTGTGATAGTTAGTTACAGCCTCCTCCAAATATTTACTTTATTTATTTATTACTGTTCTCTAATGTACTGACTGCTAGCTAGCTGGATTCTTGGGTTTTGATACCAAAGTTGTTAACTTGTATTTATTGGCGGAACTTGAGATCTTCCCTGAAAGCTGTTTCGAGAAAACATAGCCAGAAGGTAGATGAGCACAAGAGTTTTCCGGGGAATTAGGGGCGCCTGGGCGGCTCTCAGTCACTGAAGCATCCTACTGTCGGCTTCAGCTCAGGTTATGGTTTCACGGTTTCATGAGTTCAAGCCCGGAGCCAGGTTCTGCCCTGGCACAGTGGAGCCTTCTTGGGATTCTCGTTCTCCCTCTCTCTCTGCCCTTCCTCATTTGGACTGTCTCTTTCAGAATAAATAAGCAAATAAATAAACAAAAAAAGAGTTTTCAAGGGAATTAAATTGAATTTGAGTCTGAGCTTGAATTTGGCTTCCTGGTTTTAGTATTTGTTCCATAGTATTATAACAGTTTTATTTGAATTAGTGTATTTAGTTAACTCCCTTTGTTTTAATGATCAAAGACCATCTCATAACCTCATCAATCTTCATCTCCTTCATCTCCCCCGTGTACTCTGTATGGGCAAGAAGTGCATAGATGTATTTACCATATAATTGGCAGATATCACCTCTAAGTTTGTCTGTATCTTCATGAATTCTAATATATATATATATATATGTATATAAATTTATGTATGTATTTTAGAAGTAGGGGCAGGGGCAGTGAAAGAGGGAGAGAGAGAACCCCAAGCAGGCTCCATGTCCAGCCCCCATCAGATCGTGACCTGAGCCGAAATCAAGGGTCAGATGCTTAACCAACTGAGTCACCTAGGTGCCCTCCAGTTCATACTTTTAAAAGTGATTAGGTATGATAAATGTCTAACTCCCAACACCTCTGGGGCTGAGTCTCTGGGGCTGGGGCACTATAGTAAAACCCCAGTTAGTTGTGAGAGCAAGTCAAGTGAGCGGGGTCTTAAGGCTAAGCTCCAAGTTCGTTATCTCAAAGTCACAGAGACCCCGGATCAGGTGGGAATACAAGGGGGTAATTGGCCTACTCTGAGTGCAGTTTAGCCTTCTTTGTGGGTGAGCTAGTGGGCTGTGTGTCCACAGAGCATGTTTGCCAGAGCCTTACAGAGGGGAAGGAGGGGAAGGAGGAAAGCAGTAGGAGGTGAATTTAGAGCTTGGGACATGGAGGGCAGTGTAGGCCACAGTACAGATATTGTGTATTGCTCTTGGTGTGGTCTGGAACTCCCTGGAAGGTGTTGATCTGGTGAGTGATATGGCCAGGGGGCAATGGTGGAACAGAGGCTGGCGTGGCGGTGGTGCTGGAAAACACGTGAAGGCTTGGTGGTTTGAGCTAACGGGAGCAATGGAGAGAAGGAGAAGCACTCAGTTTGCAGGATACATTTTGAAGGTCAAGCCAAAGCGATTACTGCTGGGCTAAGTGTGGGCTTGAGAGAGAACAGGAAGTCAAGGATGGCCTCTGAGGGTTTTGAGCCACTTGATGGTGTCTACTGATGGGGAAAACTTTGGGAGGAGCTTGTTTGGAGAAAGAAGGCAACCAGTTCAGTCCTGGACACGAAAAATTGCCGACACCCATCCGTGTATTCAAGAAGGATGTCAAATGGGCAAGTGGGTCTAATGGTCTGTTGATTGAGGGAGGGTTTGGAGGCTATCGATATGTAAATTTAGGCAGGTATTAGCACGCAGATGATTTACATCTGCAGGACTGGCTGAGAAGGGTTGGGGTGTGCTTGTGACCAGAAAAGGAAAAGAGGTACCAGGGGTGAGGATTGGAGCCTTGCCAGTACCAGATCTCTGGAAGAGGGGGAGGGGCTGATGAAGGGCCCTGAGGAGAGCAGTCTCCAAGGTCAGAAGCAAAGAGGAAAGTGGGTCATGGAAGCCAAGTGAAGAAGAGTTTTCACAAAACGTGGCATGTCGAATATCGTCAGTTGCTCCTGATAGATAACACAGAACAGACAGGATTCACCCATGGAACTGAGTGCGGGGTCAGGAACATTGACTCGAGGTGGGGTGGATTGCGGCGTCAATGGGCGTGAAGGAGCGGGGTGCCCAAGATGCACGATTCTTCTGGAGTTTCCTTGTAAAGGAGAGAAGAGAGGAAAATAGTATCAGGAGGTAGGTATGTGATCAAAGAAAACATTTTAGCATGTTTATATGTTGATGAGATAATTCAGTTATGGAAAACATGGTGACACAGGATAGAGAGGAAAGAATGGTGGGAGCAAAATTCTTGGGTAGGACAGAAGGGATGTAAACCAGGGCACAGGCGGAAGGCTTGGCACAGACACACAGCCAGCAAGTGGTACAGGTTGGATTTAAACCAGCCCAGTTTGGAGGTAGAGTTAACCATTCTGCACACTGCCTACATTCATAATTTAAAGTATTTTTATTTTTCATTTTTATTTTATTTATTTTTTAATGTTTATTTATCTTTGAGAGAGTGAGCACAAGTGGGGGGTGCAGAGAGAGAGGTGAGACAGAATCCGAAGCAGGCTCCAGGCTCCGAGCTGTCAGTACAGAGCCTGATGTGGGGCTTGAACTCATGAACTGTGAGATCATGACCTGAGCCGAAGTCGGATGCTTAACTGACTGAGCCACCCAGGCGCCCCTGGAGTATTTTTATTTTTATTTTAAAATATAATTTATTGTCGAATTGGCTTCCAGACAACACCCAATGTTCATCCCAAAAGTGCCCTCCTCAAAGTTTTAAAAATATTAAAACTAAACATTTGACTCTTGACTTTGACTTGGGTCATGATCTCATGGTTCTTGAGTCCCAGCCATGCATCTGGCTCTGCGCTGACAGGGAGGAGCCTGCTTAGGATCCTCTCTCCTCTCCCTGCCCTTCCTGCACTTGCTTGTGTGTGTGTGTGTGTGTGTGTGTGTGTGTGTGTGTGTGTGCACTCTGTCTCTCAAAATACATAAACTTTAAAAAAAAGTATTTTTAAAACTTTTTTTTCAAATGCAATCCTATAATTCATATGTAACAGATAAACACGGCTGTAGGAGTGGGTGAGAAATGGATCAAGAATCCACAGGCTTTGCTGCTCCACCTCCCCTCCTCCCACCAAGAGCCCTTTAAGCAGCTTCTCAGATCACTAAGACCCCAAGGAATATAGTCTGAAAAGCTGTGGGCTAGACAATCTATTGACTCTTAAAGTTCTTTGAGTCCATATAGTATAACTGGAGGGTCCTTAAATCTCCTCCCTGTGTAGGACACTGGCTACGTCCCTGTCCCTGTATGTGAGCTCTGTGACATCAGCCAAAATGGAGTGCAGGAGGTGAATGAAAATGTTTGCTTCCTGAGGATTCAGGGTGCCCCCCCACCCCCCAGGAAGCCTAGGAAGCCATTTGCAAAATGAGACATCCTTCAGGAGGTTAGCCATCCTGCTAACAGTTTAGGCTTGTCTGCAGGGGCATCTGTTTTAATAGCGCATCTGTAGGGGTGTAGTACTTACTGGGGTGACCTAGGTTTTGTCTTAGAGAATTTAATGGATGCCTTTCTTTCTTGTCTTGAAGCCCTCTGCCTACACAATTAGTCAGTTGAAAGTGAAATCGTTCTGCTCAGTCCTGAAACGGTAGATCAATAGCTGAATGATGCTATGTGCGGAATCCCAGGTAGCAGCCGTGGCTAATGAGGCAGCGGGTAAGTGATTTCACCAGCGTCTGAGCTCCGACGCCAGGAAGAGCGTGGGAATGCTGCCCAGGGGGCCACTTGGACAAAGAGGAGAAATGAGGGCGGCTCCTGGTGGAGACAGGTGTGCAGGTGTGGTTGCACAGCTTCCCTGGAAATGAGAGCACGGGGGAGGGGAGGGGAAAGGCCCACAGAGTCTCGGTGTCTGGCAACTGGGAGGTGTGTAAAGATCGAAGCTACATTTTTAGTGGGAAATTCTCTTCGGCCTTTTGTTCATTCATTTATTCGTTCATTTACTCAACGGTTGCCTAACTGAGTACCTACTGTGTTGAGCAATTTGTTATTTACTGGGAAGCTAAACATGACATCAACCTTGCCCTGAAGAAGCGAATAGTCCAGAGGCTCAGAAGGAAATGAAATGGAACTTGATAGTAACAGGCCACTGGGATGCATTCGAGGACCAAGATCTGTACATGGGTTATTGTCTCATTCTTCATTTGAATATTTCAATCCCCAATTTTGCTGAGATTCATTCCCTAAAAGAAGAACTCAAAGGATACGTCTTTGGCTCAGAAACAATTCTTTCTGTGTCCTTGGCAATGGGAGGTGTCATAGAAAACCTGTTGGGATTGAAATTAGATAGCCCTTCTAATTGTATTCATGCGAATCATTTCCTAGGTGCCTCAAAAAAACCCCTTTAAGATAGTTACTGTAAGATTTAATAGATGGAGGCAGAGATGAGAGGAAAGAAAGAGACCAAGTTATGGAGCCAAGAAAGCCTTTATTGGGATCTGAGATTCCCGGGGCGAGGGTCCATGACTATGGGAGTGGGGAGTCAGGGAAGTCGTGCCTGGTAGGGAGGGGCGAGGTATTTTATGGGTGAAAGACTTCCGGTCTGGTCCTGGGAGGACAGACCACCAAATAAGGGCATTTCAGGGACATGGCAGGATGGAATAGGTTGCCTCCTCTGTCAGAGTGATGGGAAGCTGGAGCTTCATGATTGGCTGTTTTCAAACTGGCGCAGAACATTCCAGGTCTGCACGTGGGGAGTGGGGGTCATCCGTGCACGGTGTTTTTCTGTAACCCACAGCAAAATGGCCACTTGGTCGCCTTCTTAAGGTAACTCTTACAGTTACACCTTAGCATCATTATCATCCTCGTTGTCTGAAGTGGAGTGTTACACATCAAAAAAAAATGTTTTGTCAGCTAATTCATATGATGTCCATAACTAAGAAGCGCATGGTGACTTTTTCAGAAGTCTGTGCATTTTGATGTGGCCAATACCCTAACTCACTGATGACTCAGGTCTGGAAATCAGAGAAGGCATCACATGCAAGCTAATGTTTTGGGGGGAGGGGTGGAAGATTGCTCAGCGATCCTCAGAGTATATCAGGGAGCCTCCTTGCCCATAGACAATACTTAATGACTTAAATAAAATCCTCACAACAATATGTGAGAATCTCTCTCTGTGTTTCGTGTATCACTGTCTGCGTTCTACCTATAAGAACTCAGGTTAAGCAATCTTTCCAAGCCCATACAGCCATGCAGCACCTACAGGGGCTTCTAGACAGGATTGGTCTGACTCCAAGGATGGTGTCCCCACCCTAGTCTGGACCAAACTTAAAGAAAACCAGTGAGATCACCTCTAGGGATTGGATTGCTCTGAGACTCAGGGCCTGAACATTTTAGTGGCTCTAATGTAACTGGGAAACACAGCCAAAAGTCACCGGTGAGAAGTTAACCCCTCCTGGTGGTGCTGGGTCCCGGTCTCCTGCGTTAGGACATGGCACGCGGGTGACAGCATTGTCCTAGAGCCGGCCAACCCAAGTGGGAATCCCAGCACTGCCACCTAACAGCTGATGACCTTGGGAGAATTCCTTTATTTCTTTGTTTCCTCCTACTGTAAATGCAGATAAGAGAGTAAACTCACAGTTCACAAAGGGTTATTGGGAGGAGTCAACGATTCAATATACATGACATGCTGTGCATAGAGCAGATACCATATAAGGCTTAGCTGCTACTTCTGTTATTTTTCTGTACACTTTGCCCCCATTCTCTGCCAGCATCGAGCACAAACATTCCCAGGGACCTGCCTAGAGTCCTAGGTTCTAAAAATGGCCAAGAGTCGTAGATAGGAATCCAGATTCTCAGCCGTCTTTTCCTCTGCGTCCCTAAGGCCAGCCAGCAACAGACGGAAGTGGGAGAAGGCAACCCTGCCTTGCTGTCTCTGCCCCCACTCCTTTATTAGACACTTAGACCCACGGTTCTTTATTATATAAACTCAAAAGCCAACAAGGGAGCAAGTGCTTTTGAGTGGCTTCTACTACCCAGCTTCTCTTAGGTGATGACGGAAATTCTTTTAGACCTACTGGTGGTTCCAAGGTGGCATGAAATGAGTCACCTAGTGTTTTATTTTGTCTTACAGAATCTTGTAATTTCGTGCATATAGGAAAATTTTTCTGCACCATTATTTCTCTAAGTTGGTCACCGATGGTTTAAGCGCTTTTCGAAGGAAGAATGGGAACCTACTCAACCTGGACCAGTTATTGCTCCAGGCCCTTAACATACATGATCCCATTTTAGGTGTGTTACAACCCTGCCAGGTGGATACTATCCTTCCAACTTTGCTATAAGCAAATCGAAGCTTAGGTTATGCCCTGTCCCCACTTACTCTGGTCACAGACTAAGTAAGTAGCTGAGCTGGGGCATGAAACACTACTGATCTGACTCTGTGGATACAGCTCTCATTCTGTTTTTTGGACAACATCTTTCAGGGGGTGCCTGGGTGGCTCAGTCGGCAAAGTATCCCACTACTGATTTCAGCTCAGGCCACGGTCTCATGGTTCATGAGTTGGAGCTCTGAGCCGGGCTCTGCACAGACAGTGTAGAGCCTGCTTGGGATTCTCTCTCTCTCTCTCTCTCTCTCTCTCTCTCTCTCTCCCCCCCCCACCACTTGTGCTCATTCTCTCTCTAAAAACAAATAAATAAATAAATAACATCTTTTATTACATAGAGCTAAAATAACATGCAAATGTCACTGGAAGAGGTGATGCTGATGTATGTTCCTATTAGGGGACAAGATTGCCATCAGTTCCTTCCTTGAAAACAGGCATTGATAAGAGAGACAGCAGTAGAGAGAATATGCATGACAATAAACAACATAAAGGAAATGATGTGGGGTGGGGAGGAGCATGGTGTGAAGTGTGTTAGCTTTCCATTGTTGCTGTAACAAATTAGTATACACTTAGTCACTTAACAGAAATGCACTACTTTGCACCCAACAGGGGTGTCTCCAGGCTGGAGTCAAGGTTAAACAGGGTTGCATTTCTTTCTGTTGGTTCTAGGGCAGAATTCATTTCCTTGCTCCTTCAGGTGGCAGAATTCAGTTCCACAGGGTTGTAGGACTGAGGTCTCCATGTCCCTGAGCTCCTGGAGGCCTCCCTCTGGTCCTTGCACATGGCCTCCCACCAGTCAGATCCAGCAATGGGATGCCAAATTCTTCTCATACCATCTTCCAAGCGATGTCTCTGCCTTCCATTGTCACATTTCCTTGCTCCAGGCAGGAAAGGATCTCCATTTTTAAGGACTCGGGTAATTACATTGGGTCCTCTTGGATAATTCAGGATGTTGTCTCTCTCTCAAGGTCCTTACCCTTAATTATGTCTGCAAAGTCCCTTTTTCTATGTAAAGGGATATATACACAGGTGCTGGGTATTAGGCCTTAGGCATATTTTGAGGGGGCATTGCTCTGTCCACCACCAGAGGGGATCCTGGGGTTATCCATTCACGGTGCCTGCGTCATGGCTTTGTCCTGGGTCTCCTGGTCTTGGCCAACAGTTCTGCTAATTATTCTCTAGAATGGATCCAAAAGTCAGGCAGAGGGTGAGGAAGCTCTAGACTGCTATCAGACAGATCTCGACCTACCCCCAAAGGGTTTCTGGCCTACGAGCCTTCCCAGTGTCCCTTTAAAGCAATTTGTAGTCTGTTATCCTGTATCATTAACCTAATTAGTATAATTGCACCCAATTACGTAATCAGTGTAAATACATGAAGAGTCCCATAATTAGACGATGTAATTAGGTAATTAATAGATGACGTGGGAAAAATCCATAGAAAACATTCTGAAATGGACATGGTGTCTACATGAAGCAGGCAATTTGCTAACTTCAGCATCTCAGCCAACTCCTTCTGCTGGGAAAGAGAGATCCACAAATTAATTAGAATCCAAACCATAAAATTCTTGTTCTACAAACTCCTGCCATTTGTATCCTGTTCTTCCATCCCGTTTTACGAATATGTGGCCAGGTTCTGTCTCTATGTTGCTCCTGAGAAGGAACACTTCTCCCACTGAGCTGGGTCCATGAAAAATCTGGTCCCTGGTAAACTGGACTTGACACTGAATCTATAGATAGAAGGAGGCTGTTATGAAGGTCACGTCTATAGGACCAAAGTAACCAGACTGGAGCAGAGGCGGAGTTGGGCTGCTTCGCTCACAGTCTCACCAGCTGATTCTCACTGAGGCCAAGTCCACTGTAATATTGGCACCTGTTGCTTAGGCAAATCTGGTGACTCTTGGGAGTTCAATGGAGAAAGTGGTCCGGTGAATTCCATCTCGAAATACAGATTCAGTTTAGCCACCTTCTGCCTCTGTGGCTAACACTCTTGGTCCAGTGGGGAGCTTTCTACCTGATCTATAGTAGCATGGTCAAGACTCCCTCCTTCTGCCTCCAATTTCTTCTCAGGTAGCCAGAGCTATCTTAAGATCATTCCAATGTTGGGACACCTAGGTGACTCAATCAGTTGAGCGTCTGACTTTGGCTTGGGGCAACATTTCACAGCTCATGGGTTTGAGCCCATGTCGGGCTCTGTGCTGACTGTTCAGAGCCTAGAGCCTACTTCAGATTCTGTGTCTCCCTCTCTGCCCCTCCCCCACTCACACTCTATTTCTCTCTCAAAAATGAATAAATGTTAAAAATTTTTTTACAGAAAAGAAGAAAAAAATCAATACAGGGCTAAACACTCCCCCCCCCCCCAATTTACTCATTTGAGAAAGAGACAGGTAGAGAGAACAAGCAGAGAAGAGGGACAGATAGAAAGGGAGAGAATCCCAAGCAGAATCTGTGCCATCAGCAGGGCTGATGTAGTTAACATACAGTGTTATATTCATTTCAGGTGTGCAATATAGTGATTCAACAAGTCTACATATGACTCCTTGCTCAACAAAGTAAATGTACTTTTAATCCCCTTCACTTATTTCCCCCATCCCCTCACTCCCCTCCCCTCTGGGAGCCACCTGTTTGTTCTCTATAGTTAAGAATCTGTCTTCTGGGGGGCACCTGGGGGGACTCAGTCAGTTGAGCATCCAGCTTCAGATTTTGGCTCAAGTCATCATCTCATGGTTTGAAAGATTGAGCCCTGAGGTGGGATCCGTGTTGGCAGCATGGAGTTCATGGGATACCCGCCCCCCACTTCCCTGCTTGAGAGTACTCTCTCTCTCTCTCTCTCTCTCAAAATAAATAAATAAACTAAAAAAAAAGAGTCTATTTTTTGGTTTGTCTCTTTTCTTTCCCTTTGCTCATTTGTTTTGCTTCTTTAAAGAAAAAAATTTTTTTAATGTTTACTTTTTATTTTCGAGAGACAGAGAGAGACAGAGCACAAGCAGGGGAGGGGCAGAGAGAGAGGAAGACAGAATCCGAAGCAGGCTCCAGGCTCTGAGCTGTCAGCACGGAGCCCAATGCGGGGCTCGAACCCATGAAGTGCGAGATCATGACCTGAGCTGAAGTTGGACACTCAACCGAGTCACCCAGGAACCCCTGTTTTGCTTCTTAAATTCCACATAAGAGTGAAATCATATGATATTTGTCTTTCTCTAACTTATTTCACTTGGCATAATACCTTCTAGATCCATCCGTTTTGTTGCAGATGGCAAGATTTCATTCTTTTTTTTTATTTCATTCTATTTTTTTTATGGCTGAATAACATTCCGGTGTGTGTGTGTGTGTGTGTGTGTGTGTGTGTGTGTGTGTAACATATTCTTTATCTATTCATCTATCGATGGACACTTAGATTGCTTCCATAATTTGGCTATTGTAGATAATGCATTAAACATAGGGGTGCATATATCCTTTCAAATTCGTGTTTTCATATTCTTTGGGTAAATTCCCAGTAGTGTGATTACTGGATTGTAGTGTAGTTCTATTTTTAACCTTTTGAGGAAACTCCATCGTGTTCTCCAGAGGGGCTGAGCCAGTTTGCCTTCCCCACAACATACATGAGCATTCCCCTTCTTCCACATCCTGCCAACAGTAGAAAACCGATATCTTTAACACAGTCTACCGAGTCATGAGATCAGGTCTCTGACTATCCCTCAAGCTTTTCTTGCACCTCCTCCCCAGATATTCTTTCCACACGTCTTTCTTACACGTCTTCACGTCTACTAAGCTCTGTCCTATCCCAGGGCTTTCCCTCAAGCTCTTCCTGTCGCTTGGGGTATGGCTCCCTTGTCTTTCAGCGTCTAAATCCACTCATTCTCTAGGCCCCTAGTTCCTGAGAGAAGCTTTCTATCATCCCTTAATTTAAAACATTTTCTCATTACAATCTCCCATAACACATTATACCTTTTCTTCCTTGCATTCATCACAATCTGTAATTCTGCATTTCTTATCTGCAATATTATTTTATGATCTGTGGCATGCACTAGATTGTAAATTTCATGAAGGCAACAACTATGTTTGCTCTGTTTACCACTAAACCCACAGTATCTAGCACATAGTAGAAACTCAATAAATGTTTGTAGAATAGATAATGGGTTGAAGACAGAGCCTCCAAGAACCAATGAGAAGTTATCACCTCAGCATCAAGGACCACTTCAGGTCACAGCATAAGGGGCAGGGATGGGGACCCCAGCATCACAGACAAAAGCATATAAACAGCAACTGGAAGGGAGCTCCTCCTTCCCTGATGATGACCGCTGTCCCCTCCTCGGACCTGCAACTATGAAGACTTTCAGTAAGAGAACATCTAACTTTTCCTAATGTACCATTTTGATGAAGCTTTGTCTTTTATCCCCTCCTCTTCTAATTTCAGCCTTCTTCTCAGAGAGAGAGCCAAAGAGCCTTTGTAGTTGATCACATGCAGGGTTCGCCCCCTCCACCTTACATGACACAACCTGGAGAAAGAGAGTCGGGGGAGTGGGGGTGAGATGGTTCACACATCTGGTGGTATAGACCTGGGATGGAATAGAGGCTTGATTAGGATCAAATGGGGCAGTAAAAAAAAAAAAAAACAAAAAACAAAGTTGGGAGATGGATGTGTTTTGAGGGAAGAACACCGAAGTCACAAAAAGTGGTCTCCTTCTGTGTTTCCAAACCTGAACTAAAAACGGAGTCAGGGGCAGCATTGGGCTGGGTTTTCACTTTTCATTTGCCTAGTGTTATTGCATTTATTTATTTATTTTGAATGTTTACTTATTTTTCAGAGAGAGAGAGAGAGAGAGAGAAAGACAGAATCAGAAGTAGGCTCCGGGTTCCAAGCTGTCAGCACAGAGCCCGACTTGGGGCTTGAACTCGTGAAAGATCATAACCTGACCAAAGTCAGGCACTTAACTGACTGAGCCACCCAGCTGCCCCTGCTATTGCATTTATAGTCAGTTCTCTGATGAGCACTAATTAACTGTAATAATTTCATTTTTTAAAAAAAATTCTTAATCATGTTTGTTTTTCAGAAATGATGATTGAACATCTCCTACTTGCCTGGGACTTTGTTAGGCACTGGAAAGGCACATTGTTGTCTTCCCAGTTTGTCCACAAAACCAGATCTCTGGGTCAGCCCTCTAAGAGCATGAGTAACCATAAACATTTTCGAGAAGATAAATGGCTATGGCTATGTGTGGGTTTATACCTTACGCCAGAAGATGCCCATGGCAAGTCTACTGGATTAGTATGAGTGAGGCAGACATGGCCCCCTATTTCAGAGGACCTAGAGTCTGGCTGACAGTGTAGACCATCAAGTAAGGAATTCCAGTCAAGTGTGATGAATAGTATGCTGGGAGAGGTATAGGGCGCTATGATAACACCTTTTAGAGGAATCTCACCTATTCCAGGAACTCAGGAAGGGCCTCCTGAAAAAACCTAATATTTAAGCTGAGATTTACAAGAAAGATAGGACTCCATAAAGGCCAACATGATTAATAGTGAGTTGATTTTTGAGAGAGGGAAGATATATATGCAATGACAATGACACAGGTACTGGAAAGCCTGTTCAAAGTCCTGGAGATGAGAAGGCACATGACATATTCATTGGACTGAATGGAAGAAGAGAAATATGACTGATTTGTAAATTTCCAAGAAGGAGTGTCTTTCTGCTGTCCCCAACAGGAGGGAGCTCCTTGAAGACAAGGAAACTCTTATTTTTTTGTTTTATGCAAGTAAATTTTTTATACTTTATATAAATAAAATATTTTATATTTCCTCACGTACGTTTCCCATGTCATCTAGCATAATGTAAGATGTGTAATGTCGACTGATCAAATGGCCACCTAGATGAGTTTTACTTTTACTGGCATTCCACTTGTATCAGCAGTGGGAGAAACACATTTAGGAAGTTTTACAGTGAGCATCCAAACGACCCGAAGCTACTCTATGTCAGTATTTTATTTCATTTTTTTAAAAGTGGGCTTCATGCCTAGTACAGAGCCCAATACGGGGCTTGAAGTCATGACCCCGAGATCAAGATGTGAGTGGAGATCAAGAGTCAGATGTTCAACTGACTGAGCCACTCAAGCCCCTATATTCTGTGTGGTTCTTTAAGGAAGGTGGATCGTAGAAAGATGATGCCGTGAAACACTGCAAATGAGAATTATGGGAGAAAGTTTATAGTTTGTCTTCTTCCTACCAGCCTGCCTTCTCCTTGCAAATCCATATCTTACAAATTCATATCTGGAGGGTCAACGCTCCAAGGGCTTACATGACCAGCACCATTTTCAGGGAGGTAGATACCTACATCTGGGTGTGCTGCCTGCACCACCAGACCACAGATAGTGTGCCTGTTGGATTGGGCTGACCAACCTCCACGGCATGAAGCAGTGCCAATTACTCCAGTGAGACACCAGCAGGCATGTATATGGATCATAAATAATGTCTCAATATCCCATAGCAGGTCATCAATCAAAGAAATTTAAAAATATCCTTCTCTCTGGTTTGTTCCAATGTGTTCTGGCTTGGAACTTTTCTTCTTAGGGTTACTGCATGGCCTGGCGTTCTTGTCCACAGCAGTTCACATCCTCTCCTTAACTTTTGGTTCCACATTCTGGAGAGCTGATTATAACCCCCTGTGGCACTGTGTGCTTATCACTGGAGTAACTAAAGAGTTGCAGAACCTTCCTTCTCTACCCTCTGTCAGTACTCAGTAAATACTCTAGTGGCTATTTGATGAAGAGCTCTATGTGTTTTCTTGTAATTTTTAAAAAATGTTTTATTTATTTTTGAGAGAGAGAGAGAGATAGCATGAACAGAGGAGGGTCAGAGAGAGAGACACACACAGAATCCAAAGACAGGCTTCAGGCTCTGAACTGTCAGAACAGAGCCTGACGTGGAGCTCGAACCCACAAACTGCGAGATCATGACCTGGGCCAAAGCCGGATGCTCAACTGACTGAGCCACCCAGGTGCCCTGAGAGAGCTCTATGTTTTGCAAGTATGCTATTTCCCTCAGTGTTAACATTAAATATTACATAACCAGAAGGAATTTTATAGTTTGCTAAATCCCACCTCTTTTATAGCAGGGAAAGAAACTGAGGCAGGAGCCAGAAAAAAATCTGCTTGAGCTCATCCACACCTTTGAGAAGGAAAAGTGACCCATCTGATTGGAACTGGAAAGAAGGAACTAGTCATACTTGGTTCATGAGTTCAGGAGCTCCTCCCAAGTGGGTACATTCTTGTTGGCTCTCTTATCACGGCGTGGGCTTCCTTGGATGAGCTTTGCCTCTGTAGGAGGTGAGGAGGAGGCTTGAAGTTGTCCATCCACTTGAGATTTGATAGGCAGATTTAATTCTGGGATAAAATATTATGTAGCTCATTGTTGCTATGGACCAAGCTGTGTCCTCCAATCCCGACTTTTATAAAGTTGGTATTTTAATCTCTATCTATCTAATTCCTGTATCTATTTCTTATTGGTTCTGAATGTAGAAGGAGAAGAGAAATGTTATGTACTGGATATTCCTACTAAACTCCCGATAGCCACTCTCAACATTGTTGACCTCATCGATCCCTAAACCTACCTGGCTTCTGCCACAGCCCCTATCCTGCCTGTGACTCTACCACAGCCACTACATCATTATGGTGGGAGTTACAGCCCAAAGCTCCCTTTCTGAAGAGTTTGGTGACTTTCCAAAAGCCCTGCTGCCTTCCTGATCCTATGGAGTCACCGACATTCTGCCATTGTTGATTCATTCATTTTACATTCCATATTTGTTTTTGCAAGAACTCTTGCTTCATGTACATTTCTAATTTGGCCTCATCACATAGAGCATCATAGAGGGAGAAGTATGGGTTTTGCATTC
This sequence comes from Suricata suricatta, assembly GCF_006229205.1. Classification (NCBI taxonomy): domain Eukaryota; kingdom Metazoa; phylum Chordata; class Mammalia; order Carnivora; family Herpestidae; genus Suricata; species Suricata suricatta. The sequence goes on from NC_043702.1 coordinate 167,712,727, forward strand.
AGATAGAAAGCACATCAAATTTGAGTCTCAGGAATGTACCCCCCAATTCAACGAGGATACGCTAAAGGAAAAAGCAACTTGGGCATCTTCATGACTTCACACACCAAAGGTGTATTTTTAATTTACACACGAAGTCTGTGGTCAGTTCCGGAAGCTCTCGGGGGCGAGTATTCTGTGTTGCATCATTCTGTTGCAACCCAACCGGGAGAAGTAAGTGCTCCTCTACAGGAAGAGGGGCTGTAGGCTTGAACACTGACACTACACACAAGTGAAATCTGCCTCTTCTGTTGATGTCTCCCTGTCCATCTTGGTAACACGGCCATGCCTGGCTGTCAGAGGCTGAGGGATCTGACCCCTTCAAGTACCAGAACTCAAGGAAAGCCAGGTATCTGTGAAAATTGAGGATATCATAGAGAATAATTAGATTTATCCTCTAAGGTTGTTGTAAGAGTTACATGGGATTGATATATGTACAATTCGTGACTCCCTTGGGGTACTCCATAAATGTTAGTACCCCGGAGTTCAGGTACTAGGGGAGTATAGAGGCAGAGACTGGAAAGTCATGCTGGAAGTACTGGGAATCCCTAAGCATTAGCACAGGAGACCCGGTTGCCCATGTGTCTCTCACAAAGTGTGAAAGCAGTAGGCAGCCTGCATTTTTCCCTCTTAGCCTGGTGCCTCCCACAGGCGATACAGCACCTTAGGTCATATGTGGCTGTTTTCTTTCACATACATGTGCTTACAAACACTCATTAGGTGATAAGGGGCAGGGGAGGGGAACAGATTCTGTTAATATGGTCTTTATGTCCCGTACTACGCTCACGGCATTACAGTATTGTCTCCCCCAGTCTTTCCGACAGCCTTGAAAGAAGTTAGGTCTACCTTCAATTTCCAGAAGAGGAAGCCTCCTTCCCACGTGACCTGGGAGTGCTAAGTCCTGGAGCTGGGTGTCAACCTGGCTGTGTCTGCCTCCAATGCCTTTAATCTTCCTACCACCCCAGGCTGCCTCTTTCCACTGTGCCTGTCTTACCCTGGCACCTGGTGCACCCGAGTGAATGCTTGTGGAAAGATGGGGCCAGTGCATGGTCACACTCGGCCAACTACAATTCTGACGGAGACACCTTAGTGCTGCCTGGAACCATTTCGACAGGAGATGGCCATGGGTGGCTTTGGTTTGGTGAGAAACCTGATTGGATTGTCTGACTCCTTAGGGAGAGGTTTTATCTGACTGGAAAGCAGGGGCTCTGGGAAGAAGTGTGCAAAAGCTTGGAATGAAACCCAGAAGTCTTGATCTGATATTTGCAACTGCTTTTGCCTAAACTTTTCATTCCATAGCAACCTTGTGGGGTCAAATGGAGCTCCAGGTCAGCTCTGCCATGGGTCCCATCCCCCAGTCGGTGTCTTATTTCCGCACTGACACAGGAGACACCTGTGGCTGCCTCCTCTGTCCTTAGGTCTCTGTTTCTTTCTTTCTTTTTATTTTCTTAATGTTTATTTATTTTTGAGAGACAGAGAGAGAGAGAGAGAGAGAGAGAGAGAGAGAGAGAGAGGAGAGAGCAAACAAATGGGGTAGGGGCAGAGAGAGAGGGAGACACAGAATCCAGAGCACAGAGCTCTCAGCACAGAGCCCAACGCCGGGGTCGAACTCACAACCTAAGATGGTGACCGGAGCCAAACTTGGATGCTTAACTGACTAAGCCCCCCAGGTGCCCCCCAGGTCTCTGATTCAATATCATATCTGCAAAGAGGCCTTTCCTGACCTCTTTCTTTCTTTCTTTCTTTATTTATTTATTTGAAAGAGAGAGAGAGAGAGAAAGAGAGAGAGAGAGAGAGAGAGCGAGCATGTGAATGGGCAATGGGGCAGCAAAGGAGGGAGAGAGAGAATCTCAGGCAGCTCTGTGTTCTTTGTGGAGCCTGATGTGGGGCTCTATCTGATCCCACAGCCGTGAGCTCATGATCTAAGTTGGAAGTTTAGACCACTGAGCCAGCCAAGTGCTCCCCAACCTCTTTCTAAAAAGGTGCCTCCTGTTATTCTTTCTAAACAGCAGTTAGTAACCTGGTTGACCTGCATTTGGTCCCAGCCTGGGCCTTACTAGCTTTGAGGCCCATGGAAATTACTTAAATTTTCTGTTCCTTAATTTCCTCACCTGTAAATTGGGGATGATAATAGCACATCGTCACAGGGCTGGTGAGGATTCAAATGAGTTGATGCAAAGGAAATTCTTTTTGTTCTTAATATTTATTTATTTTTGAGAGAAAGAGACAGAGCATGAGCAGGGTAGGGATATATATAGAGAGAGACACAGGATCTGAAGCAGGCTCCAGGCTCCGAGCTGTCAGCGAGAGCCCAACTCAGGGCTCGAACCCACGAACTGTGAGATCATGACTTGGGCTGAAGTTGGAGGATCAACCAACTGAGCCACCTGCGCACCCTGCCAAGGAAATTCTTAAACCAGCTGGTGGTCCAGGGAACCCTCAGGAAGTGCTGTTACTGTTCATACAATGCTTTTATTTCCATCCTAATGGTTATCACCGGGTATTATTCATTTGTGTAGTTGATCGCCTCTCCCTCACAATTAAGTGCCAAGAGGCGGAGGCTGTCTTGTTTATGGGTGCATCCTCAGTTCCTGGCCTGATGGGAGCCACGTAAATGTTTGTTGGATAAATAAATAAACTGTGTATGCGAGAAATGCTGTGAAGATGACTACAGAGATGATTTGGACATTATCCTTGCCCTCTAGGAGCTTGCAGTCAAGGAGATAAGACAGGTTAAAACTTACCTCGTCACTGGACAGAAGATAGTCGGTATTTTGAAAAATGTTACACCGAGGGTGATGCCGATGGGTCAGCAGATGGAAGAAACCAGTCTGCTGGCCCATCCGGGAAGGCTTCCTTGTGGTCCTTGGCATTGAAATAACCAGGGTCAATAACCGACTATACATTTCCATGGTGATCGCAGAGTCTGTGTCTGGAGCAAACCGGTGAATTAAGAGCAAAGAAACCGATTTTAACATATAAGTCACGGTAAAGTTTTCCTAGCCTGTTTCCCGCTGCAGAAGATTACCACGAGGGAGCCTCGTACGACTGTCACTGAGTGCACTCTGGACGAACCCAGAGCCCCGCCCTTCATCTGCAGGCTGCAGGTGCTCCCTCCATCTCCAGTCCTGGCTTCCTCCTTGTCCAGCCTGAGCCTGTCCTTTCTTTAGGACTTGGACCTATTGGGACCATATTAATTAATTAATAAAGATCTCTTTATTTAAAATGAATTTTTTTTTTGAGAGAGAGAGAGCATGTGAGCAAGCGGGGAAGGGGCAGAGAGCGAGGGAGACACAGAACCTGAAGCAGGCTCTCCAGGCTCCAAGCTGTCAGCACAGAGCCCGACGCAGGGCTCGAACCCATGAACCACAAGATCATGACCTGAGCCGAAGTCAGAGGCTTAACCAACCAACTGAGCCACCCAGGTGCCGGGGGACCATTTTCATTTGAATGTTCACTTTATCCTCTGGAATTATGAAGAAGAAAATTATTTAGAACTATAGGTCTCGTTTGAAAACAAACAAACTGGCTTTTCTAGGTTCCTTGGCAGACCATTTTTCAAAACAGAGGACTTCTTCCCTGTGATGCCTGCCCCCAAATTGCCAGAATGGTTAAAAATAACAGATCTCTTTAAAGGTTGCTGTATTTGAGAGGCCCCGAGAGGGTTCCAAATTCTTTATAAGGCCTAAAAAGGGGCCCCACGCATAGAAAAAGAGATTTCACGCATCTCCGTCTGCATCCTGCTGTCTGTGCATCTGGGAGTGGATCAGGGATGCTGCTGCCAGACCAGAGAGGGCACTATTTGCACCTGCACTTGGCAGGTAAAGGTGGTGACACCCAGTGAGGCTGATGCCATTTGTCCTTTGGTTGTTACTTGACTCTGTTGCCTTGACAACCTGGAAAGGTGAACGCGCTCCGGACATGGAAAGCTTAGAAATCTCGCACTGAGATGGTCCACAGTTCTCAGGCTGAGCCCCCTCTTTCAAGAGTGGCTGCCTTTTTCTTCACTGAGGGTGCGAGGATGCCCTGGTCCATCCTGGTGCCATCCCTGCCCCTCTCCGCGCAGCAGGTGGGCAGAACTTCCTTCCTGCTGAGATAGCTCTCGAAGGGAATGTGGAGCCTAGGGAGTCTCTGAAATCACAAGCATCCAGAGGAAAATTGAAGCTCTGTGAAATTTCAATCCACCTTCCTTAAAAAAGGCACATTGTTGTAAATCATTGCTCCATTAAGCCTTTTTATTCTGTAGTTCATACTTTCAATGTTTCCCTTTGCCTTTTATCCCCCCTTCCTTTAGCTTCTCTGCCTGTCTGCCTCCTGTCTCTTCTCTGTGTCCCAGGAGTCACAAGGAGCTGCTAGTTTCTCGAGTTGACTCTGGGACTATGAAGCTCTGTCCCAGCAAGCATGGTACCACCATCTCAGGGAGATCCAGCAGAGGGACTCAAGGGCCCTTTGCTACCCCAGCCTCTTGCCTAGAACATGCTCCCTTCCTCAGACAAGTCTGTGATGCCAGAGTAGTCAGCCAGAGTCGTGAGCCCCAGGCTGCCGGCCGAGTTCTGCTTCATATTGAAGTATGCTGAAAGAATTTCCCACTGGGGGTGCGGGGAACATTTTGAGTTGGAAAGGGGTGCTAGAACTCTGGACAGGAAGGAGGAGTCTAGGCCTTAGTGGTCATGTTCTTCCAGGATTCCTGGCAAAGACAGGTAGAGGCCGTTGAATTAGACATGATGCCTGGCCTTGTAGGCGGCATTACTGAGCAGACAGAAGGCGCAGGGCAGAACATGTAGTCCAATTAATTTATTTTACATGTGAGGAAACTGAGGCCCAGAGCAGGAAAACGCTTATTTGAAGTCATATATCCGAGTAGCACAGCATAATTCTCTAAGGTTCCAACCAGTGTTTATTTTGTGACATTAAGGGTTTTTCTGGAAGAAGATCCTGTCTTAATGAAACATTAACAGCCTCGTGGATATTATAGAACGGCTTTGGTTGGTTCCGTGCATCTGAGCATTCTTTTTTTTTTTTCCTTACTATTCATTTATTTTTGAGAGACAGAGAGAGACAGATCATGAGTAGGGGAGGGGCAGAGAGAGAGGGACACACAGAATCGGAAGCAGACTCCAGGCTATGAGCTGTCAGCACGGAGCCCGATGCGGGGCTTGAACCCACGAACCATGACCTGAGCCAAAGTCGGACGCTTAACTGACTGAGACACCCAGGCGCCCTGAGCATTCTCGATGAATAAAAAGAACTGAGAGTCTATGGATGAGGGTGAGATGCTGAGTAGCAGTCTGGGTCAGTCTTGGTCTGCGTGGACAGCATTCATTCATTCCTTGTCTTTCCCCAAATACTTAATGAGCAGCACAGTGTGCAAGGCACTGTGATATGGGCAGATGAAAAAGATAATGGCTCAACATTCTAGAAGCTCGCAGGCAGCATTTGACCTGCATTTTGAGAAACAGGTTCTAAGAGAAATTAATTTTAAGTACCCAGTCTTTTTGAAACACGAACTTCTTGTAGAAAAGTGAGGACATATAAAGTTAGATTGTAGAGGTGTGTATTCTTCTATTAGAAAAGCGAGGACATATAAAGTTAGATTGTAGAGGTGTGTATTCTTCTATTAGGAGGTTTATAGGTCTGACTAATCAACAAGATAGGCACATATAACTTCACTTATTTTTTTGTAAGACATTTGAACTTGTCATTCGCAGACTCCTTGTAATAAACTGGAAAACAAATTCTATGCCAAGCAATTATTAGGTGGTTGATAAATAAACTGTAAAATTAAACTGATCATTGTTTGTCAATATAGACTTAATATGCATTCATTTCAGGGCAAATGGGAGACTAAAGGTCAGCAAGCTATACCCTGAGGGCTGAATCCACCCATCACCTATTTTGTAAATAAAGTTTTATTGAAACCTACCTTGATTGTTTGGTTATGCATTGTCAATGGCTTCTTTTGTACTATGATGGCAGAGAGGAGTATTTGCAGCAGAGACGTTGTCCTATAAGGCCTAAAATACTAACTATCTGGCCCTTTCTGGAAAAAGTTGGCCAACTCTTTTTTTTTTTTTTTAATGTTTATTTATTTTGTGTGTGTGTGTGTGTGTGTGTGTGTGTGTGTGTGTGTGTGAGACAGAGAGAGAGAGAGAGAGAGAGAGAGAGAGAGAGATAGAGAGAGAGGAAGCAAGCAGGGGAGCGGCAGAGAAAGAGAGAAAGAGAATCCCAAGCAGACTCCACATTGTCGGCATAGAACCCACCCTCACTAATCATGAAACAATGACCTGAGCCAAAATCAGGAGTTCTCTGCTCCACTGACTGAACCATCCCGGTGACCAGAGCTGGGCAACTTCTAAGATACAGCTGGCTGATTACACTTGTAGTACTGACCAGTTTGTGTGGGAAGGCTTGCTGACTTATAGTTCCAGCAAAAAAAAACCTTGGTGGGTATGGCTTGCAAATGCATCAGATCTGATGAAGATAAAAACAAAGTATTTAATCAAGGTGAAAAAAGTAATTGTAGAAATGAATATCATGAGGACTGGTTTTGTGTAAGTAAGGCAGGAAAAAGAATGTTACTGAAGGTAACCAGCTGACTATACTGCAAAGTTTTCCCGCAGGTGAGCGAGAGCTATCAAATGATAACAGTTACAATATTATTAGTTAACATTTGTTGAGAGATTATTGGACCTGGTATGTTGAGCACTTTACATGTTCATTCTAACAGCAGCATAATTATTAGACCCATTTTAGAGATGAAGAAACTAAAGCTGGATAAAGTAATTGCCCAAGATCTCACTGCAACTGGGTGATGGATCCAAGACTTGACCTTGGCCAATATCATTTCAGAAGCCATGCTCTGAGCCAGTAGGTACTAGTGCTAATCTGTAATGAACCCTTACTGTTTATCCAGCAGCCATGACTTTAGGAGAAGGATGGTAAGAATCCAATATAAGCAAGAAGAGTGATTAATCGTACAATAGTAGCAACACCAAAATGTTCCAATGACGACCAGTTGGAAATCCCTACGTCCTCAGGCCAACATTTACAGTGCTAATAGTTTAAGCTCTGAAGACTCAAATAGGATTTTTCTTTTCCTCTGTAGAATTTTCTTTGCCCAGAATTCTGGTTAAAAATCCATCTCTATAAGACACCTTACATAACCCTAGGAATTATTCTGACTTGCCAAACTCTTAAAAATAAAAGAACTTGATATTCCAAATTTGGGGGATTGGTGAATGAGAAGAGGAAATCTAGTTACTTAAGGAAATTCTCAAACTTACTCAACAAGGTGATTGTCCTGATCGAATAAACAGAGCACAACCCAGTCTGCTCTCGGACCACCGTCGGTGCTACAGAGAATACGGACCACGTGAGCACTCCCGCCATGTCTGTTGCTCTTCCCCCCAAGTAGAAAACAGTACGGTACTCATCTGTTGACGGATCCAGTTGAGGAAAATTGAGAGAGAGACAGTCTCAGGCTCCATGTTGGGTCAAGTTCCCTGGGAACGGACTCTGAGACGGAGACTGGCACGCAGGTGCATTGGAAAGTGCTGTTTGCAGGAGGAAGGAGGGGGCAAATGGGGAAGTCGAACTAATGATCCATCACAAGGAGCGGCTCTGGGAAGGCCTTGCAGAGCGGTTCTCAGCCAGGGCAAGGAGGCTGGCATGCGCACCTCCACACCACTCAGACATTAGATAAATGCTATTCCTCGGGAGGGCCATAACTTTGGGCAAGGCGGTTCACATTGGCTAAGGATGAGTCCCAGTGAGGGGTGCAGCTGTGGGTTCCGAAAGCCATTCTCTCCTTGTGGTGGAGGGAATCAGCACCTCGGCCTTGAAGGGGATCTGAGAGACCAATCACTATAGTTTCTGGCCCATTTTATTCTTGAAATATAGACTCTGGGTTGAAAGTTTCAGGGAGGCGTCAATGAAGAGTGCTTTAATTCACTTTATTGATAGTTTATGCCAAAGATCAGTTAAATAAAAGAAACTAAAGCTTTATAATTCTATGGTCTATCAGAAGCCTATGGTCTCCCATGGCAAGGTCCTTTTAGTCTCATTAAGGTTTCCTCAGAAATGCTTTTTACACTGGGATGGGCTGGCTGTCCACTTTCGGCCTGGGAAATTTCACTGTGGGTGTCTAAAGAACCAGGGAGACTAGGCGGGGCAATGAATGAAATAAATGGGAAAGATTGCTTGAATTTTATCCTTCCCAAGAGTTACCTTGAGGCTCAGTTTTGAACATAGTTAAAAAAAATAATTTTCTCATGTAGATTTTTTTCCCTCCTTAGTTTTTTCAGTCAGTTGGACCTCTACTAAGTCCAGCCCACTGGATCCTATAGCATGTTCTGGTTCAGGTAGATCATCAGATCTGCATAGCTGTTGTGTCTAACTCATCACAAGTTGTGCTGGAAGGGGACCCGTCCACACAGAGGTTCAGGACAGGGGCGTGTGGGTGGCTCAGTTGGTTAAGCTTCCCATTCTGATCTCAGCTCAGGTCACCATCTCACGGTTGGTGGGTTTGAGCCCTGCGTCAGGCTCTGCATGGACAGCATGGATCCTGCTTGGAATTCTTTCTCCTTTCTCTCTGCCCTTCCCCCACTCATGCTTGCTCTCTCTCTCTCTCTCAAAATAAATAAACTTAAAAGAAAAGATTAAAAAAACCCACAAAGGTTCAGTACAGAGAACATAGACTCTCGCAGAGCAAAGCGATAGCATCTGTGAGTTCTCAGGCCACATCACGGGAGGGGTGAGGAGCTCTTCAAAGGTTCGCGGGTATGGGGGTGCCTGGAGGGCTCAGTCAGTTAAGATCTGACTTCTGCTCAGGTCATGATCTCATGGTCCATGAGTTCGAGCCCCATGTCAGGCTCTGTGCTGACAGCTCAGAGGCTGGAGCCTGCTTCAGATTCTGTGTCTCCCTCTCTCTCTGCCTTTCCTCTGCTTGCACTCACTCTTTCTCCCTCAAAATAAATAAACATTAAAAAAATTTGCAGATATAACAATACAGATTAGAGACAAGAAGTAAAGTAGTGGATACAATTTTTGAAGGGAATAATAGGTAGAGAAAATTGTCTTGAATTTGTGAACCAACCCTCAATTTTCCCAGAAAAAAAAAAGACATTAGATTGCCTACATTATATCATATTTAGGATGAACCATTTTTTCCTTGCTGTGCTGGGCAATTTCATATCCATAAGCTCAGTTAACTATCACAGTGAAATTTCAAGTTAGACACCATTTAGCTTATTTATATAGGAGGAAACAGCGACGGAGAGAGTTTTTTAATGATTTGCCAGGTAAAGCCTGGATTTCAGCTAAACTAGTACAAGCCTCTTAGGATTAATTGAGCAAAAAGTTGCTTTAGGCTCAATTCTAGAAGAGCACAGAAACATCCGATGCTAAAAAAGAAAACAGTTGGGGTGCCTGGATGGCTTAGTCAGTTAAGCATTGACTTTGGCTGAGGTCATGATCTCATGGTTCACGAGTTTGAGTCCCTGGTCAGGCTCTGTGCTGATAGCTCAGAGCCTGGAGCCTGCTTCAGATTCTGCCTCCCTCTCTCTCTGCCCCTCCCTCTCCTCCTAAAAATAAACATTAAAATTTAAAAAATAAATAAAAAAGAATCTGATTAACACATGCTTAAGACTCTTAGTCATACTTCATATGACATTAGTGGTCCATTAAAATCTTGATCATCTATTGTTTTAGATCAAAGCAGAAATTTTACTTCATGAGTTTACTTATTTTATTTTTTTTACTTTTATTTGCATTTATTTTATGACTTCACTTATTTTAAGGAGTTTTTACATTTATTTTCAGTTTATCTTTATCTTTCTTGAACTCACAACCTTGAGATCAAGAGTCGTTATGCTGTGTCAGTTGAGCCAGCCAGATGCCCCCAAAGATCATTGTCAACTCACAGTCTGGTCCTGGGAAAAGGCTAAGGTCAAATGTGGTGAAATGTTCGGAAGGATCTAAGGTGAGTTACCCATAGGCCATGACTACACATAAACTATGCTGAGGAGAATTATTTTCCCATGGTTTTTGTAATGGAAATGAGTTGAATTTCTGGGGCAGCCACTCCAAGCGTAGGACCATTTCAACGGACATGTGTGAGAGAAAGTGATAGAAAGGAGGGTAATTGAAGTCTGAGCCAACTCCAACTACAAGAGTTTTCCATTTTCTTGACTTTCTAGTTTCCATTCCTGCTAAGCCTGACAGTTTTTGTTCGTTTGATTTTGTTTTTCATGACGAGAAGGCCACTGTATCTGGGATCAAAAATCATGGGTTCTTGCCCGGTTCTCCAGCCCTTTACTATGAGGAACATTGCAACCCACAGCACTGCTGTTCTGGTTTCCTCATCCCATCTTGTAATAGTGACCTTCCTGGGTTACTGCAAGCCCCAAGTGACATAATGTAGTTAAAAATGGATTGTAATTTTCAGTGTACTCTGCAAATATTTTTTAAAAATGTATTGCTACGGCCTCTTGGATCCAGTGGAATTCGAGTGCTACTTTACGCATTCTGAGATCCTGAAAATACTCTGTTTGCTTTTGCTCAGTAACTAGCTCCAGTCCTTGGCAAGTTTCCTCAGATGGAACTTGTAAAATTATTGGTGTCCTTTCTTGGCATAGGTGTCACCTTTTCCACACCTTGTGAGTGTGAGGGCATGAATCCATCCTTACGTGACCTCCGTGAGTGCAGGCCAGCATGGTCCGGCCTCCGTACTTTCTGCTGAGCGCTTTCTTGAAGGGGACCAACCTAAGATTTTATCCAATGTACCAAACAGGAAGCTTCCCATAAACCCCTCCTCCTGACAATCCCTCCTATCATTTTTTATCAATCTGGCTTCTTCCCTCCAGGCTGCTCCCCTCACCTAATTCCTCCTACAAACCCACCTCCTCATTCCTGCAGCCTGGACAAGCCCAGCTCTGGCCGACCAGGCAGGCCACAGGATTCGTGGTCAGTGCCATGGTTTCTGACCTTAGCAGAGATGCACATTTCCTGGTATCCTACTTTTCTTCCTGAGAATGCTCACAGAACATTTCGAGGACAGAATTCTTCACATCATTAAGTCTGAGACAGGTAGTTCCTTGGTAAGGTTGACATCGGAACCATCTGGACTTTTGAGTGGCGGTCAGGAATCTTCTGTCTCCTGGTTTCACCACTTTTCTGCAGTAGTAACTCAGTTGGGTCCCAAGAAGAGGGCAAGTTTCCATTGTTTATCACTCGAAAACCTGGGATGTATTTCACTGATATTTGAAATTAGCCACCACAGATAACATCAGCCTACGGGACATACCTGAGTTACAAATAACCCTTTTGGAAAATGGTGCATGTGTAAGCTGAGGGTTGCATGTCTAGACAGATCTGGGCATCTGATCTCATTTTCTTTTTCCTGAGAAATTTGACCAGTAATACTTACCTGTGCACATATTCCCATGTGCTCAGCGAATTATAGCAACGACATAGATAAGAACAGGCCAAAGGTCACATGCACTTACCCAGGAGGTTCTCTCCTTAACTTTATTCCTTTCTCTCCATCTCAAGATTGCCTCTCAGAACAGAAAGAGGGCAGGAGGAATATTATTATTGAGACAAGTCCGTATTCACTTAATTTGTTTTTTAATTTTTTTTTAACATTTATTTATTTTTGAGAGACAGAGAGAGACAGATCATGAGCAGGGGAGGGACAGAGAGAGAGGGAGGCACAGAATCAGAAACAGGCTCCAAGCTCTGAGCTTCCAGCACAGAGCCTGATGTGGGGCTCAAACCCACAAACTGTGAGATCATGACCTGAGCCAAAGTTGGACGCCCAACAGACTGAGCCACCCAGGTGCCCTTTAATTTCTTTTTATTTTAAGTAAACCATTTGCAAGGGCCCATGCTTTATTTTTAGTAAGGGACTCCTTTCAGTAAACTCCATAACCCATCACGGTTTACCTGAGTGCTGTGACATTATGGTTGAGAACTGTCAGTTTGGGGTGTGAGTGTAAATTTATAATGTTTTCCTGAACTTCCCTTTCCTCTTACCTACCATCGTGCTGGCTCTGGAACAGAGAGCAATTACAAGCTTCTCAGCGTTTGTATGGATTGCAGCCATCTATACTCTCTGCGAAGGGGGTATGGAATAAACGTGTGCATCGCACAGGCTGTTAAGTGAGCCAGATATAGCAAACTAAGACAGATAACGACGTGGCCTGGGGCCTACCATGGCTGAAGTCATTCCTCCCTGACAAGTGTAAGAGCTCTTTTGCCCTTAAGGCCCCCAGTTCCACTGGGCTCCGGGCTGTCATCCTCTTCTCCACAGAACACGTGAGGTCATTAAGAGAAGTGCTGATGCCATGCTAGGGGCCATGATCTTCCCTGCCACCAGGCTGCAGCTGATGCGTGGATGACATTTCTTTGGTGTCAAATCCAGGCAGAGCATTGTCCTACCTATCCCAATATCTGTTGGAAATCCACTCTGGGAAAGAATTTAATTGGTTCTACCTCAATTCAGGTAAGACCAAGAGGCAAGGATAAAGGTGCAACACAAGGGCAATCCTGGAGTCCAAGTAACTCAGGACGATCCCTGGATAGAGAGAACCTTGCACGTTAGTCTGCGTGAGCCTGAATGGCTCTGGTTAAATCCGGATATAATGTGGGTGGGGGTGTATATCATATTTATGTGGATCTCATAGGTATGTTTGTATCTCCTGGCATATGGAGTGATGGTCTTGTTCACGATGAGAGTATGGTCCTGAGAAATTTCCTTTTTAAAGTTAGAAATAGCATAGTGGGCATCACGTGCTGTTCCTGGGCACAGGCACTTTTCTTCCATGCTTTCGGGCAGTGTATCTTCCCCCACTTCTCCCTTACTCCTCACAAGGTAGCATGGGATTCATTGGACCCCTGTGGTATCTTGATCTTCTTTTCACCTGATTCTGCTAGGAATGAATACAGAGTACAGCGCAAGACCAGAGAAGAAATGTGCCTTGTACTTCCTGCATAATACTGCATCCGGAAAGTCTTTCCTCATTTGGGCCCGGGCTTTCGTCAGTTAGCAGGGGCCAAAACCCAAATCAGTGCCACGAGCACCACTACTGCTGCCATCACTGTGCCCACCATCACCATGACTATCATCACCACCACCGTCACCATCTCCACCGCCACCAGCGTCCTTGCCACCACCAGCACCATCACCGATATCACCACCGCTGCCACCACCCCCACCACATCACGACTACCGTCACAACCATCACCAAAATCAACATCACCATCACTACCACCGGCACCAGCACCATGATCACCCCCATTGCCACAGCTGGAGCAACTCTTCAATCCTCTAGAATCTAGAATGAATTTGTTTAAAGGCACCTTTCTCTTAGAGAGTTAAGGTGGGTGCATTGCCCTCTTGGGTTTCAAGAAACAGATTCTCAGACAACCTTTGTTGTCAGCAGCTTATTATAGGGATACACAGATAAATAAACTGAAAATTCTCCTGAGCACCATGGTCAAAGTTTATGAAATTGAATGTAGTTCATCCATTACAGAATAAATAGCTCTAAGATCTAAGAATAACTCTAGTATTTGTTCCCTCAGAGTCAGTTCTTTAATGCCCCCTGCCTCTTGACACTATCAAGACTCAATGTCTGCCTGTCTCTGCTTATATTCCTACTTTTGCCTTGAACGGACAGCCTCTCTCTCTTTTCTCCCTTCTCCATCCTTTGGCGTTCGTTTACTCAAGTCTTCAATGCTCCCCACCTTCAGTCTGCGCTCTCTTACATTTGTTCCTACTTCCTTGCTCCCTGGGTAGATGCATATTCTTCTGCAAATTCTTCAGGATGGACACAGATTCTACTGATTCATTGACAGTATAAGTGCCACTGTTGACAGAATTCTCGTACTGGGTCACTTTTCACATGTTGACTAGCCTGTAAGTGACTGACTTGAAGCAGGCAGTCCCCGGCCCAATGACTTAGGTCAGTGTGATAGAGATGTTGATGCAGGGATTGTGCTTTATTAAGGGAGGAACTGATTTTTTCTACTTTATTTAGAATGTAGCTGTGGGAGTGTCTTATCTTCTCTAGATAAGCCATCATTCTGGGTTCTTTGTGCATGATGGTTACCAGATTTAGCAAATAAAGGAGCAGGTAACCCCATTAAATTAGGATTTCAATTAAGCAAATACTTTTTTTTGTATGTGTGTCCCAATCATCAGATAGAGCTGTCTTTAAATCAGCGACATTACTATTGCTGTCACCACCCCAGATAAAATACTGGGCCCTTCCTCATGTCACACTATGCCATGTGATGTTAGAAATCATGTGGCACAGATGCTTCTTTTCTTTTATCCCAAGGTCCCATAGTCAGGCATTGCCTTAACATTCTACTCGGCTCTCAAATACTACCATAGCCTCTGCTCATAAATGTGTCCAATCCAAAGGAGGTACTTTTTTATTATTTAAATTCAATTTAGTTAACATACAGTATAGTCTTGGCTTCAGGAGTAGAACCCAGTGATTCATCTCTTACATAGGACACCCACTGCTCATCCCCAAAAGTCTCCTCCTTAATGCCCATTGCCCATGTAACCTCCCCTCCAGCAACCCTCAGTTCATTCTCTGTGTTTAAGAATTTCTTAAGGTTTGCCTCCCTCTCTCTTTTATCTTATTTTTTTTCCTTTCTCCTATGTTCAACTGTTGTGTTTCTCAAACTCTACATGTGAGTGAAATCATGATATCTTTCTCTGACTTATTTTGCTTAGCATGATACCGTCTAGTGCCACCCACGTTGTTGCAAATGGCAAGATTTCATTCTTTTCATTGCCTAGTAGTATTCCATTGTGTGTGTCCATTCATCAGTCAATGGACATTTGGGCTCTTTCCATATTTGGCTATTGTCGATGCACTGCTATAAACATCGGGGTGCATGTGCCCCTTTAAATCAGCATTTTTGTATCGTTTGGATGAATTCCTAAAAAGAGGCATTTTCAAGTCGGCTGAAGTAAGGGCTCCCAACCCAGCTGAAGGGAAGCAGTGCTTAAAGCCATATGGTTTTAGCTCTGGTCATTGTAAAGTAGCCTAGATGGAGAGGCACCCAAGGCCATGCAACTCACAAGTGGCAGAGCTGGGAGGGGCTCAGGGGTCTTGAAATGATCACTCTTTCCCATACAGCCTCACCAGTGCTATGTAAGACATGAACAAGTGTGCACAAACCTCTTGTGTAGCCATTTAATACTCCACATGCTTATTCTATTTAAAAGTTTACAAACTCTTGTCTTACATTTATGGCAGATGATGCTTCGCAAAATAAAAGGACCACTTTTTCACACAGATGTTATTTAAAAATTTTTTTTCCAACTTTGCAGATGAATGGAAAAGAGGCCCAGAAGGTCAAATAACTTCTCTGAGGTTAAATAGCTCATAATAGGAAGACCTGAGAGGCACAACCAGACCCTTTTAATGTAAACTCATTGCTTTTTTTCATCACAAAAAAAGGGCACTGCAGTTCCTTCACAAATAGTATTATTACCATTTATCGATGACTTGCTATGTGTCGCAGGCATTATTTAATTCTTGCAAAATTCCTGTGGAGTTAAGTACAGTATTATTGTTTCCATTTGATGAAGGCAAATGGAGCTCAGAGCAGGGTAGTGACTAAAAGGGTGGAAGCAACTAGTCAGCCTCCCTGGGTTTGAATCCCAGCCTCACCTGTGATCATCCCCATGATATCTGGCCAGTTACTTAACCATTAGGACTGCAGTTTGCTCAGGGGTAAAATTCAGGCAATCGTGATATCTCACGCTTGTTGTAAATACTCTATGAGAAATGTGTACGGTGAAGAGAGTAGGTCTGGACACTACAAGAGGCACTTAACAAAGGCTAACTAGTTTTATTATACTGTGTTTACTGTTGAAAATTTTGCTCAAGGTTAAAAGGAGTGCTCCTTCAAAAAGTCCTGTCTGAATGCATTTATAATTTGATTTCCTCTATGCGCATCTTTGTATCTTTTAGGCTTTTGGTATAGGGATTATTAGATCTCCTTTACGAGTCTTCTGTGAGCCCTCTAGTTTTCACTGAGCCTCAAATTATGTATTTGATTTCTTACAATTTACTAAATTTTGTTGTTACCTAAAGGGCTGTTTTGTGTGTGTTAAGTGCATCTCCCCAGTTAGCTTGGAATTTCTTGCCAAATGAGAACATTTCTGCCTCTTCTATTTCAGAGATAAATACAAAGTTGAATTTTAATACATACTGTAATGTTGGGGGGACTTTTTCGGTTTTTTTAGTTGCTCATCCTCTCTTTGGTGAATTCACCCTCATTCACTGTTGGTCTACGTGGTTCAGACAGCGTTAACTCCATCGTATTTCAACTGTCTCCATCAGCTCTTGGGCCTGGGTCCAGGCCGGGCGGCCTCACGGGACATCTCCACCAGGATTGGCTCAAGCCAGGCATGTGACCCAAGCCCAGCCTATCAGGTGCCTTCCTGAGACACAGCCAAAGCTCATGAAAAAAAGGACATTTGCTTCTCTGGAATGGGGAGCATCAGGGACCATGGAAGTCTTTTTTGCCACCATGTGGGGGAAAAAATGGACTTTAGAATCAAACTCAGAGCGATTCAGAGGAAGAAGAGAAGGAGCGTGAGAGAGTGAGAGAGAAAATGGCATGGCGGAGTTCTACAACTCAGCTGGGCGCGAGCTAGCCGTGCCCGTGGACTTACAGTTTTGTTCCCTTGGAAGCCGGTCATGGTGAACACCCCAGCGTGTTGACTTTGATGACTGACTTTAAACATGGAAGGCCTAGCTTCTCTAGGGGGTTTGTTAGGAGTGGGGGTTGTCGGTGTCTGCTCACTCTCTCATCGGGGAAATCACTGGCTGTTCCCTCTGAGAGTTTTCCATAATAAGGGCTTGGGGGACAATCATAAGCCACTTTCAATTAGGTTTCCTGGAACAGGTTTTAGTCTAATGAGGTCATTAACACATGGTGACACATCAGGGCTGCCTGATACCATCACCGAAGGAAGGATAATTTCCCTTCTTTTTTGAGAATAGGGAACACCTGCGGCACACAGGCCCACACCTTGTGAACTTGGGATGTAGGCCACGGTCGTAATAGTCATTAATTTTCAGTCAAGCCAGGATAAATGTGAGATAGAGCTTTGGGTATGATTGCCTGTTGGTCTCTATTAATGAAACCAGCGAAGACTTTTGCGGAGGGAAAAAGAGCATGCAGTGGAACTGCTATGTCTGCATTTAGTTTTGGAAGCAGAACCAGACAGGAGAAATCTGCTGATGTTGGCCATTAGCACACCGGCTTCTGCCCCTGGTATGTCGCTAACAAGCTTTGTGATTAAAGGGATAAGTTCGCGTTGAATAACCCCTTGCCAGTTCCCCCTTGTGACCAAGGCACGCACTGGTGAGATAGCCGTCTGGAGTTGTCTGCAGTGCACGCTGTCTGTATAATCCTGGCAGCTGGACTGGGCACCACACGCCATCCAGCTTGGCTAAATGGCCCAGAGCTTTGACAAAATGCTCAGAGGCACTTGGATGAACTCTGTCACTTTATTCTTTTATATAAATCCAACACTGACTTTGCAAATGCCGCACGCGCATGCCTTTGGTGTGTAACTGACAATGGTGTGATGTTTTATAAAATGATCTTTCAAGGAAAAACAATTGGTAGCCATTCTAGGGGCATTTTAAGGGGCTGAGGTGAATTTATGAGGAAGAAAATACTGTCTTGGGGTAACCTTGGAAATGACCTGCTCACATCTACTTTCGAAGGGACCTGCTTCGGGAACACTGATTAACCTCTTCCAGTTTCTGCTCCTCTGGAGTCCCTATGGCCTTCACTCTGAAGTCACACTGCCGACAGCCTGTTCCCAGTGAGTGACTTGGGCAACGTGGTGTTATTAGAACCAGGACATTCCTTCCTGCCACAGGATTTCTCTGATGGACAGTTTTGGTCAGGAGCCAATGGTCACTTTTGGAGACCATTGGCCTGACCAGAATTTTCTGAGAACTTCTCTTGTCTTCTGAAGTTCTTACCCAATTGCCCCTTCTCACTCCCCTTTCTCAGAAAGAAGTCCTTATCATGTTTGTGTTCTCGCTCCTCTTTTACCCTCCACAGACATGTATGTATAGGGATACATTTCTACATGTATAGGGGTGACATTTCTACATGGTAATGATTTGGGAGAAGACTGAAGCAGATTTTGATATGTGAAGGTACACATGGCAAATTCTAGGTAATCATTGGAGAAATAACCTAAAGAAATACAGTGAAGGACCACTAAAAGTTAAAATGCTACATTAGAAAATAGTGGGAGTGGGGCACCTGGATGGCTCAGTTGGTTAAGCATCCAACTCTTGATTTTGGCTCAGGTCATGGTCTCACGGTTCATGAGATCGAGCCCTGCATCTGGCTTTGTGATGGCAGCACGGAGCCTGCTTGGGATTCTCTCTCTGTTTCTATCTCTGCCCCTCCCCTGCTCACGTGCATTCATGCTCTCTGTAAATAAATAGATAAATAAATAAATAAACTTTTAAAAAAGAAAATATTAATATGAAAGAAAGAAGTAAAGAGAGAAAAGGGGAACAAAAAAGGACCTGAGATGCATATAAAAACCAAAAATCAATGGCAGATGTTAATCTAGCTGTATAATAGCATCAAACAGATTAACCAACTAAACCAAAAGACAGAGATTGGCAGATTGGAATAACGGTAAACAGAAAATGACGACTCCAAGAAGCAATTCTATGCTACCTATAGGAGACACAGTTGAGATTCAAAGATACAAATACTGTTGTTAGTGTTATTGTTTTACTTTTTCAAAAAGTTTATTTATTTTGAGAGAGAGAGAGAGAGAGAGAGAGAGGAAGTGAAGAGAGAAGGAGCAAGAAAGCATCCCAAGGAGGCTCTGCACTGTCAACACAGCCCAATGCAGGGCTTGAACCCACAAACTGTGAAGTCATGAACTGAGCAGAAACCAAGAGTCAGATGCTTAGCCAACTCAGCCACCCAGGCACCCCATTGTTAATGTTTTATAATTTACACTTATAAATGTTAAAGACTCAGCAATACATTCTGATAATTATTTCTTCATATAATTTTTATATAATTTTATGACTGTTAGAGAAGGTGAGCAACAAAAAGAAATCAAGTGTTCATTTATGGTTTAGTTATGCCATTCTACTTATTCTTCATTTACGCTTCCCTTAATTTATTCCTCTGTCCACCATTGATGGTCATTTTCTTAGTCCAGTAGCACCTTGCTTCTGCCTACATCCTTTGTACCATTATTGACGTATACTGACATTTCTGTATGGTACAGGTCTAACAGAATATTTTATATGTATGGTTTCTACATTTGCTTCTGAAATGACGTAAGAAAATAAAGGTAAGGAAATATGTATTTGTATTGGTTTTACTCTTTAAGAAATTTTTGTTTTTAGATCATCTCTAAGCCCAACATGGGACCTGAACTCACACTGAGATCAAGTATTGCATGCTCTACTGACTAAGCCAGCCAGACACCTTTATGTTGTCTTTTATAATTACGTAATTATTTTTACCAGCATTTTTTGCTTTTTTCTTCGTATGGATCCAAATTGCTGATGTCACATGCTTTCTGCTTCAAGAACTTCCCTTAATATTTTCTGTAAGGTGGGTCTAGCAATAAATTCTGGTAGCTTTTATTTATCTGGAAATGTCAAATGTTGGATTTGAAAGATAAATTACTGGACAGAAGACTTCTGGTTCCATTCTTTGAGTCCCTTGAATATGGTATATCTGCCTTCTGCCCTGCATTGTTCCTGATGGGAATTCAGTTGTTAATCTTATTTGGATTTCCATGTAAGTGATGAGTTACTTTTCTTCCATTGCTTTCAAGATTTCCTCCTTGTCTCTGGATTTTAATGTTTTTAATATAATGTGTCTGTTTGTGGCTTCTCTTTGAATTCATCATACTTGAATTCCATTGAGTTACCTGGATGAGCGTATTTATGTTTTTCAATAAATTTGAGGACATTTGAGCCATTATTTCCTTCAACATTTTTATCATCTCCTTTCTCTCTGTCTTCTCCTCTCCTGGTAATCCTTTTCTGTAGATATTAGTGTTATTACTGTGAAATAGAAATAAATTGTTCATTTTTCCTCATTTTTCTTTTCTCTGTTCTTCAGATTGCATAATCTCTACCAATCCATTATCCAGTTCACTAATTCTTTCTTTTGCCAGTTCAAACATACTGTTGAGTCTTTTTAGTACATTTAAAATTTTAACTATTGTACATTCCATCTCTGGATTTCTTTGGGATCCTTTTTATAATTTCAGACTTTATTCCACCTCATAAAGTATAAGTGAAAGAAGTTGAGTTGGTCTTCTGAGAAAGCTCCTTAAAGGGGAATAAACAAATGGATTGATTTTTTTGCTCATTCTATCTTTCCTGTGTTTCTTGCTCTGGATGTGGGCAAAATGGCTTTAAAATCACTTTGGTCCTGGAGATGTCCTTGAAAATTGAAACTACACACCAGGGATGGCAAGCAGAAAGACAAAAGGAGCCTAGGTCCCTATGAAGACACTGGAGTTTGGGCCCTGATAAAGAGACGACAAACTTTCACATCATCCAAATCACACCTATTTCTAATTTCTATTAATAGCTGGTGAAAGTCATTACCACAATGTCATCTATTCCACATTTTGAGACATTAATCCCTACTTACATGGTATATGTATATAATGTGTATATGTTGTGAATGTTGTGTTTTTCTGATTTTTGTCTGGAAATGGCAACTTGCAGAGAATTCTTCTCCACATAGTACATAAACGTGCATCCAGAAGTGGTGCTGAATTAAATACACACACACACACATATTGCACTCTGCAACCTCAAACAACTGTATTTATCCATAGAGTTGTTCTTTAATATCAATGGAGAATGAATTCAAGAAAGAAAACTGTGATCTCCAGCTTTTCATTCTTATAAATGGTTTCCTTCATTGAAGAAGTTACTATTCACATGTGTTTGAGCTTTTCAACTAAAATTTAAGAACATCTGAAGTCCCATCCACATGACCCATTCCTTCACAGCTGATTTTGATCACGGGATGGTGATAAAATTAGTCCATGCGCCTTTATTGAGTCCTTAAGTATGTGTGAGTCACTGTTCTCCCTGCTTTATGTGTAATTCATAGAGAGATTTGTGTGATATGTACTGTTACTATCCTCATGTGACAGCGAAGGAAAGAGAGGCAGAGAAGGTCAGACAAGTAGTCCGAGATCACACCGTTAATAAATGGTGACCTGGAACCCAAAATTTGGCCAATTGCTCCAGCGTTTGTGCTCTTATGAACCGCACTGTATCTAGACATGAATCTGCTTTTTGTCTTAGCAGTTCTTCTTGCTATATGAACATCGCTCATTTCTTTATAACACTTACTAAGAAAGTGCTTTAAAGAATATTTTTATATGCCTAAATTATAGTTACACTTGCAGATAGTCCAACTTATCTTTTTGTTTTCCTGCATAAATCTATCCTTAGACATAGTAGGGGAAGAAGGAACAAATTAATTTCATTGATACTGAACTAATATGCTCACCATTTTCTATATAACCAGCAATTTTTGACATATTATGCTATTGGTGTGCCATGAGATGTATCAAGTTCCAGCTGTTACTACTAATAAAGAATCGAGATTCATGATTGACTTCCTTTTTATATAAAGTGGAGTAGATTCAAAGTATTGTGATTACTGTGCTTATCCGTGTTCCTATAAGTTTTCACATGTTGGGGAGGATACTATAATTGCTAGGAAACATACTTAACCCATATCCTATTTTATCTGTCTTGCGTCTCTGAATACATCAGAGAAAAGAGGTTAAGAATCATTGGTCTAAGTGCTCAACCATAGTTGTCTACATTATAGGTTTGTTGACTGAATTAAGAAGTATGAAGGCCAATTTAACAGTTTTTTGAGGTCTATGTTGGGATTGGCTCAATGGTGGGGATCATCTTATGGATGATTTAACCAAACTTTTAAAGCTATTGTCCTTTTACTTGCCTGGGTTTGGATGTTGCATTGACCATTCAGTAGGCACAAATATTATTTAACAGTCGTCCTACAATATACCTTGGGTAGGTAGGCCTTCCCGGTACATGATTTCAATAACCCAAGTCAGGTTTTCATATGTAAAAGTGAACACTGGAGGCACCAGAAAAGCAATTCCTATTGCTGAGTATGAGAAAGTATCACTGAATGGGTGGGGCTCCTGGAGAGCTCAGTCAGTTTAGTGGCTGATTTCGGCTCAGGTCATGATCTTACAGTTCATGGGTTCTAGCCCCGTGTCTGCTTCTGATTCTGTGTCTCTGTCTCTCTCTGATTCTCCCCCACTCACACTCTGTTTCTCTCTCTCAAAAATAAATAAACATTAAAAAAATTTTTTAAGAAAGTATCATTGAACTGGTAAAGCACTTCGGAACGAAGAGTGCTGTGGAATGTGAGATATTATTATGGGAAACAAAACAGTGGAGGACATAGCTTTCACCTGCAGAGGATTAGTACCGTTGACTTTACTGCATTAGACTCAATGACCTGCTTTTTGGGACAGCGATGTTGGGGGGGGGGGACTACCAGGTGCGTTGGGGTGGGGGACCCTGCACCAAGCACTGACTAATGATTTCCGGGCTGAGAGTAGATGTCATTAATGACCCTTTTTATTCATGCAGAAGTTCCCAAAGAGGAGCGTAATGTTCCATTAGTAATAATTGAAAAACTCTTTCTTCGGGATTATGTCAAAACCTAAAGATGATGCTTCTGCCAAAACATTTTGGTGACAAACGTGTGAAGTGCTTGACAGCAGGTGCTACTGCAGTCAAAGAGGCTTCTTGAGGAGATTCTCAGAGAAGCTGGAGGAAAGGGGCTAACGTGAGACTGAGTGTCAGCATGAAATTTCTACCCAAGGCCTGGTCTTAAAGAACCACAGGACTCCCTCTCTTTGATAGCCCAAGCCTTGTTGTGTGCAAGTTTTCACCAATACGGGTGGAAACAGAAAATGAAGATGCACTGGATAGGTAGGCCTTTCCACTGTGTAATTTTAACTTTTATCCTTTCTGTAGAATGAGCATGTATATGAATTCACGAAAAAGGGGAAGCGGGGTGGGGATGAGGCAAGAAAGAGAGAGAGAGGGAAATAATATGAGCTATGATATCAGAGATCCAGTCTGAAGACCACCTGCTTCCCTGTGCTGACACGTGGCTTCTAAGTTCTGCCTCATTTTTATTTAAACTTTTCTTCCTGATACCCATTCAAGTGTGTGAGTGCTCAGTACACAGCACCACAGGGTAAAAGCTAATCTGAATGTTGCCTTGGAAGTCCTGCTACTTGAAAGAAAGAAAGAGAGAGAGAGAGAGAGAGAGAGAGGAAGGAAGGAAGGAAGGAAGGAAGGAAGGAAGGAAGGAAGGAAGGAAGGAAGAAAGAAAGAAAGAAAGAAAGAAAGAAAGAAAGAAAGAAAGAAAGAAATATGGTACTCCAATTTAGCCCTGCAGTTTCCACTACTCCATTTGGCCTCTTCTGTTCTCTGTACATGTTTCCTTCATTGCATGTATTTTACCGTGTCGCTTAGTTTTTGCATGTGCCCATGTCTGTCTACTGGGCTGCAAGTTCCTCAAGTCCTGGGACCCCATCTTACTGAATGAATGACCTTGGCCCTTTACACATTAATGACCTCTTTGTGCCTTCATTTCCTCATCTGAATTGGAATAAAAATCGCTAATCTTTTTATGTCCTAAGTATCAAAAAAGATAAATCTTATTAAAAATCTACTAACACAGCCTTGGTGCATCATAACTGCATTATAAGAAGGAAACTTAGGGGGCGCCTGGGTGACTCAGTCAGTTGAGCCTCTGACTTCAGCTCAGGTCATGCTCTTGTGGTCACTGAGTTCCAGCCCTGCCTTGAGCTCTGTGCTGACAGCTCGGAGCCTGGAGCCTGATTCAGATTCTGTGTCTCCATTTCTCTCTGCCCCTCCCCTGCTCACACTCTGTCTGTCTCTCTCAAAAATAAATAAAAACATTAAAAAAAAAAGAAGGAAACTTAAGCTGTGGATCTAAAATGGAGATTAAAAACTATCAAGTGAAATTATCTTGGGTTCTCCAGAGTAGGGAATTGCCAAGTCTGTCCCCAAGTAAGCCTAACCTCAATCCATTCTTCTGCCCTCCAAGACAAAGCTAAGGTTTCAGCTAGGGGATGGAGAGAATCATGGGAGCATTGGTCAAATTAAGAGACTTGGCATGAGGAATGAATTTGGGGTGGTAAAAAGGAATAGTGTTATACCACTTGAGCAACATGGTCAGTGAGTTTTGGGGACAAGTACTATTAGAGAACATAGATATACGAACAGGGATCACAGAATGCCATGAAACGCCTCTAGGTGCTACGGCACATAAAGGTGGATCAAAGGGAGACTATGGTGTTCTAAAAAATTAGCGTTTTAGAGCAATTTTCTTGCAAATTTACAGGCTCCTTCTGAATCATTTACACTTATTATTTCAGTGTGGTAGTTTTACAGATTCTGAATTGTTTTTCATATATATATGTGTCACTTGGGCTTTTTCGGCCTCCATGCATTTAGAACTACTTTTCGAAGGGAAGTGGTAGGTTTGAATTGATCCACCCAGTTTCCCTTGTGATGGCGGCCATAGATTTATGTGATAGCTGATCAAAGTTAAAACTGCACTTTGTGACCTTACAACAGATTCTTTTTTCCTACAAGTTTAACTGGATGACATTGAGGTTGAACTTCCTCAATGGTGCTGGAGTCTACAGCTGCAGTGGTACAGAGATTGCTTTCATGGGCATAATTTACAAAAAACTAAACTTTTTCTTTTTTCAATTTTTGAGGCATGTTTGAGAGAGAGAGAGAGAGAGAGAAAGAGAGAGAGAGAGAGAGAGAGAGAGAGAGAGAGAGAGAGATGTGTGTGTGTGTGTGTGTGTGTGTGTGTGTGTGTGTGTGTGTAGGCTTTATACCCAGCACTGAGCCCAAGGCAAGGCTTGAATTCACAACCTCCAATCAAGACCTGAGCTGAGATTGAGTGGGACTTGTACCTGACTGAGGCACCTACATGCCCTTGTGTGTTTGTGTTTATTAGAGCATGGATGGGGAAGCCAAGTCCAGTCTACTGCTCATTTTTGCAAATATGATTTTCTTGGAACACAGGCACATCCATTCATTTTTGTATTGTCTGTGATAATACATTCTCATGCATAAATACATCCTCATAAAGGCATAGTTGACTAGCTACAGAAAGAACTATGACTCTTCACACCTAAAAAATTTATTATCAGGCTCTTTACAAAGTTTATCATCCCCTATACCTAGAGAAAATTTAAGCAAAAAACATTCTTGCAGGTGGTTTTCCCATGGAATAAACTAAATTTTGGAATCAAATTTCACCATCCCAGTATCTCAAGGTCAAATTCGGGGCGCCTGGGTGGCTCAGTCGGTTAAGTCTCCAGCTTTGGCTCAGGTCAGATCTCACATTTGTGGGTTCGAGCCCTGCGTCAGGCTCTGTGCTGACAGCTAGCTCAGAGTCTGGAGCCTGCTTCTGGTTCTGCGTCTCCTTCTCTCTCTGCCCCTCCTCCTCTCATGCTCTGTCTCTCTCTGCATCAAAAATAAATAAAACATTTTAAAAAAAGGTCAAATTCATTAGGCTAAAGATGTTAAACCAAAAAAAAATATTTTTTTGTAGAAAAAAATTAAACAGAGGGAGTATGAGAGAAATATATTGGTGCTAAAAGCATTTTTGACTTGAAGTTGGAATTTCAGAGGTTCCTAAAAGCCTGTAGAGTTTGTATTTTTAGAATTCTATGAACAACAGTGCTATTTTTAAAGTATGCGAATTTGAACAACACCAAATGTTTGAATACTGATATTTATATCTAGCAAAGGAGTTGTATTCATGATATATAAAGAACTGTTACAACTCAGTAATAAGATGGATAATCTAATAAATATGGGCCAATATATGAATAGATACTTCACAAAAGAAGAGAGATGTATGGTCAATTAGCATGTGAGTCTATACTCAACATAGTTACTTATCGGGGAAATAAAAGTTAAAATGACAGTGACCTAACTCCAGGCACACATCAGAAGGGCTGAAATGAAGAGAACTGAAAATGTGGAAAGCTGGTAAGGATTTGAAACAGATGGAGCTCTTGTGCTTTGCTGGTGGGGATAGCTCTTTATGTTTCTTGGAAGTCTGTGTAGTGGTTTTTCTGCAGAGGAAGCCTTTCCACATTTCTGGGATGTTCTTGTTTCTAGGCTGGTAAGTTCTTTCCTCCTCCCTCCACCATTCTTTTCTCTTAAAATCAATGCAGGTGAGAAGGTGGGTGGTGGGTAAGGGACATGGGGTGGGTGGGAGGGTAGGTTTTTTTGTTTTGTTTTGTTTTGTTTTTAAATCAATCTTGCTTAATACTGTCCATTAGCTATCATGCCTGGTCAGCAAAATAATTAAGTGTGGAACACATGACTTTGTGTTGGTTTGTTTTGTGAAAAAGGTTGAATGCAAAATTGGAGAAATTAACATGTTATAAACCTTGTAAATTTTTTTGTGGGCCCAAGGCAGACCTGATGAGAGGGACATGCACCCCCAGAGTCACCCCCCTCCACCAGGTCCCAGAAACCATCCTGCAATGGGCATGGCAGTGGCGGTGCAGATCCCAGCAATTAAGTGAAGAAAGGGAAAGCAAAGATTTCCTCCCAAACCTTTAAAGGGGTTTTTATTTTGTTTTTTGTTTGTTTGTTTGTTTTTCGTTCTGGGTTGGTTTTCCTACTTCTGAATTTTTACTTTTAAATCTTAGAGGTTACCCCGCAGCTGCAGGCGTGACGGGCAATGAGCAGGGGAAGAACCAATGGGAAAGTGTTCGAAACCTCGTGTGTTAGCTAACAAGGCTTCTGAATCTATCACTGTGGTCCTCAGAGAAGGCTGGAGGAGGTAGCAAGGAGATGCTGTGTCAGCTACCAGGGCCTTAAACAAATCGGTGTGTCTTTGGATTTTAAAATTATTCCCATGCAGCTTATTTTATTTTTGTTTAATCAGATAAACGAGAGGGTTTTTCCATGGGAAAAAAAAAAAGTGGGGTAATCATTTTGAAACAGTGTGGCCGTGCGTTAATTAGAAAGTTAAATACACACTTAACCTATGACGCAGGTATTAATACGTGGAATACTATTTAGCAAAAAACGATTGAACCTGATACATACAACAACACGTAAGAATCTAAAATCCCCTAAGTTGGCTAAAATGAACAAATCAAGAGACTGTAGATGCTGGCGAGGGTGTGGAGAGATGGGCACCCTCCTACACTGTTGGTGGGCATGTAAACTGGTGCAGCCGCTCTGGAAAACAGTGTGGAGGTTCCTCAAAAAACTATCTACAGAACTCTCCTATGATCCAGCAATAGCACGGCTAGGGATTTACCCAGGGGATACAGAAGTGCTGATGCATAGGGGCACATGTACCCCAATGTTCATAGAGGCACTGAGCCTAAATGTCCATCACCTGATGAATGGGTCAAGAAGATGTGGTTTATCTATACAATGGAATATTACATGGCAATGAGAAAGAATGAAATCTGGCCATTTGTAGCAACATGGATGGACCTTGAGGGTGTCATGCTAAGTGAAATAAGTCAGGCAGAGAAGGACAGATACCATATGTTTTCACTCATAGGTCTAACAGGAGAAACTTAACTGAGGACCATGGGGAGGGGAAGGAGGGAAAAAGAGTTAGGGAGAGGGAGGGAGGCAAATCATTAGAGACTCTTGAATACTGAAAACAAACTGAGGGCTGAAGGGGGAGGGGGGAAAGGGGTGATGTTGATGGTCATGGAGGAGAGCACTTGTGGGGAAGAGCACTGGGTGTCATATGGAAACCAATTTGACAATAAGCTATAAATAAAAAATAAATAAAATCCACTCTGTTCCATATGAGATGGCAGGCACAAATGGGCACATACTATATGCTTTTAGTTATTGGGAAGTCTAGAAATGACAAATCTACTCCACAGTGACAGAAAGTGTATTGATGCTCACCTCGAGTCAGAGACAGAATTGCCTAGAAAGGACATGAGGGAACTTCCTGAGAGGAGATTAATAATATTGAGTATTTTGATTGCAGTGGTGGTTTATACAAGTGAATAAATGTGCCACCAAAATGCATTCGTAAAATAGATATCTTTTTGTATGTAAATTGTACCTTCAAGTTTACTTCCAAGTTCAAGTGACAGAGAGAAGAAGGAGGGGGAGGAGGAGAAGAAGCAGCAGCAGAGGACAGAGAGACGGACAGACAGGGATGGACACGTAGAAGAGACAGTGAACAAAGGATGGGTGGGAAGACAGGACATTTAATTCATTGTATTTCCCAATGAAGCGAGAAGGTGAAATATCTCAAAGTTATCAGTTGACTTCATAACACAGGATTCTGAAGTTGAGCTATCTTTCAAGCTGTGCAGCAAATAAATACCTAATGTATCTTCTTTAGCTTCTCTGCTTTGTTTTCTGCTTAATGTTTTGGGTGGCTCTTCAAGTCAGAGGCACAGTTCTGCACCTGCAGTGGGCAGAGGAACCACGCGCCCGGTGCCCAGTAGTCGAGGGAAGAGAATAAACAGCGTAGGTGTTTAGTGATTGTGAATGGAAAGTGAGGATTGCCTCAGATCTGCTTACACTGTTCTGTACACTTCACCTCTTGCAAAGGGTCCTGTGACTGATTTTTGTTTTCCATCTTGGCATGGGGCCTTCACAGCCCCCACCTCCTCTCTATATACCCTTCCTGGGGAGAGGTTAAAATTCTACTTACTCTTTATTGAAGTTATACTAATCTAACTTTCTGTATCCAGAGCTGGACCCTTAAGAGGCATTACAGATGGCCAAGAGATAGACAGTGAGCCTTCCTGCGCCCCCGCAATTAGCATGTTGAGGCTCATGCTTAACTCTGCCAACACGGAAGAACTGCTATCAACCCAGTGTATATGCAGAGTCTGGATTCTAACAGGTGACAAGGGGCAGACAGAAAATAGAGTTGACCAGGGCGGATGGGGGGTTCAGTCGGTTAAGTGTCTGATTTCAGCTCAGGTCATGATCTCACGGTTCCTTCAAGCCCCGTATTGGGCTCTCTACTGACAGCTCAGAGCCTGGAGCCTCTTTCAGATTCTGTGTGTCTCTCTCTTCCTACCCTTCCACTGCTCATGCTGTGTCTCTTAAAAATAAATAAGTGTTAAAAAATTTAAAAAATAAGGAAGTTGCAGTTATAAAAAAAAGAAAATAGAGTTGATCATTTATGCCCTTAATACTTTCCTGTCTCGATGGGCCCCCAGCAGCTCTCAGGATGTGTTCAATATTCCTTTTCTTGTGTTCAGACAGCTCTTGCAGAACAATGTCTACAACATGACAGCACTTTGTGTTTTCTAGTCCCACCACGTGTATGAATCTTGCCTGTGTGCCCCTACCCAGCTAGGTGCGGGCAAATCATTCCTCTTTTACCTTCAAGTGAAAGCCCCACTACGCTCAAGGTATGTGCCTTCTGGAAACACTGCCAGCAGCTTCACCAAAGCATTAGCATTGCCTTGTAGCGTGAATGTCCGCCCAAACTCCAGCGATACTGTCTTGTAACTTTGATGCCTCACAGTAATCTTCAGTCCCCACACATGGCCATTCCTTGCTCCTTGCTCTATCCTGTTCCATCTCTACCTCTTACTCTCCAATATCCTTCTGACCACAGTTTCTTTTCCCTCTGGTTTCTCAACTCACTCCCACAACAGTATATTCAGCATTTTAAAAAAACATTTATTTATTTTTGAGAGCGAGAGAGAGAGAGACAAAGGATGAGGTGGGGAGGGGCAGAGAGAGACACACTCACAGAATAGGAAACAGGCTTCAGGCTCTGAGATGTCAGCACAGAGCCTGACATGGGGCTTGAACCCACAAACCATGAGATCATGATTTGAGCTGAAATCAGACACTTAACTGATTGAACCACCCATGTGCCCCAACAGTATATTCACTTTTAGATGTCAAGGCCTTCTACCCTTGGGCTGATCTGACTTCTTCATGTCTGAGCCACTCCAAGTCTTCACTTCTTTTCCAACCTGCACTGGACCACATGATACTGCATCCACTTTCTGTAGACCGTCCGGTCAGCTCCCTTTCCCCTCGATCTTCCCATCACACTCAATCACCACAGACTCTGGCTCCACCCACTCATTTGCGTTCTCTCCTCCTATCTCTCAGTTACTGTGACGATTCAAGAACATTGCACACTTTATATGAATTGTGGCTTCTAAACATCAATGGTTTATTTCTTTAATGCGTGTTAATTGAGTGTTTACTATACCAGACGCTGTACTAGATTCTAAGCACAGAAATGTAAATAAAATGGACGTCTTGGGTCTCTAATCACATGAATTACAGAAAGGAGGAGAGACAGAGAAAGAGCATAAATTGGTGGCAAATAGTTTCATTCTGAGAGGCCATCCTTCCTTTACTGCATTAGACGAGCAGACTGGAAAGGTTGGTAGGAAGGCAGTGTTGTGTAATGAAAAGAGCTGAAGCTTGAAGTCAGACCAAGATTTAAATCAACAAGAAGGTTAAAGTTGAGGGCGGAGAGAAAGCTGTTGCGGTAAACTGGCAGTAACGAGAACCTGAACTAGCATAGTGACAAGGACACTGGAGAAGAAGGAAGTTTTATCTGCTATCACCTGACACTTTAATTTAAAAGTGAATGGCATACCAAACACAAGGAACACTTTTCGACTATTAGAAATGCGATGTTTACAAGATGGCAGATTTTCAGATGAAAACAGAACATGTTCTTTAAAAATTTCTAGGACAACGGCTCAGAAAATCAAAGGCAGCTGGGAAAGTACTGAGTCTCTGGTTTTTCAGAGAGTGGAACAATCTACCATTATATCCTAGATAGCTGGTCCAGAGCTATAATTTAATTTATTACCATCTCAGCACAAACCACATATAACCTTCTTTAAGTGTGCCTGCAGAAACCTAGGAAACCCAGCAAAGGCCCCTTTCAGACAGCCTGGCGGTGTCTGCTGGCAGTTTGGGAGCACATCTCTTTCAAAAGGTCACCAAATGAGGGACTGTGTCCAACTCTGGGTTCAATGCAACGCTGTCGGGGGGCCTCTGTGGGTGCTGGTTTCCCTATGTTGGCTGGAAAGCATAGTTAACGCCCCGCTGGGCACAGAGGGGAGTTGGGTACTTCCACACTGTCCCTTCTCTCCCTCTTCACTCTCTAAAGTCTTCTTTTCATCCAGGAAAATGCCTGGTAGAGGGGAGAATGTATGATAGTCAGAGGCAGCCGGTGGTCTCATACTGTCTGCCAGGGCATGTGTTTTGGGGCCAGGCGTAATGATGATTCTCCCCCCTACTGGAAATGCCTGAGATTATAACAACTTGGCAAGATTTCTTACATTAAATGTCTGGGTCATATAGTCTCTCTAAACCGTGTCATTTTTCAAATTTATACTAACCTTTCCTTCTTTCTTTTCCTTCTTTCCTTTCTACCCTCCTTCCTTCCTTCTTTCCTTCCTCCTTTCATCCTTCCTCCCTTTCTTCCTTTCCTTTTTCTTTATATATCTTCCCTTCTATCTGTGAGTGATAAAATAAGATTGTTATGGCACTTGAACACTTGCTTTAGACAAGAACTTTTTGGCAGAAAGGATTTGAAGTAGGTTGGAATCAATCATCACTTATACAAACAACAATAAATAAATCAAGTAAACACAAGCACACAACTACAAACAAAGTAGTAAAGGTATAAAGGAATCATTAACCCTCGTGGATGGGAAGAGAAGAAAGGAGATAAGAGTAGATGGGAGAATTCAACACACTTTTTGAAGAAAGGAGAGAAGAGGGTTACTTACCTTTGTGGAATGGATGAAGTTATAATTAAGTGTCTATAGTTGTGAAAATTGATATGAAATGAACCAATTAACTCTGAAAACCCCCCGGGAGGTCAGGATTTGAGGCATACCTGGAACACAGGGATAAGACCAGACTGGAAGTGAGGCTGATTCAAAGTCTGTATACAGAGTGGCTGGATCTCCAAGCAACCATCCCTTCCATGGGCTAGAGTTAGGTGGTGCCCTCCTTTCTCTCCAGGTAAGACAGGGTTTAGGCTGTAGAGAAATTGCATATACCAATCTCTGGGACAGCTGTGGGTATAGTGGAATGCAGAGTTGAGATGCAGGGTAAAACCAAAGGGAGTATTTAAAAAAAATTTTTTTAATGTTTATTTAATTTTGAAGAAGAGAAAGACAGAGCTTGAGCAGGGGAAGGGCAGAGAGAGAAAGAGACACAGAATCTGAAGCAGGCTCCAGGCTCTGAGCTGTCAGTACAGAGCCCAACATGGGGCTTGAACTACAAGCCATGAGTTGAAGTTGAACACCCAACTGACTAAGGCACCCAGAGGCCCCCAAACCAGAGGGGTTAATGAGAATTGACTCACTAAGCCATGAGACACTTCAATTCCCTTCTCATGCTCAGGCTCTGGAATGTCAGGGGCCAGAAGTCTCTCCCTTATTCTTTCTCTCTATAGCATCCTCAGAGGGTAATGGAAGATTTGTCTCTGTGGAAAGGACATCTGGACAGTGAGAGTTGGTGGCTCCCAATGAATGACAACCTCAAGGTCCTATCATTTTCCAAAGAGATCTCTGAGAGAAAGCCCACCTTTGCACCAAGAACTGTGCTCACTCTTCGAAATGAAAACTAATGCTGTCAGACAGTTGGAGAAAGCCTCCCAAATGAGAGCATGGCTGAAATGAAAAGGAAAAAGGAAACCTAGAGGAAGCAGAGACTCTGTAGACAAGAAAACAGAAAACCTTCAAGAACTATAATTAATATCCCCAAAGAAACAAGAGAAAATATTGCTTCCAAGACACAAAGACAGGAATGCGACTGACAGTGCAGAGCCTTCCTGCGATTCTCTGTCTCCTTCTCTCTCGCTGCCCCTCCCATGCACATGCACGCACACACACACGCACTCTCAAAAATAAACATTTTTACAAAAAGAAGAAGAAGAAGAAGAAGAAAATTAGATGAGTAATCCAGCACTGATTAATGGTATCTCTAGGGAAAAAGTAGTGAAAATAGATGGTGGTATTGCTAAAGATATAATACAAGAAAAATGTCCAAACACTGAACTCTTTTCCAAATTGAAAAGACTCTCGAGTGTTTTGCACTATGTAAAATAACTCATTTAGAAAGACATCTTAGCATGACATTTCAAAACAACAGAAGTAAACAGGAGCTTCTAAATGCTGAGAGAAGAAAGAGAGAGGTGAGAGAGGAGGGAAGGGATGGAGGCAGTTACGTCCAGGTGACATACTGAAACCCAAGAATCAGAATATCATTGAATGTGTCCAGACCAACCCTGGTTGCTGGAGGACACTGGGTGCTAAAAATTCTGAGGCAATTGGGGAGCTTCGGTGGCTCAGTTGGTTGAGCTCCCAAATTTGGCTGAGGTCGAGAGCTCATGGTTCTTGAGTTCAAGCCCCACGTCAGGTTCTGTGCTGATGTGCTCAGAGCCTGGTGCCTGCTTCAGATTCTGTGTCTCCCTCTCTCTCTGCCTCCCGCTCCCCCACCACTCATGCTCTCTCTCTCTCCATCTCTCAAAAATAAATAAATGTTGAAAAAATTTTTTTTAAATTCTAAGATTATTTTCTGACTGCGATTCTATAACTATTTAAACTATTAACAATGGGGGATGTACAAAAACATGTTTAGAAAAATAAAAATTCAAAAACCATGAACTGGAATTCCAAATACAATATGATTCATTTCCCAACTAGCATGAATTCCAAATGAATAATAAATGTAAACACTAAAATCATAGACATCTAAGTGAAAACACAGAATTCCTTCATATTTCAGATGTTTTCACTCTGCTTCATCTTATACAAGCAATGGGGAAAAAGATTGGCAAGTGTGGCTGTATAAATTTAAAAAAATTAAAATAAACCTCCAGCAAGTCATGACAATGAAAGCTATAAGCTAAATAAAAACATAAAAGAAATACTGGAAAAATATTTACAAATTACAGCACAAAGAGTTAGTAAGTACCCTGGCTACATAAGAAGCTTAAAATAGAGAAACAAGAAGACGCAAATACCATATTAAAAAAAACTGGACAAAAGGTATGAATAAAAAGTTCACAGGAGGAAAACCACATAGGACCTTAAATATATTAAAATATGTTCCATCTCACTTATTATAAAAAAGACATTGACATACCACTGCTTACCTTTCAGATGGATAAATTCCAAGGTAATATTAACATATTGTATTGAGTAGGCTGCAGGGAATAGGTATTTGCAAAAGGTGGGTGGGAACACAAACGGGTACACATCTAATGGAGGGGAATTCGGCAAAAATTACACATGCATTTCCACTTTGACCCAATAAGGCTACTTCAAGGATACACTGGAAAAAGTATGAAGACATTCAACAGAAGTATTCATTGCGGCCCTGGTAACCGCTGACTACAAATGCCTATCATTTCCACATATCAAGAGCACCATGCTGAATGTCTGTCCATGTATGACTGGTTGAATAAACTATGGCACATACAGCTACTAAACAATTAGGCTTCTTGAAAAGGAACAAGGGAATTTGTATAGTAGTGTGAAGTGACGGGGGTTATTGTTAACCAAAGAAAGCAAGATTCATTAGAGTGTGTATAAAACTCTGCTTTTAGCCAAAAAAAAAAGGGGGAGCAGTAGGAATGCATAATGTGTATAGACATTTTCCTTAAAAATAAATGAAGATATATCAAAGTTTTAAAAGATTATCTATGCTAGGAGGATGGACATGGAGATGGAGGAGACATTTGGGATGCAGAGAGGCTAAATGTACAATTGTATGCTTTAAAAAAAATTTCAATACTTATTTATTTGAGAGAGAGAAAGAGAGAGAGCAGGGGAGATGCAATGCTGGAAAGAGGGACAGAGGATCTGAAGCAGGATCTGAGCTGACAGCAGCAAGCCTAATGTGGGACTCAAACTCACCACTGTGAGATTGTGACCTGAGCCGAAGTTGGATGCTCAGCCGACCTAGCCAGCTAAGTGCCCCAACACTGTATGTATTTTGAAACCCCATAAATATTTTAGAAAATTATAAAACAGAGTCAAATCAAGATGGAAAAAAAAGCAATACTTAAAAATTTAAAAAAAAAACCTATATGCATCAAGTTACTGAATTTACCACATGAAAAAAATGATCTCAAAGTCATAGTAATTGGAATATACCTTCCTATTGTGACACGTTTTCAGGACAAAATCTACACACAAATCTTAAATTATCAATGATAGTGTTATTCCTAATTGTTATTCTAAAGAAAAAACATTAGAGCAAGCAGATGAGATTTTCGTAGTTAAGAGTAAAAGAGTACAATTATAAAGTCAAAGAATTAAAAAGAAAGGTTGTTTTCCAGTTTAAACTGTCCACTGACATGAGCTAGAAACAGTGAACTCCATTACCATCTAGCACCACATGGAACAAAGGCTCATTGCAAAAGTGGCTGATTCTGAGTCTGGGGCAGGAAAGGTCCAATGAACCTGAACCATCTTCTGGAATCAGAAAGTAGCAAGTTTGGTAAAACTGCTGAAAGACCAGTGACAGAAAGTCTCCAAAGTTAACCCAACCAAAGTCAGGATAATTTAAACATCAAAAAAAAAATCTCGAGGGGATTAACATATGTAAGATATGTTAAACTCCATGAGTTGAGTTCATTATGATATGAAAAAATAAAAATGTCAATTGTCACCTTTGGAAGCTTTTAAAGAAAAAAATTCATTATTCTACAAAGCGATAAATACAGAATTAAACATTTTTCTGAACTTCCCTGACAAGTATGTACTTTGATGACATCAAATAACTGATGAGGGGAAGTTCTTTTTAGATTTCAAGCTACTAAATATATTAAAATTGAGTCCTGTAGAGATCCCTTTTTGCAATCACTAATAAAACAGGCAATGACCGGGGCGCCTGGGTGGCTCAGCAGGTTAAGTGTGCGGCTTCAGCCCAGGTCATGATCTCGCAGCTCAGAAGTTCAAGCCCCATGTCGGGCTCTGTGCTGACAGCTGGGAGCCTGGAGCCTGCTTCAGATTCTCTGTCTCCTTCTCTCTCTCTCTGCTCCTTCCCCACTCACACTCTGTTTCTCTTCCTCTCAATAATACATAAACATTAAAAAAAAAACAGGCAATGACCATTTATCGCTACTAGAATTGGATTGTCAGGCTTACAATTTCTAAGCCCACTGATGAGTCTTAACATCACAAAAAGTGAGACATATTTAAAGAAAACAAAACCCCTCAAAAAACCCAAAATAAACCTCCCCAAACCCTGAATCTGACCAAATCTTTATATGTAAGAACCTGACTTTTTTTTTCTAATACAGAATGCAGAGAAACAAGTCACGCATCACAGGGAAACAGTCAGCAAAGTCCAGAATGTGGGAAATGGCAAATGAACTTCGCTAAATAAATGGCAAGGAATGTAATCAGGGAAGGAAAGTTAGACTCCAAAACACTTTGAACCATATCAACCAAACATAACCGAGAAACGAAAATCTTAAAAGAACATAAAATAAGTCATGACGTTGGGGAAATTTAAACACTGGTGGTGTGTTTGGCAGTAAAGGAAATCCTGTTAGTTCTAGGTGGAAAAATAAAACTGTACTTAGGTTTTAAAAAGCCCTTATCACTTAGAAGCATTTACAGTGGAAATAACAGAGATGGAGGGCACCTGGGTGGCTCAGTCAGTTGAGTGTCTGACTTCAACTCAGGTCATGATCTTAGTTTGTGGGTTCGAGCCCTGCGTTGGGCTCTGTGCTGACGGCTTAGCGCCTGGAGCCTGCTTCAGATTCTGTGTCTCCCTCTCTCTCTGCCCCTCCCCCACTTATGCTGTTTCTCTCTATATCAATAATAAATAAACATAAACAATTATTTAAAAAAATAACAGAGATGGGCCTGAGGTCCACTTAGCCATTTGTCTCCTACACAGAACAACATGGCCGCCCAACTTGTGTCAGAGGCAGAAGTCAGGGATCTCTTACTGCGACCACAGTAATGTGCCTGTTGGTACAGCCCCACAGGGACTTGTTTTCTGAACTATGTATACATATTGCTAATGAATAAAGCTAAATCTGCTTTAAATCACTTTATATTTTTATGCCATACTGGAGATACCGGGAGGTATCGATTTGGGAGATATCGATTCAGGAGGTGTTTAATTTTTACAGATATCAAATGAGATAATAAATGCAAAAGACTATAAAAACTGCAAAGCATGAAAACATAAATCCCTGTAACCATATGAAGTAATAGATGCTCTTTTATAGGTATCTCTCTAACCCTTTGAGATAGCGCTTCCTGTTCTAGAGTTTTGAACTTTCGGATGTGATAGAAAGAGCATGGATTTTGGATTCGGAGACAACCCATTCCCTTCCAATTCTGGTACAGGTATGTGGTGGTGAGAGGAAATAGGCTATTTAAGACCTCTGAGTCCCAGTTTACTCACCTGTGAGCTAGACATAGTTAAACCTATATCTGAGTGTTACCTTAAGTCTTCAGGGAAATCATACATGTAAGCCCCTGGCACATGATATGTGTTCAATAAATGTTAGGCGTCTTGTCCAACCCTTTAAAAATCAAAGCCCTAGGTAATAATATATAGAAGAAATCATCAAAGTGTAGCCTTTACATAATTTTAAAATTCATAATTAACATCTCTGGTATGTGTGAATATCAGATGAGCTATCTTCTAGTTATCTCTTGGAAAAGAGGGAGTGGCTTTCTCTTTGATCCTATAATTGCTCATATTATGACATGGTGTCTCAAGTAATTCTTTTTTCTAAACAACAAAGTGTTTTTTTAGAAGACGACAAGTGATCCTTAAATCATTTCAATCAATGGTAGCCTGTGATGCTTAGAGAAGTCCTCTGACAAAACTGTTAAAATAAAAGAAAGCAAAGATCTTAGTAATTCAGTCATTATTTCTGAAGGTATAATCTCACAATTGTGAGTATTTGATGACATTGTAAACAACTTTAAAAAGCAGTACTGATCAGTAGTTAAAGTTTTAGAGAGAACATATAAATTAGAGTGCTGTAATGATCATAATTATAAATATATGATGAATGAAATGATGGATTGTCCAACTGCTATGTTGAGTGGGAACTTTTGAGTTGGAAAACAATTTCCCGTAAAGCGTCACATATGGATTCAAAAGTTCTGCATCTCAAATGACTTCCATGACTGCAAGGAGGATGTGCTTTGTAAAACTGGTTTAGACGACTCAAAATGTGACTTTCATAATGAAAAACTTATTCATACTAGAGGTGCACTTGAAGAGTTTAATTGTTTCATGAAATGTGAGTTAGAAGAAGCATTATTTCTAAAATATCATTTTACTTTATTTAATCTGAGACTTTAAATATGTATGTATAACTAAATTAAGGAATGTTATTAAATATTATATGGGATACTAATGGCAGAGAATTGCTTTTTCATAATCGTGGTGTAATTTAAATCTTTTCAGGCTGTCCTTCGATGATTAGCATTTTCCATGCTCTAAGCCATTAAAATTTTCTCATTCTAGATTTGTTCTAATTCCTCAGTCTATTTCTACACTTGTAGCGGGTACAGAGCATTGCTTCTCTCAGGGAATAGACGGGTTCTGTTTTCTCGGTAAATGCTACGTGCTCAGCTCTGTGTTTTACAATACCCTTCTGGATAACACTCATCATTTTGTTGACCTTTGCAGCCACAGCAAAGGGCTGCTGTCCTCAGCAGTCTACAATAAATTCTTGAATCCATTTCTTAGACCACAACCTCGAGTTCACAGCCCTTCGTCTATGGTTAAGGTTTGGATAATTTCTCCCTAATTGTATTGCTTTTCATTTGTGCTTGCCTGCAATGAAGCTCACCTACACTTTCAGTGTCAACCCACACAAGACCGAGCACATGTTCAGTCCAATCCCTTTGTTTTATGTGCAAAAACACAAAAAGTCAGTCCAGAGAGGTTAAGCGATTCATTCAAAAGCCACAGCTGCTTGGTGGGAGAATGGCAGCCTTTGGCCTTCCCCTTCCTCTGGGTCCACTGAAGGTTCCTGATATCATACTCGCAAGGATTTGATTAATGAAAGGAAATTGTTGGCCTCAGGTCCAAGATAAGACTTTTCCAAGGAGGCAATAGTAACTTTGTCAAGTATGGCTCAAGTTGAGAAGGGCAAGTGAGAGATTAACCTGCATACAGGCCCTGCATCTTGGGGCTATTTCTCTTCTGCTTAAGGCTTACTCTATATAAGATTCCAAAAGATGGCCTTTGCAAAGATGAAAACCAATGGGTTCTTATCCAAAGTCCGGGCCCAAAGTTCAGTTTACGTGAGCCTGGGCATGTCACTTAAACACTGTGAGTGAGCCTAACATCACTTCTTCTCTAATATGGCAAACCAGGTTTCCAATCTGTTGATGAGAACAAGGCAAAAGAGGCCATACAGGTGACCTCTAGGTGAGCAGTCAATTCCCTTGGGCTTCTTCCTAGGCAGAAATATGAGCAGCCCCCATGGCTATCTCCCCTCTCCACACCTCTGCCTCGGAAGGGATGTGATTGGAAGAACTCTGTACTGTTGAGGAGCATCTATTAACTTGCATTCTATGGGGAGGAGCCCCTGAAATGGAAGACCTAATGCTTTTCTCCTGAGGAATCTTCTTTGGGGCTGGGTATGTAAAGAATCCATTTAGAAGTGGACAGGATTATTATGTCCCCCTTGATGTTTCTGTTTGCAAGGGGGTAGATTGATTTCAACTTGTTGTTCTGCATCTGGGAGAAGCATGGTGTACCTCTGTTCTGTAGTGGTGAGCAACTGCTGCAGAGACAATGTGAGCCTGAAAATGGCTGCAAACTCATGGAGGAGTCAGTTCCCATTCCAGGGCCCCCCTTTTTGAGTACATTTGGTGAGATATTTATTCATTCATCCATCCATTCATTCATTTATTCATTCATTCACTCATTGATGAAAGCAATTAAAGTTTTTTTCATTTTATTTATTTTAGAGAAGCAGCAGGGAAAGAGCAGAGCAGAGAGAGAGAGAGAGAGAGAGAGAGAGAGGGAGTCCCAGATAGGCTCCTCACTGTCAGCACATAGCCTGATGCAGGGCTTGAACTCTCGAACCATGATGAGATCATGACTTGAGCCAAAATCAAGAGTTGTAGCCTCAACCAACTGGGCCACCCAGGTGCCCCAATGAAAGCAATTTTTAATGCCTACTGTGTTGCAGAAACTAGTGCCAGGTGGTGGGGATACCAAAGAGTATGATCCAGTCTCTATCTTCAAAGATCTCCTCCAGGATGTGAGGGCCATCTGGCTGTGACATGTGTCATGCTATTGATCGCCAGGGCTGATATGGCTGTTCTGGCTGACTAGACAGCTGTCCCTTTATCCCTCACCACTCCAAGTTCATACCTCCTGAAGCTGCGGACCTGGCCAAAGAGAACAGCCTTCCTCAACACAGGAGGACCATTGTTTGGTCAGGGGTGGATGAGTAGCTGTGCTCCCCTGGGAAAACCTCCAACAGGCTCTCAAGGAGCTCCTCTACACAGCAGTGGGTTCTGGGTTCAAATCTGACTGCAACTCTTACTAGTTGGTTACATTAGGCAAGTCACAAGACCTGTGTCTCCAGTCTCTTCATCTGTAAAATGGGGATAAAAAGACCCCCAGCTTAGGGAGTGACTGAAGGGAAAATGAGTTTACATTTGCAAAATACTTGGAATAATGCCTATTGCCTAGTAAATGTTATAGAAGTTTGAAATAAGCGAGTTATGAATTTATAGTAAGTTAAGGAAAAGATGTATAAGCAAATAAGGAAGTCATGTGTCGTGATGGGACTTCTTTTACTCTTTCTGCCTCTTCATCTAACATCTCAGTTTCCTCCCTCATGTCAGTCTTCTTCCCCACAGAGGAGATGTCTTAATGTAAGAATGTCTCCTTATTTATTTTTTAAGTTTCTTTATTTTGAGAGAGAGGGAGAGAGAGAGAAAGAGACAGAGAGAGAATCCCAAGCAGGCTCTGTACTGAGAGCAGTACAAAGCCAAAAGTGGGGCTTGAACTCATGAACTGTGAGATCATGACCTGAGTCAAAATCAAGAATCAGGCACTTAACCAACGGAGCCACCCTTCATGTAAGGCTCTCTCAAGAAGTGCTACAAGAGGTATCTGTGTGAGCAGCCTGAAATGCGTTGTCTCTTTGGTACTCCATTTCTGAGCACAGTATATCTGCTCCACTTGAATGCAGGGCATGGAGGGTGCACAGGATAGGTTGTCAGTGGTGTGTGTGTGTGTGTGTGTGTGGGGGGGGGGGGGGGGGTGTGTATGTGTGTGTGTGCTGGGAGGGAGGTACGAGAAAAGGAGTGAAAAAGAAAGAATGAGCTCTCCAGGCAGAAACAGAGTGGGTTGAGGGGTAGCCTGAGGAAAAGAGTAAGAAAGGGCACATTGGCATCACCCCTGGGCTCCAAAAGTTTCTGTGCTCAGGGCCACCTCATGGCACAAGCGTACGGAGTCTAGGGGAATGACACGAGCTGTGGATGCAGGATGTGGTTCTGTGTGTAAGGAACCAATGGAAAGTGGGCATCTTGCTGCCGGTAGACTCAGCTTGGGTGCCTTTATCCGATAGACGGGTAGATTAAAGTTTTAATATGTGAGGCGTTCTAATAGAAAAACATGGAAGGTGCTGTAGGAACGCACCTGGGAAAGAATCTACATTGGTCTAAGTGAATTTGTAAATGTATTCAAAGGAGGGGACAACTCAACTCCACTATCAGGACAAACTTCCGTTAGACACTCATATTTATCAAACTGCTGTTCTTTGCCCAGAGCTGCAGCAAGCATTTTCAGAGAAGAGCTTAAGATCTTACTGGGGCACCTGGGTGGTTCAGTAGGTTAAGTGTCCGACTTCGGATCAGGTCATGATCTCACAGTCCATGGATTCGAGCCCTGTGTCAGGCTCTGTGCTGACAGTTTGCTTAGAGCCTGGAGCCTGCTTGGGTCTGTGTCTCCCCCTCTCTCTGCTTCTCCCCTGTTCACTCTCTGACTCTGTCTCTCAAAATAAAGACATTAAAAATTTTTTTTAAAAAAGACCTTACTGTGGAAACAGGATTTCTATAAAGAATCATTAGTCTATAATAAAGAGAGTCTGTAATACAGGGCTAGAGACAGACATAAGTCATGTGGAAGAGGTATTACGTCAGTTCTGTGTGAGTGCAAAAGGCATACACCGATCCAACTCAGATAACAGGAAGAAAATATGTGCCCAGTGGAAGGGAAGCTGTTTAATAGAAACCATTCAAACATGTGATGATCTGCTTGTGGTAGGCTTCCCTGGTCATTGTGTTTAATTAGAGGTGGGGAGTTTGTGTGTGTGTGTGTGTGTGTGTGTGTGTGTGTCGGGGGGTTGTTTGTATAATGCTAACTATGGAAAGAAGTGAATCTCTAATGTCAGTGTCTTAACACACTTTAAGATTCTTTCTTGTTCATGTAGAGACCATGTGAGTGTTCCCATTGGCAGATAACTTTCTTCCCTGTGGTGATTCAGGGTATCTGCTCTCTTTGGCTCCACCGTCTTCTTGGGCTTCCGCGTCCTCTAAGTCATGGGCAAGATGGTGCAGAGGGAATAAGGAGAAATTCCCCTTATCATCTTGGCCCAGAAGTGATACATGTCATTTCTGCTCACATTATATTGCTGACAAGTGGTGATATGATTCTTCCTAGATAGAAGAGAGCCTGGGAAATGTGGTCCCTGGACAGGAGGCCACATCCTAGTTACAAATCTACACTATGGAAAGAAGAGCTTCAATTTTGATGGGCAGCTGTCCATTACTGCTGTGGAACTGAAGCTGCTGAGAGGTTCACTGAATAACCTTGAAGGTCCCTACGAACTCTGAAATCTAGGGTTCTATTGTGTCTGGATCCCATCTCTAGTTGCCTTTGTGTTTTGGGGCAAGTCACTCATCCTTTAAGCTCTGTTGTTTCACCTATAAAATGAGATTGACAATTCCATTTCAGTTAACAAAGATTCAGGGTCATTGTGAGATTCAGCTGAAATAATGTGTGTCAAAGTGTCTTCTCAAATTTCAAAGTGCTCTAAAGATAAGAAACATTATTTTTTATTATTTTATTTTTAAATTTATGTTTATTTATTTTTGAGAGAGAGAGAGAGTAAGAGTTCAAATAGGGGAGAGACAGAGAGAGAGGGAGACACAGAATCAGAAGCAGGCTCCAGGCTCTAAGCTCTCAGCACACAGCTGGATGTGGGGCTCACACCCGTGAACCTCAAGATCATGACCTGAGCCAAAGTCTGACACTTAACCAACTGAGCCACACAGGTTCTCCTTTTATTTTATTTTTTTAATTAAAAAAAAATTATTGTTTATTTATTTATTTTTTAGAGAGAGAGTGAGGGAGGGGCAGAGAGAGAGAGAGGGAGAGAGCGAATCCCAGGCTGGCTCCACACTGTCAGACCAGAGCCCAACATGGGGTTTGAACACACAGAGTGTGAGATCATGACCTGAGCCAAAATCAAGAGCCAGATGCTTACCTGACTGAGCCACCCAGTCATTCCAAGAGGCATTATTTTTAGACAATTCATTCAAACTTAGCCAAACTGAGTTGGGCTTATAGTTGAGCTCAGGTATTTCTTCCAGATGTTTGTGAAAGATTATTATAATACTGATACAAGAACATTCTGAACGACTTTACTTTCTATAATTCTGTTTTTCATTTCTGAATGACTCTAAAATATTTTTCTAACCCAGGAAAAAAGAACCAATTTTAATCTCAAAAAACTAAACCAAATAGAATCTCCTTGCCTGTCCCCAAATTGCATCTAAACCTTCAATATCATGTAGTTGGTAGGACGTAGGGATGTAGGCCATCTATCAATTTTGGACAATATTTTGAAGGTGAGATGGAACGTAGATGGATGTGAAAGCACATGAGGTATACTGACATACAATTAGAAGCCATTGTTACTATTAAAGTGAACTTTGT
This sequence comes from Suricata suricatta, assembly GCF_006229205.1. Taxonomy (NCBI): domain Eukaryota; kingdom Metazoa; phylum Chordata; class Mammalia; order Carnivora; family Herpestidae; genus Suricata; species Suricata suricatta. Next base: position 167,756,859 of record NC_043702.1, read on the forward strand.
TTAAAAGAAGTAGGGCAATGAATGTTCTAGTCAGTTGAGTCTTCTCTTTCACGGAGACACTTCATGCACACCATTCAGAATCTTCAAAGCACAAACCTAAAAAGAAACATCAAAATTACCCACTCCATCCTCTCAGTTAACCCATCAGGAAGCAGGCCTATGGAGTCACCGAAGACTACAGAGATGGCTTTCAGGGGCCTCGTGCTAGCATTTCCATCTTGGGTCTCTAAAATTTAATGCCGCTCTGCTCAATGTACCGTAGTACTTATTGCCAAATCTTTTGACATTTACATTGTTTTGGAGTAGCTATAGATACAAAAGGCACAGATTGGGCAGAGGATGCGTGTTCAGCAAAATCTCTATAAATTTCTTGTTCTCTGTAATATGATGGTCTTTTTTTTTTTTACCTCCTCATCTCTCATTTACTGAGGATTCTGGAAGGCTGAATTCTGGTTAGTCAATATCTTAATGGTATCATTAGTAGTTGTGATACTATTATGTTTCGTGACTCACTATGAAAATATGGATTAACTTGTAGCCAAATACTGGAGCTGCAAATAACAAAGCACTGTGATGATAAACACCATACAATAGAGAGATAAGCAGATGGTGATAGACGGAGAGACAGAAAGATTTAGAATTTGTCTAGGACTCTGGAGTTCTCACCCTGCCCCTTATGTTCTATATTTAACATCAAATGGCAGAACAAGGTTGCTAAGAGTAAGAGGCTGGAGCCTGGCCAATGCACGGCATCAAAGCCATGCACTTTGCAACTCCACGTCTCCAGGCTCCTCGTGTGAGGACGATGGATGAGGACAGAATTCCAAAGAAATTACTTTTCCCTGAGCTGGGAGGACAACCATCAACAAATCTCCAGGAGGTCAGAGGAAGCTCTCCAAGAGGGGAGGAGGTGGGGCACTGTTGCCATTGCTGCAAGTCCATGGATAAAACATACTGGTAAGAGTGGAAGTTTGGGGTTAGGGGGTTCTGGGGGCAAGGTTGTGTGTGCCTGTGCATTTGTGTGTCTGTGTGCACGTGCACATGTATGTTCATGGATGTGTGTACATGCATGAGTGTGCGAGTGTAGGCATCTAGGACAGGCACATATCACTTTTGTCTCCAGTGTTATGCGTAAGTGTCTTGATCTGATCCCCCTTTTATTTTGATGTACCGCTAAACAGTTCTGGTTGCCACAAGTAGTTTTCTCTGTCTCCTGTCTTGCATTTTTCCTTACAGTCTTGATCCCTCTTGTAATACTCTCCTCCATATTAGGTGTCATTGGCAGACTGTATTTTCTGAAGTTGGTTGTGATAATACCTCTAGTTCCACAGGATGTCCTTGCCATGGGACCTGGACATTTTTCCCACTGGGAGATGGTGGGGCTGGCCATGTCCTTCCCCCTGGAGTCTCAGAAGGACTGTGACACACTTTTAATCAAAAGAATGTGGCAGAAGAGATAGAGTTTCTAGCCAGGAGGCTGGAATTCTGCTGCTGAAGCCATATGCCTTCACAGAAGCAATATTAGTGTCCTGAGGCCACCATGCTATGAGGAAACCCAAAGTAGTTCAGGCTGAGATGATGTGGAGAAACACTGAGACTATATGAAAATGAAAATAAAGCAGTATACAACCAGAGCTACCGTCCCAGCTTCTGCTATGTGTGACTAGCCACATGGCGTCCCCGAGCCAGATCCACCTGAGTTCCCGAGTTCTCTACCCACAAAGTCATGAGCTGTGACCAAGTGTTGTTTTTACACTTTAAGTTGCCAAGTTTGATGTGATTTGTTAGGCAGCAACAGAGTCCAAATACTCATGCTTTAAAGCTTTCGTTTGAACGCATTTAACACTTACTAACTTTGCTTCACCGAGTTAACATATTTCTGTGATCTTGGATACATTCTCTTTCACCTCCAACCTCAAGTTGGGACATTGGGCAGGATGATGTGTAAGGAAAACTGGAGTAGTGTTACACAGAATCTTGCTTAGCTCCTTCATTGCTCTGTGGGTATAAATTTTACATCTAAGCAGAATGTCCACATCCAACACGGTACACTCACTAGATCCTCAGCAGAACTTACACATCTGGATCTTTATCACTCCACCATCTATTACTCACGTAACAGCCAGAGTGATGTTTGAAACACCAAACCAGACGTGTGATACCACTGTGCTCTAAACTCTCCAGTGACTTCCATTGTTCTCCGAGTAATACAAAGCCTTCTATGACCTGGAGGTCTCACATTGTGTGGCTCCTACCGATCTCTCCTGTGGTCACTTCTGCCACATCTTCCCTTCACTTAACTCTAACTCTGTCTTTGTAATTTGTGGACAAACTTAGTGTCCCCACATTGGGTTTGACCATTTGCTGTGTCTTTGTTTCATGCTCTTGCCTCTGCGGTTGGCACAACTTTTCCCTTAAATTTATTCTAGTTTCTGTCTCAATGTCTCTTCCTCTGAGCGGCCATCTCTTACAATCTTATCCAGAATGGCCCCTACAGCTTTGATATTTTCTGAACTTCCTCTGCCTTAATGTTTTCCCTAACACTCATTAGTAAGTGAACTGATCACACGTAGGTAACAGGTTGCATGGTGAAAGCTTTTCTGTTGTTTTAGATTTATCTGAGGTTGCAAAGGGGAAAGTAAAAGGTGTTAATTGCTTATACATGTAACAAAAAGTGTCAGACTCTCTCTCTCTCTCTCTCGATATATATATATGAGAGAAGACTTAAAAAACTGTCCAGCTGCCCTTAGCCCTTCATCATCTCAAGGGCACATAAGCAGAGGTGAGGTGATTGATGACAAGAAGGATCCCTGTGAAGGTAATTGCCAATGGCTATGCTGTGCATTGACTCCCTCTCTCTGGAGGAAGAAGAATTTCCTCTTTAACATAAGTCAACTAAGTGGTCTATAAGAAAAGTACCCAGCAAATGTGACCCGTGTCCCTGGATTTTGGTGGGAGGGAGAGTTTGGATATGAGGACTGGTACCAGGTTCCTTCCTGTCTAGACCAGAAGGTGGGATTCAGAGGAGGCTGGCTGGAGCCACTTTGAAGGCAGAGGGAGCGGGAAGGGCCACAGTGAAAGCCAAGGCTCATTCACCAATGGTAGCCTTGGTGTCTTTCAAGAGATCAAGTTAGCCTGAATAATGTAACCATCCTCTAATTTTCTTGGATAAGATCTTACCCAAGAGGGATTCCTGTGTTGACTATCCCTGGAGGGACGTGGGTTAGAACGGTGAGGTGGTGAGTGAGGCCATAAGTGGTCATGAGTTAGGAAGCCACTTGATTGGGAGGCAAGACTCTTGCCAGGATACGTTCCTGAGAGAGATCTCTAGTGAGATGAGATCACCGAAGGCCCTACGACGTGCCCCCATGAGAAAGGGCCAGACTGCCCTGCCGTTCTGTGGAACTGACCTATCATACCCCTCAACTGTCCTCCTTCTTCCCCCTCCTCACTTTCCACCAGGACTGAAGGAATCAGAGACAATGAAATTAGGTGTGAAGAGAATAAAGAGAGAGAAGAAGTGCCATGTTCTCCAAATCTTTCATGCTGCCTGTTTCTCAGTCTAATATGGAGGATGTTCTAAAACTTAAAAAAAACAATGAGTGATATTTGATATTAATTTGGATTAATCCTTAAAATATCTGAGAATGAGACTGTTCAATAATACCTGAAAATGAAGAGAAATGCTATGCTAGGTGGCTTAGAGTTCATCCAGACATCAGAAAGGAAGCTTCCGCATAGCACATTAAAATGCGTTCATGATGATTAAAAAAAAATAAGATGTTTACCTCATAGTTCACTGAATCTAGGTTGTTAAGTAAACTTGTTGCACACACACATGTGCACAGAAAATGTAAGAGCATTTTCTGTCTCTTACACCAGAAGGTGAGCTTCATGGGGGCAAGGCTTTTGTCTACTTTTGTTCACTATTGTCTCCCAGGGCTTAGAAGACTGTTAGCACCTCAGAGCTGCTCAGAAATTTTTTTCCAATGGAAAACGAATTCTAGAGGATTGAAATGAACTATTTTTTTCCATAATATTTTATTGTCAAATTGTTTTCTATACAACACCCAGTGCTCTTCCCCATAAGTGCCCTCCACCATCACCACCACCTCTTCCTCTGAAATGAACTATTTTTATATGGATGCTATGATTCCTTACTCTAGATATATTCTTACTCTAAGTCTCATAGAGTATGCTGAGCTGGCTGGAGAGGAAGAATGGGATAGGAACTGGGAAATTCTGGTACAAATGGAACTTCCTGGCTGTGAGTCTCTGCTGGGGCACTTAACTGCTTTGAACTTCATTTTCCTTGTCTGTGGAATAAGGAGGGATTCCATTACTTACCTGACAAGGTCATGGTGAGGATTAAATTCAACATGTATACTCAATTTCTGGTTCATTGTGCCTCCTTATTGTTCATTCCTCCCTCCTGCAGAAAGAATATTGCCTTGTTAGTCCTTGCTGAGGTTTTTCTGGTAGACAGAGCCATTGAACTTGTGAATTCAGAAGGGGGACTGTGATTTGCAGCAGAAGCAGTGTTTTCTCTGGGAGTTCTCTGGCCTCAGAGGTGATGGATGGGCACCTCTCAGGCATAGTTTCTTGATCAATAAGCCATAAAGTCTCAAATTATTTTGTTAGATCCATTGATCAAATCCATCGAATTTGTCCCAACTCTTTTAGTGTTAAGGCAAGGACTGGCGATGTTCCGTTTCTGTCTATGGTACATTCTTCTTCCCATTTGGCTGGAGGGTAACGTACAGCAATGTGAGGAAGGTAGAAGTGGAGAATAAGGTTACTGCCCCCACCATTGCGGGGAAAAGGCTTATTTTGGTTGCAGTTTCAGAATGAAGCAATGGGAGTTCTTTCTTTGGTGTTTTAAAGGGTTCCTCGATATACTGGCTTGGGAGCACCTTTGGGTTCTTGTATACATTCATTCACTCATTTATTCATTTATACAGTCATTTGGCAAATAGTTAATATGCACCAACTACCATGGATGGGTGATATATTTGCATTGCTATGTTTTTTAAGGGCCAACTGGGTTCAGATTCCCAAGAAGTTGGAAGATTTGCCTGGTACATAACACACATTTGTTGGATGAGTAAATTGAATGGAAATTGAGTTGAATTGAGCAATTCGCTCATTTAACAAACATTTACTCTTCCTAATGCAAATAATAATGCCTTACTCTCAAGGTGGTTGTGATGATAGAAGAATGTATAGAGTCCTTAGCACATTTTCAGTACAAATAAATTCCTGATAACTGGTAGATATTACCATTACTGTCTCTTGAGAGGTTTGAGTTAAGGTAAGGGAACATCACTTCCTATATATTCATTGATTTATTTTAGACAATCCTATTTCTGGGGCCCCTAGGTGGTTCAGGTGCTTAAGTGTACGACTTTTAAAAAAATCTTTTTTTAAAGTTTATTTATTTATGTTGACAGACAGTGAGAGCAAACAGGGGAGGGGCAGTGAGAGGAGAGAGAGAATTCCAAGTAGGCTCCCCACTATCAGCGCAGAGCCTGGCGCGGGGCTCAACTCACAAACTGTGAAATCATGAGCCGAAACCAAGAGTCCTATGCTCATCTGACTGAGCCACACAGGTGCCCCACTTTTAAAAAATCTTTATTTAGTTTTGAAAGATAGAGAGAAAGAGAGAGAGAGTAGGGTGGGGGCAAAGAGAGAGAGAGAGAGATAGCGGGTCCAAAGCAGGCTCTGCACTGACAGCAGAGAGACCAATGTGGGGCTTGAAGTGACAACTGTGAGATCATGATGTGAGCCAAAGTAAGAAGCTTAACTGATTGAGCAACCCAGGTGCCCCAAAGTGTTTGACTCATGATTTTGGCTCAGGTCATGATCTCACAGTTCATGAGTTCAAGCTCCACATCGGGCTCCATGCTCTTAACTCTTAGTATGGAGCCTGCTTGGGATTCTGTCTCCCTCTGTCTTTGCCCCTCCCCTGCTCGCACTCTCTTCTTCTTCCTCTCTCTCTCTCTATCTCAAAAGTAGACAAACTTAAAAAATCCTATTGCTGAGAATCTTCGACTCCTATACAGTAAATGAAATGATTCAATTAAGAATATTCTTAGTATCTTACTTGACTCCTTCCTCTTACCTTGTCCCCTCAACACACAGAGAGTGATTTTTTTATTTGCTTCAGGAAGAATAGCACCATCATAGAATTAACCAGCCCTCGGGGAGCCTAAAAAGGAAAGGTGTAATCAAGTCTTATCTTAGTGAGTAAAACACAGTCCTGCTTGGAAATAATGACATGTAGCTCCCCGTACAAGGCAAGCTGCCTCAGGTAGCTGAACACTTTTTTTTTTTCCCAGTGAGCATTTTATTCACTTTCTTTGAAAGTGAATCCAATAGTTAGTAATCAGGTTATTTGTGTTTTTACAGAGTAGTTTTCTTCAGAAGACTTCCAACAAAGAACTAAAATTGCAAATACGTTTTAATATTTTGTGTTAAAAAACCCTAAAATTCCGTTTAATTTTGTGTTTCCTCCCTTTCATCCCCCCCTTTACTTCTCTGCTCATGTCAGTTCAACTAACGAACAATTTTACGATGCCTTCGATCTCTAGAGCGCAATACTATCTATGGCTTCTCCAGGCTTTTGTTCATGACCTTCCTTTTGATTGAATGAATGAACGAATGCTCGCTGTGATGTGTAGTATGAAAAGAAGTAAAGCATGAGGCACTTACTCGGTCCCTGGGGAAATGATGTCCTTACTTTCGTGAAAAGAAGAAAATGATGAGTAAGAATGTTGGTGATATTTTACACCAGGACTTGGTGCATTTCAAAGGTATGATGACAGGTAAATAAACCAAGTGCTCTTGTTTCAAAGAGGGGAGAGTATACATGAGTTGAAATGGTGATTGGTTTCATCGAGGAGATGGCACTTGGGATGAGTCTCAAAGGATGCATCAGAGTTAAGTATCATTATAGAAATCTGATAATTGGCACTGAATATAATGAATTACATAAATTTGAATTGTCCAGTGTTAATTTCACTAAAATTGTATCCCACCCTGGAAAGTTATGAGGTATTGCTATGGGTACACTATGGCTATGAATGAAGCACTTTGAATAACATTTTATATTCAATGGGTCTTATTACAATTACCTTCAATGTTAATAAGAAAATTAATGGTGTCTACAGACATACAGGTTTTGAATTATGTAAGACTCATTTGGAAAAAGACCCCCAAGTCCCCCATGTTTTATGACTTTTTCACAATGTTAAATGTAGATGAGAAAGCAAAACTTTCTATACATGTATGTGCTTCATATTAAAAAGTCCCACAGATTTTCATACTTTGCATGGAGGGCTGTGATCTGGGAATTTATAGGGGCAAAGAAGGGTTCAAGGCTGCAAACCTATGATAAGTGAGCAATGGATAACCAAAGGAATAAGTTATGAGGAACGACATCATTATGGGGTCAGAAATTGTAGACTTATTGTTAAATGAGGCATGGGACACTGCCATTGCCAAAGTTTTAAGTTAATTGCTGGCACCTCTCATTGTGCATTTGATCAGACATGAGACGGAGAAATTCTTCTTGCCCTTCATAAACTGTCAACAAGCCAAGTGAAATATGTGTCTTGAGAGTGGATGTGAACCTTTCTCATAGTTAGAGAAGAACATGAGGCAATGATTTAGGCACCTGGAAAACATAGCTCTTTCCCCATTGAGCTTATTTTTTATATTAAGGTAATGTACCAATTGTGTGCTTGAAAGGGTATACTTGGACCGTCTTCATAAGATTTTTTTTCAACTTGACAGTGAGGCAATATATAGTCATCTCTGACTTGGCCGTATGTGGATTTTCCCACTCGTGAATTATCTGTGACACATTTTCCAAATCTGATGGCCTCACCCTGTCGCCCAGCAAATCTTAGAACAATTCCTCCCTGCTCAGAAAATGAAGGAATCATTTGAATATGAACCCACACAAAATGCAAGTCTGCAAGTTAATGCCTTGCAGAAATAAGAAACGATAATGTGGTATGTTTGCAAAGCCCTCTAGCAGAATGAATGAATTCCTTTATAACCCTATAGCAATTTTTACCAACTTCTATTATAACATTTATCACATTTTATTATAGTTTTTTCATTTGTTTGTCTGATCCCCTAGGCCTATGGGAGCCAATTGTAAAGGGATCTTTTACATTCATTTTTCTTCTCTTAGCCCCCAAATTCTATATCTGGTATTCAATAAAACTTTTTTGTTCAATTATTTAATGAATTAAAGGACAAGTGAATGAATAAATAAAGCTTTGCGTGATGGAAGCCAATATATGGCTTCTCTTAGGATGTGGAGAACTGGCTGTAAATAACATTTCATAGCACTTAAATCTGTGAGTAGTCTTAGAGAACATCCAGTACTGTACGTGTTTAAGCTTTCTTTTCTTTAAGTAAAAGGATTGTGATTTTAATAAAATATTACTGTGAACTTTATAAAATATGAGGCAGAGAGGGTATAAAACTGAAGTAGGTGAAGAAGAGATGCTCACACCAGTATCCCCAACCTCCCTGGCTCCTCCACGGGTTGGACTGGAGCTCTGTCCCCAGCATGGATCCTCCCATCCCTGTGGAAGGCAGCACGGAGGCAACTTTGCTGGTATAGACTTAGGGAATTCCATATGAAGCCAGAATTTATTGAAGTCTCTCAAGGTTATTTCTCAAGTGAAGAGTGGACCTCAGGTCTCCTGAATGAACGCTGCTTTTTCACCTCTGCCATGTTGTTACCTCATCATTATTTCTGCGACTGTTTCCCTTCTCAGTTCCCCATCAACAAGACAAAGGAAAGACGGCAGACTGTTTCATCAATTAGTTTAAAAGGGGCAGACCCTTGTGACTTAGCTGCTGCCATCTGAAGTCATCTCTTGGTTTCTCTCCTAGCAAGCAATCACCCCGAGTGGGATACCCTGCGGTGCCGCTGAGAGCCTAGTGGACAGGATGCTTTTCAAGACCCACACAGGATTTCTTAACCTGAATATGCATTAACTCTCCCATGGGCAAAAGTGGTGCAACCAGTCTGGTCTCTGCGGGCGAGGGGCCGCTGGTGTAAGAAATAACAGAAATCCAGAAACTTCAGAGCAGCGTGGCATCTCTCTCTCTTCTTTTCCCTTCTGAACTTTCATCTGGGTCTTCCAAAAGATAGCCACAGCACGGTCTTGTTTTAACAGATAGAGATGCAAATAGGCAATTATATGATGATGGTAAGGACAAGAATAATGGTGCTGGCAAGTTCAAGTGCATGTGCTAGTTTACAGAGTGTAAAACTCTGCATCCTACGGTATCTCCTTAAAACAACGTTGTGCGGTAAGAGGGCGAGGATAGGAAGAAGTGCTAAAGCCAGACATGAACGCTAAAAGGACTGATCCAAGTCACTAGAGTAAGTGGCAGAAATGGGAATAAACTCAGTGCTTTTTCCTTTATACAATACAGCCGTGACAGGACAGCCTTTGAGCTGCAGGAAAACAGCCAGTGCTTTCCAACCCATTCTCACATGAGTCTCTGCAACACTAAGCTTATTAACCCCTCCTGCCTTCTTTTTCCCACTCTCTCCATCACTTCCTCACTGTCTCTGTAAGGATTCAATCAGGGGAGCCGAGTACTAGGATTGTAATACACAAATGCGGAAGCAAGCCAGGGAGTAAACGTCCAATAGGGGAGAGGAAGAACAGAAAGGGGTCACTAGGAGCCCAGGCAGAGCTGAACAGGCAGCTGAAGTTCACAGGGAAATCTGAAGGTGGGGACATCAAGGTGCCCCTATAGGAACACAGAAAAGGGCTGGCATAGAGCTCTCCTAACGGCTGTTGGTTCTTAATGGCTACCCCCCTGTGAGTTCATAGCAAAGTGTCTGGTGGGGCGGGTGACTGCTGGCCTCAGGCACAGCTCATCAGGCACAGCTGGATCACTGAGAGGAAGACTGGATCCTACTGGGGCTTCCATGTCTGCCTCTCATCACCTCAACCCAACGAAGACCTCAATAAACTGTGGCTGACCCACTTGTATGTCCTTGCCAAACACAAGTGACTTCGTTTTTGCCAGCCTTCGCCCAAATCCGTACATAAAAGAGGACATTAAGATATGCGGTTCCCAGCATAAAGAAATTGGCTCTCAAACAATCCAGCATATTCCTCTACACTTTGTTGATAACACTGTTTTGTAGAAGTCAAAGATAATGTCTTCCATAGAGAGTCAACTACAGAAACCTAAAACTTATAGGAAAAAACATTAAGAGAGTATTGTGTGACATCACTGATAGGGTAGGCAAATAATTCTTAGATAGAACCCAGAAAGTAATAATCATTAGAAGTCATCAAAATTTTAATTTTTTTAATGTTTATTTATCTTTGAAGGAGAGTGACACAGAGTGTGAGTGGGGGAGAGGCAGAGAGAGAGAGGGAGACACTGAATCCAAAGCAGCTCAGGCTCCAAGCTGTCAGCCTGACGTGGGGCTCAAACTCACTGACCATAAGATCATGACCTGAGCTGAAGTCAATGCACAACTGACTGAATCACCCAGGTGCTCCAGAAATCATCAAAATTTAAACTTGTCAAAAGAAAATGTTATATGAGGGGCATTGGGTGGCTCAGTCAGTTAAGTGTCTGACTTCAGCTCAGGTCATGATCCCCTGGTTCATGGGTTTGAGCCCCGCCTTGAGCTTTGTGCCGACAGCTCAGCGTGTGGAGCCTGTTTCAGATTCTATGTCTCCCTTTTTCTCTGTCCTCCCCCACTCACTCTCTCTCTCAAAAATAAATAAATATATAAAAAAGAAAATACTGTATGAGTGGGTGAATAAATAGAATACAATATAATGCAGCATAAAAGAAAAAATCAATGGAGAAGCAATAGACTGGGAGAAAATATTCTCAAAACTTATGTGTCTGTGACAAAGGACTTTATCCAGAATATACAAAGAACCCCTTCAAAGAAAAATAATAAAAAACAGCAATTCAATAAAAAATGGGTAAAACACATAAATGGGCACTCCACAAAGGAAGACGTGCAAGTGACCAACAAGCACATGAAAAAGTGCTCAGCATTTTCAGCCATTAGGGAGATGGAAATTAAAAACACAAGATGCCATTATAGACTCACTAAAATAGCTAAAATTACAAAGACTAAGAAATGTAAATGATGGGTGAGTTTTTGGAATAGCTGAAGTTCTAACACATCATCACTGGAATGTAAACAATACAATCACTTTGGCAATGAAGTTAAAAGCCTTGTATGAAGTTAAACATGTGCTTACCCCATGAACTAGAAATTTGACTTCTAGACACTTAGCAAAAGAAATGAAAACATATGTGCAAAAAGACTTGTGTAAGAATGACCATAGTGGCTTTGCTCATAGTATCCCCAAACTGGAAGCAATCCCAACGTCCATCAATCGGATAATGGATTAAAAAAAACCATGAGATATTCATCCAGTGGAATACTACTTAGTTACAAAAAGGAACAGATTACTGATAAAAACAACATGGATCAAGTTCAAAAACGTTATGGAAAATGGAAAAAGCCAGATATAAAAGAATGCCGATCGAATGATTTCTATGAAATTCTGGAGCAGATGAAAACAATCTACGGTGACAGAAATCTGAAGAGTGGTTGAGTTTGGTGGCTGGAGTTGGTAGGGATTAACAGGAAGAAATACGAGAAAACTCCTGGGGGTATTGGAAGGTCTTTTCTGAGTAGGGCGCAGAAGCTTGAGTTTGTGCATCTATCAAACTCACTGAACTGTAAAACTTATAAACTACATTTTAGTATACATATATATTATGCCTTGATATAAACATTTTTAAATAATAAAACAATCTGTGCTTTGTTTGCATGCCTGCAAAATGTGTATACATTTTTTTGACTCTGCTATTTCCTGTGTTTTATCCTTTATTCCAAATGTTAAAATCACAGACTCCAACATCAGAACACATGAGTTTAAAACCCAGATTCAGGGGGCCCAGGTGGCTCAGTTGGTTAACTGTCCAATTCTTGATTCTGGCTCTCACAGTTTGGGAGATCAAGTGCCACGTCAGAGCTCCGCACGGAGCATGGAGACTGTTTGGAATTGTTTCTCTCCTCTCTCTCTGTCCCTCCCCCTGCTTGCACTCTCTCTCAAAATAAATAAAGAAACGTTATAAATATATATATATATACATAAAGAAATAAAGTGAAAGTTTTCAGAGTTCATTTTATCATATATAAGCCAATAAAAATGTGTGTATATATGTGTTATTAGCACAAGTGGGTTCTGTACTTCGAATCGTGCGTTTTTTCACTCAAGATGGAGATCTTCCCATACAGGTACATATAAAACTATTCTAATATTTTCATTTTATCCTTTTCTTTTTTTTTTAAAAAGCTGTGTAGAATTACATTCTGTGACTGTAGGATAGTTTATTCAGCCTATCTCCTATTAAAAGATGTTATGTTTCTAATTTTTTGCTACTATAAAAAGTGTTGTGACCAACAGCTGGGCCAGGAACAATTTCTCAAGTGTGAGTGTGTATCCATAAAGGATATGTTTTTAGAAACGGGATTGCAGGTCTGTGGGTTTACGATTTGGGGAGACATTGCCACGTTACTCTTTCTAGATCCTTCCAATTTATTTTCCCTCTGGCAACGCTTCAAAGTCTCAGTCTGTATAGCTTCTTTAGTAGACATTGCTGTAAAACGTGTGTGTGTGTGTGTCAATCTGACCAGTGAATCCATATAGTTTTCTCATGCGTTTCTCTTATTATGAACGTGTAAGAAACGTTTGTTTTTCCTTTCCCGAGGAACATCTGTTCATATCCTTTGCCCACTTTTTTTGTTGCTAAGCGTTTTGATTTGAACTTTATTCTCTTTCTCCTGGCAGTAGTCTTTGAAGGAATGCTGATGTGATCAGATTTGCATTCGAGAAAGTTATCTGTAGCAGAGGGCTTGGGAGAGTGTGCTGAAGCAGGAGAGACAGGAGATAAGAACCCTAAAAAGAGTATAATTCATGTTAAAAGTTCAGTGAGACATGCTACGGGCTAGAAACTGGTGCCCTTGAAATGCAAAGAAGGAAACGAATTCTGGAGATAATTGCAAGACTGAACAAAGGAGACTGACTCAGTGGATTGCTTGGGGTGAGGGAGGAGGAAGAGTCTAGGAAGATTCTCAGGCTTCTGATTTGTAGCACCGAGTGGCCAGTAATGGCTGTCAGGGCTGGACTGGGCAGATTCCGGAGGAAAGCTGTGAAGTATCTGCAGAATGTCTATTGAGCTTATAATGTCCAAACGTTTAGGAGAGAGGCCCAAAGCAGAGCTGAGGATGTGATCTTATTAATCTGAGCTCCTTATCGGAACACTGTTAATGGGGAAACGCGGAGCCGAGGTATCTGTGGCGGAAATTCTTGTAACTGCTTTAACAAGTGGATAAGATTCAGTTATAATTAGCATATTCTTTGTCTGAATGCAAATGCTCTTTCTAAATCTCCTCATTCTTAACTAGGCTAACACTTCTCTTGTTTCCACCAGTAATTTGCTTGGCAAATCCTTTCTGCACTAGTGCAGGCGCAATCCTATTCTAAATGTCCTATGAAATAGTCGATTGCCAAGTGGACTGTCCAAAGCAGCAATGTTTGAGGACCCTCCCAGATCCTTCTGGGCTCCAGAACCCCCTCTCCCTGCCCCCCCCCCCCCCCCCCCCCCCCCCCCCCCCCCCCCCCCCCCCCCCCCCCCCCCCCCCCCCCCCCCCCCCCCCCGCCAAGTATTTTCTATCTTTCTTGTGATCCCAGTCCTCTAAGTGATACCGGAGGGGTTTTTAACACACCCAAGGAATGTGTATTTAGGGTACAGCATGTCTTGCTTAGCCTTGTATTGCCAGAATGGAGGGTCTGGCACACAGTAGGCGCTCAAGAAGTGAGCGTTAAAGGAGAAAAAACATTGACAGAGATGCTTAGCAAATGCCAGACATGATGATTGAGTGCTTTTCCTTCCATTTTTCTCTCCCTGTTTTACAGTGGACAAAACCCAGGAATATCTAGCGATACTTTCCCACTTGTCACCAGCGACTCTCCTGACCCCTCTCTACACCGTCCTCAGGAGCCGTTTGCTCAATAGACAGGAAGTGGGAGGGAACAGCTGAACAAAGAAACATTGTATCATCCCCAAGTTGCATTCAAGTGCTTTACTCTGTCACCGGGTATAAAGCAGACTTGAGCACCACCCACACTGAACCCTCCCAGGCGGCATGTCCCGAACACCTTCTCCTAGAGTCACAAACCCAGGAAGAATCATGACAAATTTAGGAGCTGGGTGTGCCGTGGGCGAGGAGGAGGTGAGGAACGAGGTGAGGAACGCGTCTTAACGCATGGCACTTGCCCTACTTTTTATTTTACTATCGGATGCGTGGTCTCCACAAATTACTTCCCCAACACTTATTTACCTTAAGCCTTCAGTCCAGGTGGACCTACCGGCCTCTCTCTCTCTTGAGTTTTTCAGTTTTCTGCTTGCTTTTATCTCAGTTTTACTGCAGTAGAGCATGAGTATACAGAAATGCACAACTCGTGAGTGGATAGTTTAAGGAATTCCCACGATGTGAACACACCCGTGTGAACCCCAGCGTAGAACACTGCGGGCCCTCAGTTCTACCCGGCCCTGCTCCCGGGTACCCCCTCCTGGTCACTACCCTTCTTCTCTCCAAAGACCACTGCAGCCACTCTCTTGACGCTAAAGCCATTGTCGCCTCTGGAAGATTATGTAAGTGCAACTGTGCACAGCGTGATCTCCTTCGTGTCTAGTTGCTTGTGCCGGAGATTATGCCTGTGAGATTCATCCGTGTCGCTGCAGTTGTGAGTGGCCCATTAGTTTCATTGCTCCGTGGTATTCTGTTACACGAACATAGCACGGGATATCCATTTCTTCGGATGATAGACATTCGGGTTGTTTGGGGCTTTTGGCTGTTAGGAATTGTGCTTCTAGTTCGATTCTGGTCTGTGTTATTGTTTACGGTCCCCCTTTTCCTTGCACTTCCCTCGTCTCAGCTCTACCCTAAAAATCGTCAATTCCTAATTCAGGTTTACCTAATTACTCCGGCTGTAATGAGTTTCCTCACTCCCCAGAGATTCCACCTTCTTCTTACTCCCTTGAAGTACGTCTCATATATCACCAAATGGTTCTTTATATTAAAACCATTTATACATGTGAATTATTTCTGCGATTAAGTTACGAGATCATAACCTTCTTAGGGAAAAAGTGTCTCATTCTTCTTGTTATTTCTAAATACAGTGTCTTGCTTATAGTAGAAATTCAATAAAGGCTCAGTTAGATGACTTAGGGAAAATTTTCTCCGACGTGGAAGATAGTGCTTTGGTTTGATCGAACACGCTCTATTTTGATGACAGGCTGATTATCAGGTCTCTGGTCAAACAGTTAAAATATTGATTTTTCTCCCCCCTATTCAACTGTAAGCTTTATTTGGTCAATACTTAAAAATATCTAAAAATTCATTTTTAACAATCAGGAAATATTACTCCAAAATGGAAAATCTATAAATAATCTCCTATGCCACTGTGTAGATCCTTGGCCATATTGTTAAAAAAAATACTGCTGTCTTTGGTATTCTTTCAAGAAATAACTATTTTGTACCTACTATGTGCCAGGTGTCATGCTAGACCCACAATATGCTCTCTATTTACTCCGTTTATTAACAGAAAAGGGTCAGAACATTCTTATTAGGGGGCTGTTTTGAATTCTTCATTATGTCCATGATTTAGCTGTGAGCCGTTTCTTCCAGACAAAGAAGCTCAGGACATACTACACAGAATTAATTAAAATCAAGAGGCCAAGAGATAGAAAAAGAAGAGGAAATGTTGGTGTTTAGGGAATGTTAATCACTCACCAGTCTCTGTTTTGGCTTCTAAGCAATTAAGAGCAGACAAGAAGCCAAATGGAGGTTGGAATATTAGCTTTTAGATTGGTTAGACTGGAACGCGACAGAACCTTCTGTGTTTGGCTCCAAGACGAGTGTACCCAGCCCAGGCACGGCGGAGAAATTGGAGAAGCACAGGTGAGAGATCCCGCCACCGGGAGAGAACCTCTTTAGGGGTCAGAAACTCGGAGAAGCTTGCTTCACTGAAAGGCAGGTTGGTTTTGAGCAATAATGGGCACGATAGGGTAGAGCTTGCTTTCTAATTTTTTTTAATTTGTTTAATTTTTTTGCTCTTGGCCATAGGTGCTCCACAACTTCAATGATCTGATAATCATGTTGATGAGCAATGACAGCAGGAAGAGAGGGATAAAAATAATCACTCAAGTATTTCTCCCTTCCAAAGAATGGAGGTGATGCCCATCTCCTTATGGAACCCTGAGGGTGGGCAAAAGGAGAAGACAAGGAAAAGAGATCAGAAGTCAGAATAGGAAAGAGCATGAGAAACCATTGGATTGAGGAAATGGTGGAGCATTTAAAAAAATTTAATTTTTAAATTTATTTTTTAAAGAGAGACAGAGCACAAGTCGGGGAGGAGCAGCAACGGAGGGAGGACACAGAATCCCAAGCAGGCTCCAGGCTCTGAGCTGTCAGCACAGAGCCCCACACAGGGCTCAAACTCATGAACTGGGAGATCATGGCCTGAGCCTAAGTTGATGCTTAACCCACTGAGCTACCCAGGTGCCCCAAGGGGGGAGCATTTTTGACCCCTGAAGTTTCAAAACCATAGCAGCTGAGAAATGCAGAATGGTAAAGTATTTTTAGTGTGAAGTTCAGGCCACATTTTGAAAGAGACAGAGGAAATTAATCTGTAGGTAAATGGGAAAAGAAAGAGAAATTATAGGACTTCCATATCACCAGACAATTTTGGTGGATCTCTACAGCCTAGAAAATGTGAAGGGACAACTTCAATGTTATTGAAGGAGTCGCACAGGGCATCTGCCAAGCATTGAGGGAAGGGGACTCGGAAGAAAGGAGAACTCTGCGCATGTTAAGCGTCGACAGTGGCTGATATAGTGGACCTGTCTCAAACTCCAAGCCTCGTTGTTTGTTTCGTTCTATTTTTTGTAGCTCAGAAAAATGTAGCAATCAAGGATATCTCGAGATAAAGAACTGGCGATGTCTAATTGGAGCTGGGTTGTTGAGAAGAAAAATCTTCAAGAAAAGAAAATCTGTTGTGTTTCCCACTCCCCGCTTTCAGTTCCCCAATACTACATCTTCTGCCTTTGAGTAAAAATTTTATCTGCCTCAATTTAAATTTTGCTTATTTTTAGAATTATCCAATAGGTTGGATTATCCTTCTCATGTTTAATTTTAATCACTAGATACCTGAATTCTAATTCTTAAATATTTACCGCTGCATTGAGAAATGCAACATAATGATGCAGGAAGCCTAGATATTCTGCATGAGTAGCCATCAGGAGTGGGATCTTGGGACTGGACCCATTTCCCACCCACACCTTCAAACTCTGTGTTAGAGCTGATGGCGGGCCCTACAGGTTTCCTCCCTGCTGTCTGGCCTTTTATAAGCTTCCCCTTAATACCAAATCCCATAGCAATGCCTTCATCTTAATTCTGCCTTGATATTCACACTCCCTAGAATATTTTCATGGAAAATTCAATTTTTATAGAGCCATTTAGCATGAAGAAAGGGGGACCTGTACTTCTTTAATTCAGAAAGACAAATCAATAGGGAAAGAGGTAATGCTAGAGAGCAGAGCCAAAAACAATTTAGCATCCAATATTAATGGAAGGATAGCTGTTCATAGAGAACTAAAGTCATGCATAACCCTAAGAAATGGATAGACCCATGAGTGAGTTTTAACTACCGCTGATTATTGGAGCACTGGCAAAAATTCTCCAGTGTGCTCAATGCCCTGACCAACTTCAGGAGAATCCTGATTTCCGAAGAAAAGTTGATTTCCTAAACAAACCTATTTAAAATGACGTCGAAGCATTTCTTTTAAGTGAAAAGAGTTATAAATGAGATATGGGCTCAAGGCAGTTATGTAAGTAAAAAGCAACATGTACTGATTATTGGTTAAATTACAAAAGGTCAACACGTGAACAGCGAATGTGACTGAAGGTATTAACAGTTCACAAAGTCTCTTCAGGTAGGATCTCACGTGGGATTTATGATGTCTTGTGAGAGATGTGGGGCAGGGGTTGAGACGAGATTTTTCTAGTTGAGAATGGAGGTTCAGTGGCACTCGGTGCCTTGCTCAAGGTTCCATGGATTACATGGAGTGTAATAATGACCGGAGCAGTCTTTGGCTCTCTATCCCAAAATGCTTGGATTCATTGGAAAGTGTGAGTTAAGAGTCTTGCTCCAGCTTCAAGGCTCTGGACCAGACTCTCCCCAACTCTACCTAGGTGTTGTCTAATTGATTTATTGATCCCATGTTAGAGACTGAGGGAACGGGATTCAGCACAATGTTAAATGTTGCTGTTTTTGTCTTTGGTGCAAATGTCCGTTCTCATAACTAATAGTCATTTGTTTTTCTGTTGTAATTTAAAATCAATATCTCTTATTCTGCCTTGACACACGAAGCCAGTTTGCATCACTCTCTATTTTGCTTCCTAAAAGGTAGTGTATTCTATTTTAACATTAGTCTTAATTTTTGAACTATGTAGGTCCTATACACAGCCTCTGCGCTGAGTGCTCTATGTGCTCCATTGTCATGTTGATCTTATAATGATCATACAAGTAAAGCCCCACTGTAACCAATGTCAGTATAACATACAATTTATGTGCTTAAATGCTGTTCATTGACTTGAGGTCAAGATAGTGGACAGGGGGTTTGTTCCTTCTTCGGGCAAATTATTTAAGCTTTTTCACCCTCCTCTTCCTCATCTAAGAAATGGAGATAATCACACATATGCTGTTGGGCTCGTCTGGTTATGAAAAGAAAATGAAATCAAGCCAAACCACTCCATGAATTGTAAGGAGATGAAAAAATGAAACGTTTCTGTTTAACAGGAAGTCCTTGCGTATCAGGGTAAAGAGATACTTTTTGAGAGTCTAGATTAGACAGCAGTTTCCTAAAGGTTTTTTTGGCTCATAAAAAGCAGGAAAGTGAGCTGTGAATCGGACAGACTGGTGGGACTCTAGCTCTGTCCCCTCCTATCTGCATAGCTGTGGGGACGTCACAATCACCATGGTCTCTAGTCTCTGCACCTTGAATATCAGGATAATATGTCTCAGGGCTATTGTGAGGAGTAAATGTATATAAATGGCACTGAATAAAAGGCAACTTTCACTGTCATCATGTTCTGTACACACCCTGATTTTCCTTTAGTATAATTGTGCAAGCACTGCATCCATCACAACAGATGCCTCATGAGAGAAATTCTGTATAACATACCACTTCAGGGCCTAGGCTTTCAGACCGTGGAATGTTTTGTCTCTGTTCCATCTTTCTAACCTTTTATTTTGAGCCTACTTCATTTACATAGAAGAGAACAACACCCTGGAGTGATGGAACAAATGGAAGGAAGCATGAAGAGCACATGGGGTGTATCTGCCTATCAAGTTGAAAGCTCACCTCTATGGTTCTGTAAGAGACATAAATTATTCTTTGCATTTTTGGGTATCTCTTTGTTATAGACTTAGACTTACTCTAAAACAGAGGAGATTTTCTTACCATGTTTAAATTAGTGTAATGAAGATGTTATTATTTAAACAAAATTTTTATGTGTAGTTAACTTTTCTGGAAACCTGTCAAATAATAGCAAGCAAGTTGTTTATAAAATTTTAATGTGTTAAAGATGTTTTATTAGTGGATTTTAGCATTTTTAAAAGGTGCATATATAGTCATTCTTCAGAAAGCTATACTTATGGCTTTCTTAATGTAGAAAAATTGTTCTGGACAACTTTAACTGGGAAAGGTTGAAACAGTAATAAAAATACAATAATGATAATAATTACATCTCATATTTCCCTGGATTTTATTTTTCAGAACATAAAACACTTATAGGTATTCTTTGGATACTATTGTCAACTCCCTGGTTTAAATATTATGATCCCTTTTGCTTTGAAGAAGGAATGGGGTCTGATTGTTGAGTACCGTGACCAGTGCATCCCAGCCTGTAAATGTCAAGAACGACACATCATAAGTCCTACCAGTGGGGCAGCAATCATCTTGGTTTTGAAAACTTGCATAGGTGTGACTTGAATTTCATGATTTCTTATATCAGCTCCCATTAAAAAATAGCCCAGGGGTGCCTGGATGGCTCTATCTGTTAAGCATCTGACTCTTGATTTCAGCTCAGGTCTTGATGTCAGTTTCAATGAGTTCAAGCCCTGCGTTGGGCTCTCTACTGACAACGAGGAGCCTGATTAGGATTCTCTCTCTCCCTCTCTTTGCCCCTTTCTCACTTGCACTCTCTCTGTCTCTTTCAAATGAAAAAATAAAAACTTTTTAAAAAGCCAAAGCAATCATGAAAAAGAAAACCAGAGCAGGAGACATCACCATCCTGGACTTCAAGCTGTATTACAAAGCTGTAATCATCAAGACAGTATGGTACTGGCATCAAGACAGACACTCAGGTCAATGGAACAGAATAGGGAACCCAGAAATGGACCCACAAATGTATGGCCAACTAATCTTTGACAAAGCAGAAAAGAATATCCAATGGAATAAAGACAATTTCTTCAGCAAGTGGTGCTGGGAAAACTGGACAGTGACATGCAGAAAAATGAACCTGGGCCACTTTCTTACACCATACACAAAACTAAACTCAAAATGGATGAGAGATATAAATGTAAGACAGGAAGCTATTAAAATCCTAGAGGACAAAGCAGGCAAAAACCTCTTTCACCTTGCCCGCGGCAACTTCTTACTCAACATGTCTCCAGAGGCGAGGGAAATAAAAGCAAAAACAACTACTGGGACCTTATCAAAATTAAAAGCTTCTGCACAGCAAAAGAAACAATCAGCAAAACTAAAAGGCAACCAATGGAATGGGAGAATATATTTGCATATATATTGGATAAAGGGTTAGTATCCAAAACCTATAAAGAATTTATCAAACTCAATACCCCAAAAACAAATAACTAGGGGAGAAATGGGCAAAAGACATGAATAGACACTTCTCCAAAAAAGACATCCAGATTGGCCAACCAACACATGAAAAAATGCTCAACATCACTTATCATTAGGGAAATACAAATCAAAACCACAATGAGATACCACCTCACACTTGTCAGAATGGCTAACATTAACAACCCAGGCAACAACAGATGTTGGCGAGGATGTGGAGAAAGAGGATCTCTTCGGCACTGCTGGTGGGAATGCAAACTAGTGCAGCCACCTTGGAAAACAGTTTGGAGGTTCCTCAAAAAATTAAAAATAGAGCTACCCTATGACTTAGCAATTGCACTACTAGGTATTTATCCAAGGGATACAGGTGTGCTGTTTCAAAGGGACACACGCACCCCAGTGCTTATAGCAGCACTATCGACAGTAGCCAAAATATGGAAAGAGCCCAAATGTCCATCAATGGATGAATTGGATAAAGAAATGGAGTATTATCAAAAAGAATGAAATCTTGCCATTTACAACTACATGGATGGAACTAGAGGATACTATGCTAAGTGAAATTAGTCAGAGAAGGACAAATATCATATGACTTTACTCATATGGGGACTTTAAGATACAAAACAGATGAACATAAAGGAAGCAAAAATAATATAAAAACAGGGAGGGGGACAAAACATAAGAGAATTAAATATGGAGAACAAACAGAGGGTTGCTGGAGGGGTTTTGGGAGGGGGGATGGGCTAAATGGGTGAGGGGCATTAAGGAATCTACTCCTGAAATCATCATTGCACTATATGCTAACTAACTTGGATATAAATTAAATAATAATTTAAAAAAAAGGCCTAGCCTCTGAGTTACTTTTTTTCCAAGTTAGCTCTGCACTGGACAAAAATAACTCAAGTTTTAGCAACAGGAAAATTGCCACATTTTCTTTGAATTAACCCATTCAGTTATTCAGCTAACATCTATCAAGTGTCTATTACTCACCAGGCACTCTGCTCGGTACTGAGGTTCAAAAGATGTATCAGGCACAGTCCATCGCTTCAGCACAGCTTTCCCAAGGCAGAGGCATGTCCTCTGTATTCTACCCAAAATATTTCCCTGCATTTTGGGAATTTCTATAGCCCAGTGCTTCCCCCAGAATAGATGTGCAATGAATAGCTGGGAACTAAATATTGGAGAGCCAGACAGGGAGGGTGGGGTATATAGATGTATGTATCAGGTATGAAAATTCCCATGCATTAGCTCATTTGATTTACATGTCAATTCCATGAAACGGATCTTGTTATTCACATTTTACTAATGAAAATGCTGAGGTTCAGAAGGGATTATTTCTGAATCACACAGCTAAGTGATAGAGTCAAGATTTGAGCCTGGTCCCGCCACCAGAGTGAACCCCTGACACTCCTCTTGCCCGCTGTGACTGTGGTCCTGAAGTCCAGGAGCAAGTGGCTGAAACGTCCTTTTCCCATAAACGCAAAACAAAGCTCTTGTCTCTTCAAACCATGACTGTAATTTATATTCTTAGATTGCAAGGAAACGTCCAGATTTATTTCCTGTAGGCCACCTACATTTCTCACCACGCTTGCTAATCAAAGAGACACTATTTTGAAGATAACTGGGCTCAGTTAGCAATCTCTTCCTGTGATCCTGTTAGCTCTCCTCTCTAGTTAATTCTCCATTTTCCAAGGCTGGGTTCACCTTCTTTTTATACCAGCCTCTATTATACGTGACTGGGTTTATAAGTAGAGTGCATACGCAACAAGCTGGCTTAGAGCATGGCTTCAAATTCAGATTCTCCCTCCATAAGCCAAGGTCATTTTGAACCCTCTCTCCTTACTCCAGACATTTCTGGAAGGTGCTCTTGGTTCTAAATGGCTAAATGCCTCTCTCTCCTTATACATATATAATAACAGTTTTATTGATATATATATTTCACATATAAAATTCATCCTCTTAAAGTGTGTAATTCAGTAACTTTTAGTATATTCACACGGTTGAGAGGCCATCACTCCCACTCCATTTAATTTTAGAACATTTCCATCAATGCAAAAAGAAACCTCGTATTTGTTAGCAGTCATGCATCATTCTTTTCTTCTCCATCTCCCTTTCTGACCGTCCCCAGAACCAGTAGTCTACTTTCTCTCACTGTACGCTCCTTGGTGTTTGGTGACTCAATTCTTTGACTTAGCATATTGCTTCAAAAGTTCATTCATATTGAACCACGAATCAGCACTTCCCTCCTCTTTATGTCTAAAGAATGTTAGATTTAATGGATGTTCCACATGTTTTGTTTATCCTGTCATCCGGTGATGGCTATTTGGGTTGTTTGCATTTTGGGGTTATTATGCATATCTGCTATAAACATCACGTACAAGTTTTTGTGTGAATATATATTTTCATTTCTTTTAAGTGGATGTCTAATATATAGGTATTATATATTATCTATATATCAGGAGTGTGGTTGCTAGATCATATGGTAACCCTTATGCTTAACATTTTGAGGAAATCTCAAACTGTTTCCAAAATGGCCACTTCCTACCAGCAGTGAGTGCGGGTTCCAAAATTTTTTGGTATGTTCCAGAAGACACTTGTTGTTTGTTTGTTTTGCTTTGCTTTCTGTTTTTAGTCATCTTAAAGAGTGTGAGGTGGTATCTCATCATGAGTTTGGTAAAAGTTGCTTAATATAAATCTTTGCAAATATTGTCTCCCATGGATTGTGTTTCTTTTAATGGTATCTTTTTTTAAACTTTTTCCTTTTTATTCTTTTTTTCCTGATGTTTCATTTAATTATTTATTGAGAGAGAGACACACAGCATGAACAGGAGAAGGGCAGAGAGAGAGGGAGTCATGGGATCCGAAGCAGTCTTCAGGATCTGAGCTGCCAGCACGGAGTCTGATGCAGGGCTCACGTGAACCATGAGGTCACTACCTGAGCTGAAGCCATCAGCTCAACCGACTGAGCCACCCAAGGCACCCCTTAACGATGTCTTTTGCAGCACACATTTAAGTGTTGACATAGTTGGGTTTTGTGTCATTTGGTACGTTGTTTCTTTTCATTCTCTCTGTTCTTTGTATCTATTTTATTCTTATTCTTTTCCTGCTTTGTTTGAATTAATTGAACATTGTGTGATTTCATTTTGTTTCTTTTATTGCCCTATTATCTACACTTCCTTGTTTTAGTTTTTACTATTATTTACAATATCATCTTTAACTCATCATACTCTAATTGTAAATATTATTATACCAGGTCACATGTAATGTAAAAACTTCACAATATTTTCTCATTTTCCCATTGGTTGTTTTGTGTTGTTGTTTTCATGACTTTCCCTTCTGCATATGTCATAAGCTCAAATACATTATTTTTGTTTTAAACAACCAGTCATTATGTGGAAAAAATGAAACAGTTTTCAGTGTTTATATTTACCCACATATTTCTTATTTCTGGCACTTATTTTCCCTTGCAGTCAGTGAGTTTCTATCTAGCATCATTTTCTTTAAAGCTTTTGTTTAACATTCTTCCTTACCATTCTTATATTGTTAGTCTGAAGTCAAGAATTCTCAGATCTGTGTGTCTGAAAAGGTGTTTATTTTACTTCATTTCTGAAAGCTTTCTCACTAGGTATAGAATTTTAGCTTGGCAGGGTTTTTTTTTTGTTTGTTTGTTTTTGTTTTTGCTTTTTGTACTTTAAAGATTTCATTCCTTTGTCTTTTGGTTTACATTTTTTGGTTTACTTTTTTTTTTTCCTAATTGGAAGTTAGTAGTAATTCTTGCATTTGCTACCCTATACATTATCATTATGTGGTTTTTTTTTTTCCAGCCCTTCTGACCATTTTAATATATTCTCTGCATTACTGGTTTTCAGTAATTTGATTATCATGTGTCTTTTGTGTAAGTTTTTATTTTTATTTATTAACATAAGTAATCTCTACACCCAGGGTAGAACACACTCGAACTCACAACCCTGAGGCCAAGAGTTGCACACTCTTCTGACTTACCAGTTAGGAGACCCCACACTTAAATTTTTGGTTTTATTCTACTTTACCGAGTAGTGAGAGTAGTCGTCTTTTCGTTAGACTAATTTAGACCTTAAACCAAGCCATTGTCTTTAAGCATTGTGTCTTGTGTTGTGATTATTTCCCCTTATGTGTTCCTTGCTTCTTCTCAGTGTGTCCCTGTGAGGGATGAATCTGCTTGCCTGACTACAGCAAGCGTGGCTATAGGTCTTGCTTTGGTCCATGGAATATGAACAAAAGTGACATTAGCTATTGTTGAACCACAATGTTAAGAATCATCATATGACTCTTACATGACCCCGCCTCACCCCCACCCCCGTTTTGTTATTGCTTTGCCACAAACCTAATGTGTTTCAGACAGGGGCTACTTCTTACGCTAGATTTCAGACACATGAACAGGACCCACATCTCACCAGGAGCCAACATTTCACATGAGAAACAAAAGAAATCCTTACTGTTATAAGGCGCTGTGATGTTGGGGCTCTTTGTTCCTGTCACTGAGTAAAACAAATAGAATGGCTGATGTAGAGTGGAGAAAATGGTCTTTGGACAGAAGAAGAAATGCCAGAGTTTGGATAAGCCAAGGTCATCCACATGAATACCGAAATTGCCAAATATAATGATTATAGTTAGGTTGGAAAGGAATATCATGAACAGGGAGTTCAGGACTTCAAAGACTGAGGAGGTATGTTAACAGGATATTGGGAGAAATTAAAAAAATAGTGAAACAGGATGATTTCTTAGAGCAGGAGAGATCTTATAAGAGAAACAGAAATCTAGTTAGTTATAAAGAGTGAGAAGAACTGATCCTTCCTCATGGTCTGCTAGTATAAGATGTATATGCTCACAGTTGAATAGAGTTTAGGGAAGGTAGGGACTTGGGGATTATGGTTATTTTTTAGTACATGCAGTTTCCCAGGGAGGATGTGAAATGATATTGGGCCACGTGAGGAAGTTGGCTGGTTACAGACTGACAGGTCCATAAGTTGGTGAAGAAAGATTTAAGGAAGTGAGAATAGTGAAGGATTGGACCAGAATAAGCAAAAAGGCAGAGAACAGGTGATTTGTGGGGAAGGGGATGAACAGGAAGGAGGTCTGAATTTTTCATCACAGCTGAGCTCATCAGAAGTGTGGAGCATCATGGAGTGGTCATGCTCGGAGACTTGTTCCAGGACTGGGATCTCGAATATTCTCCCTAGTGCCACAGAGGTGTCCACGGCAGACACTCCTTTATACCCTGGTCTACTTTAAAGGATGCCCTATATGATTTAGTTAAGAAGGTAGAACTGAGTTCTCAGGTTTTCTCTTTCGCCTTTTGAGATCTTTCTGGCCTCATACTCCTGCCTCGCACCCCAACTACTAACTTCCCACATAGTTTTTAGACCTTAGCCTCCCATATAGCGCTAAGTGGTTCAGAAACATCTTCTACTTGAACAACGGACCTTTGAAAACCATACCAGGCCTATGAAAGAAATATATGTGACCACAGAGTGTCCCACTGTCTCTGAAGTTACCTACAACTTTGCTTCTACAAAACTGACTTTTCCAACTCTGCCACTTCCTTTGGAGAAAGAAAGAATTTTGGGACCTCAAGAGATTTTATTAGCTGGCTATTCATAGGTGCTCCATGATGTTAATAAAATGGTCATTTTATATATTGTAGCATGTAATATTTTGTACTTTCTTTTTCATTACAACAAGATTGCTTGCTAAAGTTGGGAATATATAAAGAACCCCACATTAATAATTAAACCAAAATGGGGGTAATTGCCCTTGCATGAGCAATTGCTAGTTTATTAAATTGCTTACTCTGAATATTGTTCAGCATTCACATACTTAAGTAGCAGTCATTAAGACTGTCAAAATGATAGTTCCTATTTATTTAGCACCTTCTACACAGTGACCTCAAATAAGTAAATCACACTTAGAGTACTTAATAGATATAAACATTGACCTTGAGATTTCTGAATGAATTTCTGCCTTGCTTATTTCATTCTGCTTCTCCTATTGAAGCCAGGTCACTTTTGCATTGGCAAAACTTTAATTCTTGTTGGCTTCCATGTTTAACACAAGGAAATGGAATCTACAAACTTTGGGAGGATATCAATGGCAGAGTGAAGAAACTGGCAAATCTACTATATTCTAAAGTGGCGGTGGCGGTGGATGGGGGGAGCGCTTTTTTTCAGTAGATTAAGAGCTCTGTAAAGACCTCAAAGCCTCCATCAAAGCTGCTGTTTGGTAGCAGGTATCTTTTTTAGCCACTACCCTGGTTGAAATCTGCAGAAGGAGGAGAAGATGCAGTGATGGTGGGGAGGAAGAAAGCAAGAATGATAGAGCCATCGTTATTGAGTGTCTCTTTTGTTCCAGATACTTGACACTAATTTTCTGGCCTTCTCACAAATTTCCTGTGAAGTGAGGTTTTATTTAACATTTTTTTGAATGTTTATTCATCTTTGAGAAACAGAGTGAGCAGGGGAGGGGCAGAGAGAGAGAGAGGGACACATAGAATTTGAAGCAGGCTCCAGGCTCTGAGCTGTCAGTACAGAGCCTGACGCAGAGCTTGAACCCACAAACCATGAGATCATGACTTGAGCCCAAGTCAGAAGCCCAACCAATGGAGCCATCCAGGTACCCCCAAAGTGGTGCTTTTATTGCTGCAGTTTTGCAGGTGAGAAACCTAAGCTCAGTGATAACCTATCACTGCCCCAAACAACACATCTCGTACTGGGCTGAATCAGGTCCTCAGGTGGAGCTGTCTCAATAGCATGCTGACTCTCACCGCAAACATTTATATCTCCTCTCTGGAACTTTCCAGACATTACTACATTTCTTCCACTCCTCTTTTCTGTGAGGGAAATGAAACATTGTCCCTCTTTAACTAATATTTATTACAATTGCCATAATCATAATAGTAAAGCACTTTCATACTTCATATTTCTATTGATCATCACAGAAAGCCCACGAGGTAGGTCTTACTGTCACCCTAAAAACTGAGACTTACAGGGTGCACATCACTTGCCAAAGGCCACACAGCTACTGGGGACAGAGCCCATAATTTAACTCCACCCACATATGTTTTCCTCATGCTCTATGGTCTCTCGCAGGATTTTTGTAGAACAGATAGCAGTTTCCAAAGTATGCTTACGCAGACGATTCAATTAGAGTTTCTTGGTGCCTCTTGATAGAAACTTGTTCTGCATTATGAATTTTATAAGATTTTCTTAGGATTTATCCAGAAATTGATTGCTGCTTCTTGTGGTTTGATGTGAGATCATTTTAGAAGTCTCTGTTTGTCCAACACCACAGAAATGTGGTTCCAAAATGAGTGCCAACATGTATGTTTTAGAAAATAAAATATGTATGAATAAGCAAAAATGCGTTTCTTCTGCCTCATCGAGGAATTGAGAATATCAGATAGATAATGTAGACACTCTCGATTCCTTCTTTTTGTCCCTTCCCTAGAATAGGGGCAAGGCTCTGGCAGTTTTCCCCTCTTTTTCTGAATGATAGTCCAAGTACTCAGCTGTTGAGGAATAGAAATATGACTTGAACCCAGGCCTCTGACATTAAAGCCCGTACTCCACCCACTGTTACACAGCCACCCTGAACTCTCTCTGTTAGTCCTTCCAGCTTTCCCCACAGCACTCTTTCTGGATGAAATGATGCTCACCTTCTGGTAT
This sequence comes from Suricata suricatta, assembly GCF_006229205.1. Taxonomy (NCBI): domain Eukaryota; kingdom Metazoa; phylum Chordata; class Mammalia; order Carnivora; family Herpestidae; genus Suricata; species Suricata suricatta. Next base: position 167,785,571 of record NC_043702.1, read on the forward strand.
CCCACTCTCCCAGACCCTCGATCAATATTTATTCATGGTTCACCATCCAAGGCAAATGTTACTTTATTTCTTTAACAGCATCTATCTACCACAAACTCTATGCTAGGGACTATTGCTAGTGTTGTGGGAAAAAAATGGCAAGAACGACATAGTTTCTGGCCACAAAAAGCAATAGTCTAGGGGAGAAGACAGATAATTAAGCCAATAGCAACGTGACAAATGGCAAAGGAAGAGGAACCAAGAGGCCAAGGCCAGCACCCTTGCCTAAGGTCTCATGGGGTCAATCATGATGAGATTTCCATGACAAATCAGATCCTCCAAGTAGTCGGGCTCAGCACAGCAATGGCGCAGTTTCCTAATCCTGAGAATGTTAGGAACCCAGTACTGCCAGCCTGATGAAATTATTTTAATGAGCCATGAATAGTCACAAGGGGCTAAATCTGATTGTGCCGTGGAGATGACCAGACTCTGATGAGGGTTATAATCTGGTGAGTTAGGTCTCTCCATGTGCTTGTGTACATGGTCTCCTGATCTCCATTGTATATTTCCACCTGTTTCATGACAGAGGGTCTGTCTCGTGCCTGAGTTAGCTTCATTACTCATGGCAAAGACCCACTTGGGGACCTCACCTCCCGGAGAGCCCTTATCACCAAGGGCAGTGCTCAACACCAGGTCTCTGCAAACATTCACTGTCAGGCCACCATGCAAACCCACACTAGTATCCTTGGCCATTCTTTCACCACCAGGGTCCTCACACACGGAACATTCTACCACTCCGTGTCCCTTTTTCCTTCTGTTTCACAGAGCCTGTTGCCACTGAGCCTGTACACCCTGAACCTCCACACCCAGCCTCTATTCTAGCCGTAGGATATTTGGTACCACACTTAAACTTTTTGACCCCTCAACATCCTGATCTGTATAGCAGGGATAGTAATCCTGACCTGAGTAGCCATGATGAAAATGAGCCTGGAGGAGCTGGAAGAGAGTTTCCGACCCCTTTCACCATGTTGTTTCCACGGCTTCTGTGACATCACCATCCGCCACTCAGTGCAGGGTCCTTTGAGCACGTCTCAACTGTCTCCTACGCATCTCTCAACCTAAGAAGGAGTCCACCTAATTGATACCTCTCGCGAACCTTGAAAACAATGGATGACAAACAGGTAAACAAATTGTGAAAACTTGAAGTGAAGGAAATACAATTTTCTGTGTCCTTAAATCGTCCTTGATGCTCTATTTCAATACCCCTTTCTCTCTGGTCTGAGGAGATGGTTTTAAAATGTTTAGTCAGATTAAGGTTGTTTTTGACCGTGTTCATCTGCAGCTCGGAAATCAGTCTCCACTGCACGTCTCTGACTTAATATCTGACAATAGCCTCTTGAACGGTCAGCCACAGGTTCTGTGTGGATTTGGGGTTGGGGCTGGGAATTCAGGAAGATGGTCTCACAGCTATGTGACCTTGATAGGCTTTTTCCTTTTTCATGACATCTACTATCTGTTCTCATTTTCCTCCATACTGTTTCATGTAGGGACATGAAGTCTGGGAGAAAGACTGCCAGGGATTTGAAGTTCTCCTGACAATTTTTCTTTTTGCTGTGGCTTCATTCCCTTCAGCCAGCCAGTTAAGAATTTAATAAACAGTTAGTGAGTGTGTGTTTTTTGCAAAGAACAGTGTCCATATAAGGAGGAAAAGAGGAACCAGTAATTCATGAGATGTACCTACTTACAAAATCACTTATCCTAGAGAACGATTTCTCTTATATGTGCTCTCATTATGGAGTTAGTATCCGAAACAGGATAACACACATTTTATATACATCTTATATAACTTTAAGATACTTGAGAAACATTTTTTAATGTTTATTTTTGAGAGAGAGAGCGAGAGAGACAGCACAAGTGGGAAAGGGGTGGAGAGAAAAGGAGACACAGAATTTGAAACAGGTTCCAGGCTCTGAGCTGTCAGCACAGAGCCTGACGTGGGGCTTGAACTCACAAGCCTGACCTGAGCTGAAGTTGGACGCTAAACTGCCTGAGCTGCCCAGGTGCCCCTAACATTAAGATTCTTAAGCCTGTGCCAGGAGGCTGGGCACAATCATCTCGAAAACCTCTTCTAGTTCTAGGAGGCTAACTAACCCTCTCTCAGAATTGGGGATCCCCCATGAACTAAACGATACATTTTTAACACTGAAATTTGTGTCAAGGAAGATTCACCCACACATCACTGGTTTTGGCTGGGCCCACAGTTGCTCCAGACCTGAGGATGGTAATTATGGAGCATGATGACCAAACATTATGATCATGTCTACACGTGGTCAGTGAATCAAACCAAACTGGGAGTTTAGTCATGATTGATTTTCTTGGCATCCTGCTAGGTGATGACTGTTTTATAGGAGCAAATGAGTGGTTTTGTGGGTGGTGGTGCCATGCATCTCTGGCCAAACTGGTGACTGTGTCTGCCACCTGGGGTTTTGATGGCAGGAAGCTGTGTCCTGATGTCTGGCCAGCTGACTCAGCCACAGCCTGGCCCTTGAGCCCATGGGAGTCCCCAGAAGACTGTACCAAATTTTCCCTCCAGTCTGACCTGTGAGGGTCTCAGAAAACTCCATGCTACCTTCTCCATGTTCCTCTGCTTTCCTGCTGAATTATCTTGGGGTGAAAATGGCTTAACGTAATTTCTCTTGGTCTGTTTCTCCATTTGTAACATGAGGCAAATATCTATTTCACAGGATCGTTGTGAGAATTACATGAAATTAAAAACTCCTAACCCATGGGGAAGGGCTCTGGTAAATGCTATTTTCCTTTTGCTGTGTCGTCCTTTCCATCCACTACGGAGGTGGAGTGCCCCTTGGCGCAGCTGGGATCTGGAAGTTTCATTGCAACAGTGATTTACTGGGACAAAAACATACCCGGCTAAATCTGACCCACTACCTACTCTGCTGCACCCACACAGCTGAACCCACTGGAGAAAAGCACAGTCATGACGCCTGACCTTAGACTCACAGCTGCAGAAGCACAAATGGGCTCCTGGCTGGCTGGCTGGTGGGACAGTCCATCACCCTTCTGCTCTGTGCCAGCTGCCTGCCTTCCCCTTTCCCCAGTCTCGTTCTCAGCTAAAGACTATCTTCCTATCTCATGGGAAAATTGAGGTGAGTAGGGGACAGCTTCTACAACCCCTCCCCACCCCCCACTGCACCTGGGCATGTATGGTCTATACCTAGGTATGTAGCTGTGCTCATGGCCGCCATCTGCCTTTTTGTCTGTGTGGATGAACTCTCTTCACTGCATCCGTGGCCTCCCGGGCGTAAACTTCCATCCCTCCTTATTGACGCTCAGCAAGCCTCCCCTTTCTTTTGCATCAACAGATTTTGCTATTGGATTTTTTCTAAACATAAACATGCTTTCCCCCCTCTTATCCCAAGACAAAAACTGTCTTCCACTTTACTTCTCCCTCAGGTAGGTCCCCACTTCCTGCCTGCAAAATTCACTTAAATATTTATCTTGTCCTTACTGTCAGGTTGTTTCTTCCATTCTCTCTTAAACTCCCTGCAGTCAGGCCTTTCACTCCACCACTGCACTAAAGTAACTTGTGTCACAATTACCTGTAATCTCTGTGTTAGTCTTCCTCTTGCCTGGCCTACCAGCAGCATTTAATACTATTGGTCATTTCCTTGTCTTTTTAAAAAATTTTTTTAAAATGTTTTATTTATTTTTGAGTGTAGATATGTTTGGGATAAAGACGTCTGCAAAGCAGATATCTGTGAAGAGAATTATATTTTATCTCCGAGGTCTATTATCCAACTAGAAGCACGTGTTCTAACAGACTTTGAGCAGTCACATCTTGCATGCATTCCTTCTCTGTTATGACAAAGTAATGGGGGAACACAATGTACAGATTTTACTTCAGGCAGCAGATTTTGTGGCTAGATTTCATAGTCAGTCTCGAAGTTACTTATTTACATTTTGATGCAGGATCTTCACTATTTCACCTGTCTCATTTTCCATTTCCTTATCTATAAAAGTAAAAGATTTCAGAATTGAAATGTATGAGCTTGGAAAGTTACTTAATCTTTTTGGGTTTTAGTTTCCTCATCTGTAAAATAGAGTCTACGGAAAATCTCTTACCACCCCCTTCCCCCACCCCCCTAAAAAATCAGGGGAAAGAAAAAAATGGCTAAATGAAGAGTACTTAGAAAATCGTTACATCTACTGCATGTTGAAAATTGTACTGGGGTGCTTTGGGGGAAATGTTGAGTTAAGTGAACATAAGAGTTTCTGTGTTAGTGCCTTTCGGGTCTCTAGTGTGGTCATGTACACTGTAAATGACAAAGAAGAAAATATATAATGCAGTATTGCTCATATTCATTGGATCAGGTCATTTTCTTTTCATGTAATGCAGATTAATTTCTTAAGGCATATTAGTTTTTTTGTGGAAAACAATTTGAAAAATTGTCCATAATTAACCACTCCCTAAATCTACATTCTTAATCTCCAAATGCTGTTCTTCTTTAACATAGTTACCTGCATTTCACTTCAAGGTTATCCTTCGTCAGCCAACATCATGAGAAAGTACTCTCCGATCCATTTTATAAGGCGGTCTAGCTTGAGCATACTCTTCATGACAGTCATTAGATAAAGCAATATCCATATGAATATATCTTATTATAATAAATTCTCTTTGATGTAACTTTCCATAAGGACTTCATTTATTACATGGCTCCCCTTACCCATAAGAGCTGACTTTTGGTGACAGTCAAGCTCCACACACACACAGATGTGTTAGGTAGTAATAATATACATTTAGTAAAATGCACAGATACTAAGTGCTTCATTTAATGAGCTTTGACAATTGTATACACCCATAATAAAGCATAACACATTTCTGTCACTCTAGAAGGTTCCCTCATGTTTCTTCCCTGTCCATCTTTCTCACACCGCCAATGAGGCAACTACTTTCTCATTTCTATCAACATATATTTGTTTTGACCTGTTCTTGTCCTTCCTACAAATGGAATAATTTAGAATATATTCTTTTCTTTCCAGATGTTTTGTCCTTTAGATGATTTGTTTCAGAGACCCATCCATGTTATTATACATATTGTTGTTTTTGTATTTCTTTTTTTTTTAAGTTGATTTATTTTGAGAGAGAGAAGCACAAGCAGGCTCTGCGCTGTCAGCACAGAGCCCGATGCAGGGCTCAAACTCAGGAACCATGAGATCATGACCTGAGCCAAAACCAAGAGTTGGACCCTCCACTGACTGACCTAGCTGGGCACCCCGAGTTGTGTTTTTGTATTTCAACAATAGTAATCAATTTCATGGACACAATTTTTTTCTGGAAACAAATTATTTGTCAGGTATTGCAAATATTTCTTCTCATGCTGTGGCTTGTTGATTCATTTTCTTAATGGTGTATTTTGATGAACAGAATTTTTAGTTTCAATGGAATCTAATTTATCAATGTTTCCGCATATGGTATTGTTCTTAGGTCCTTTCTAAGAAACCTTTGTTCACTTATGGTTCTGTACATATTGTTTTAGAGTTTTTGTCTAGAAATTTTATCATTTTAGCTTTTATACTTATATTTATATTCCAACTCAAATCAATTTTTGTTTATGCCATGAGGTAGGGGTTGAAGGTTATTTTTTTTCCGTGGTGAATATCCGGTGGTCTGGCACCATTCAGTAAAAATATTTCTTTCCTCTGTTAAATTTATTTGGTGCTTCTAGTAGTCATATTTGTAATACATGATTTTATCTCACTATCTTCAGACAATTGAATAAATTCATTTCGCCAGTGATCCCTATGCCTCTCTGAACCAGGCGCCATACTAGTACCTGGAAACACAATGGACAACAACGCTCTTGGTCTCTCTCCCCAGAGTGGATGAATGAGCTAGACTAAGTATCTGAAATCTTGTCCTGAAGTAGCTCAGACCTAAGGATATTTGTAGTTTCACATAACTGGACCTCCACGTCAGGCCAACTTAGGGGCTGATTTATTATGTGGCCCAATGGTGTCATTACATCTCAGATTTTCCCATCTTTCTGTCCCACTTCCTCCCTCAAGCTGGCTGCATCCTCAGGCTGTAAAGAAGGTGCCCGATGAAGTTCCAGGCATTACAAGACCGAAGTATACCCAGAGCTAGAACATAGCTCCTTTTTACTTTTAACTCCCTTTTTGGAGTGAGGCTATTTCCCCTAGAGTCCCCTCAGTGGACTCTCACTCCTGTCTCTTTGAGAAGAACACATCCCATTCTGGAGCCAAACATGGGCAAGGAAAATGAGACTGTTCTTGGACCGTTTGGATGCAGCTCTGGAGCTAGGGAGCTGCTGCTGCTGATGCACATGGCAGTTTGGGGAGGGACTAGGTACCTGAAAACAGCTAGCCAATTCTTAGTCAGCCGATCAGGGAAAGTGGACGCTGCCTAGGCAACCATTGGCAGTCATGGTATGTTCTTGATGCTGAATTTGGGGAGACAGACATGATGCAAATCTAGAAAAAGACAAAGAGGAAGGAAAAATAATTAGACTGTGATGAGTATTGAAATGGAAATTAAACAGATCCTGTGATAGAGACTAAATGGGGTGGGCGTGCAAGGGGTTCCTGTTTTAGGTAGAATGAGTGAGGCCTTCCTCCTGGAGGCTGCAACTGAGAGATGGAGGCGGGCGTGCCCAGATCTGGGGCCAGAATGCCATCATCAAAGGGGAGACAGAGCAAAGTTTCCAAGGAGGAAGAGAACCACCATAGAAAAGGTGGCCATGGTGCAAAGTTGGAGAAACAGGAAGGGCCATATAATTCCAGGGCTTGTTTGGACCTGGAGCCAGTTTGAGCACTCACAGTTTTCTCTTTGGAGAATTTGGAATAGAGAATAGTGGAATGTATTTCAGTTTAGAACAATTTCTTGAAACGGAGGGACATTAACTTTGGAGCTGGAGTAGAGGCAGGCTGGAAGAGCTTCCTGGCCTAGGAATGAGAAGCAGAGAAAGTCAGTCTGCAAAGAGAAGGAGCAACAGCTGTGCAGAAGGGTGCAGAGACCAGGGAGGCAGGGAGAAAATCCTGATTGCTTTTAGCTGCTTTGTTCCAGTACCTTCCACGAGTCCTTGCTCTAATCCTCCCTTTAGATTGCATGAATGAACTGGATTCATTTAGTCAATTCGCCTTTCTTGCTTAAGCTAACTTGAATTGGATTTTATTACTTACAACAAAAAAGCTGTTAATCGATGCACATATAATTTCTGTGAGTTTCACATTCTATGAAGTTAACTAAAATCAAGTCATCTATACGAGTCAGACCCAGCTAAGAATCTTTCTTCAGATTTGGGCTCTTTGGTTTCTTCTGTGGGAGTAGCTCAAGCACTGAAAGGGTGGGGAAAAAAAAGAAACAAAAAAGGGAAAGAAAACCTCTATGACTGCAACTAATTCCTTTCACATAAATATGTTTTTCATATGTCCATAAAAACCCTTCGTTTACATTCTATCCTCTTATGCTTATTTTGCCCATATTTTTGAGATTTGATCACATTTTTGTCCCATAGCATTTCTCTCCCATCATGACAAGTTCTTAATAATTATCAGGGATTTAAATATGTGAAGGATTAACCATTTCTACTGCTGGGACCAGACTAAACATTTCTTAAAAGAACCATAAATTTTCCTTCATTCTTTGTTATTCTTTGCATTATATTAACGAGAGAGCTGTTTGTTTGTTTTTTTTTGTCACACTAAAAACCTATATGCTTTTTTCCCCTATAGGGTTAGCTTTCATCTATACCCCTGAATTTATTTTGTTGATTCTTTGTTTCTTTCCCTCTGATGTCTTTTCTTGACCTTCTCGTTAATTCAAACGCTGAGAGTTCCATCTTTCCTTGTATCCCCATCCCAAACCTCTGCTTAGTCTAAGGCCTAGTTCAGATTTAATCTGCTGGAAACTTTTGATTGCTGCAACCTGAATAGATTTTCATCTTCTCTTACATGCTCTTGTGCTTATAATCCCAACTGCTGTGCTGAGAATGTAACCATTCCCTTCTCGCTCCTCCTGGAGAGTATGCGTATCCTCTGTCTTTTCAGTGAGGTTATACATTTTAGGGAATGAGATATCGGCTTTATGTGCCATGCCAGATATGATTAAGTTTTGCTTCATAAAACGATAAAGACAAATCAGTTGCTGAAACAGAATCGAGATTGATTTGTTAATGTAGAAGAAATATGGAGCTTGTAGTTTGGAGGTTGGCATGGAGGTTCCACCATCATCAGAGACCCAGACATCTTGCTTCCCTTTGCTCTACCATCCTTGATACATGACGTCTCTCTTTCCTCATGTTTTATCATCCAAGCCACAATTCCAGCCTCAGGCCAACACTACTGGTGGAAAGAAAGAAAAAGAGGGCTGGACAAAATGCCCCCTACGTGACTATGTGGTTTTCCCACAATGACACTTGGCACGGTGAAGAGGTGCCGCAGGGAGAACTCAGTATGTGCCAAGGACCATGCTCAACACCTTATAAATACCGTCTTGTGTATTTTACTCATTCACCATGTGGGACAGATATTACTGTCCTCATTTTTTGCATTAGGTCTTTGAGGCTGGAAGAGCTCCAAGCTCCATCACTAAGAGTTGGCAGAATTAGGACTCAAAACCAGGTTTTCCTGACTGCAAAGATGGTGAGATAGAATGTTCAGTAGCTTTTCCAAACTAGGTCAGGAAAAGTGAGATGAGGAATAATGGCACATACACTTTTAAGCAGGAAAGTGATAACTAGGGAAATATTTTGCAAATGAATGAGTACTTGGCTTAGGGACAGAAGACTAGGCATAATTCCTGACTCTGAAATCCATTCTAGCTGAGTGTCCTAAAGTAAGTGATCTAACCTTCTTCTTCAGGATGCATACAAGAGACCATGAAATATTGGAAAGGCCTGATGTTGGCTCACATAAAACACTAGCTTGTAGACAACCCCAAGGGACAGGAGTACTCTCCTCTGGGATGCTGTATTATGTTGATATACATGCCCTCGTATTGTGTTGAATAGTACCCCTTGCTCAATTTCTGTACCCCTGGCATCTGTGAGTGTGATCTCATTTGGAAACAGAGTCTTTGCAGATGTAATCCAGGCAAGATGAGCATATTGGAATAGGTGACCCATAAACCCAATGACTGGTGTGATTAGACATAAGCTCACAGAGATATGTGAGAAGAAGGACATGTGATAAAAGATCAGAGTGACACAGCTGCAAGCCAAGGAACATTAAAAATGACATGAACCACCAGAATCCGAGAGGCAAGAATGAATCTTTCCTAGAGTCTTCAGAGAATCCAGACTTCTAATCTCCAGAACTACAAGAGAATAAATTTCTATTTCTTTAAGTCAATCACTTTATGGTGATTTGTTACACCAGCCTTAGGAAATTAATATTGGTCCCCCAATAGACTAAATACCTGAGTCTGTGAATGAAACACTGAAAGAAGGACTGACTCTCTCACGTCACTCCCAGTGATCCACCCCTGTGACTCACTATCAGACCTCAGTAGTTTTGGTTGTCAGACTAGACATCCTGGTTTCTGGGATTGAGATGATGGTAGTTGGGTGGAGGTCTCACCAGGACATAGTTCCACTAAATGTAAAACTATAGTTACAACCTTCTCATTTTGGGCACCTGATGCCAGCATTACCAATAGGAAAAGAAGATCAGTGATACTGATGGGTTCATTGATCCCCAAGAGTTAAGGTTGCTGAGACAAAGAGGTCAGAGGGGAGCATATCCAGAACCTGAAGCAATCACTATGGCATCTCTTGGTGCTTCCATGCCCTGTGAAAAGGGTGAACAAATAATAGGTACAATCATTGCCTGACAAGAGCAAGGCAGCAAAGTCATGGAGATTCTTTAAGGATGAAGTTCTGGGTCACCCCATCAGGAAAGCAGTCTGGATCAACTGAAGTGTTGGCTGATGGTGAAGAAAATCTAGGCTTGACTGTGCTGGAGGGAGAAGATGAATATCAATTAGTACTTGAAGACTTACTATTTGTTCCGCTAACTCTCTTGCATTTAGTACATGCAAAGATTGTGGCTATTCACGACCTTAAACAGGACTAAAAGTTTGGACTTAACAGAGAGCTAAGTGATAGAAGGGGTGGACTGTATTGGACATTCAATCTACTCAACCTCATTTCTTATTCCAGCCAATGTTGGAAAGCATGTTCCATGTAGGCTTTGATTAGCTTTGCATGGGGACACCTAATTACACTTCTACTTGGACCGACACTGCATACCTCTTGCTTCTTTCCTCAAGGTTGTATTGATGCCACAATCTCAGATAGTAGTTGAAATATGCTTGACATGTATGTCCATGGGCCACTCTTGACATGGAGAAGGAGCCAATGGATAAATTTGTTGTCCTTCCAAATCTAAAGCATGTAGCTTTGAAACTCACTTCATAATGCCTTTCAGAAAGTCCCAGGGGATTGAATATCAGATGTCCATCTTTGTCGTGCTTTAAGGTGCTGTATTGGCATTTCCTCCTTCTGTTTCATCCCCCCTCCTCAACTTACTTCCTCTCTAGAGCATTGCTTCCCAAATCAGTTACTTGTATGTCAGCCTTTTTCTCAGCCTCTGCATTTGAGGAAATACAGGCTATGTAAAAAAAAAGATTTAATATGTATTCTGCTGGAGGCATAAGTATCTGACAGCATTTTGATGCTGCATTGCTCAGAATATTTATAGTTTAGCAGAGTAAAACATCTATGTTCAAAGGACTGACTCCTCATATGCATTTTCAGACATCAGTGTCCCCTTGATAAAGTTCTTCTGCACTGAGGGCTCTTACCCTTTTAAACCAAGGCCTGATCCTCAAGTGACTTATTTATTCTGCATTTTTATCCATTTGTTCTTAGGCTTTTAGCATTCAAGTAATAATGAATCCCAGGAACTTCTTGAGGAAGCCACAGCTTGAGATAAAAATGCCAAAAACATAGGAATGTTAGAATGTCCTACTACTCTTCCTGGCAGGTTTCAGAAATGGGAACTTACATTTAGCTATCGGACCACTAATTTCATCCCAACAGGACTTCACTTATTTTCAGTCCCTTTAGGGCTTCATGGAAAAAAAATCCAAACTTGGACCTGGGGTGACTGTACCTGTGTCATCGGTCTTGGGTTGGTTTCACACAGAACTTAAAACATGCCATTATTGTGGTTCACACTGCTTTGAATGTGAACTGACTGTATGAACTGACTTACTCCTATCTGTCACCAGGGAGAAGTGTACCTATTTTAATAAACCCTGAAATGCTGCCCGAGGAGAGTGATGTCCCACAGGACACAGGGATTGCCAGGCAAGGAAGTCCTAGCTTGGTGGATTAGACTGTTTTTATAAGACATCCCTTGGGGGCTTTTTAAAAAAAGCCCCCTGGGATACAGAAGAAACTGCTTGGAAAGGGTACAGAGCCTGCATTTGAGGATAAGTGAACAACTAGAAGCATCCCCATTGTCCTGGTTCATGTGATTCCCATCCCCCTCCCCCCACCTCCAGTATTGGGCTGAGAAGACCTGTGTGAACCCAGGTTTCATTATTATTCTCCTGGTTAAGTGAGAACCCCGAGGCATGCAGGGGGAGGTCACTTGCTGGGGCCCATGCAGCAGGCACGTGGGAAGACTATTACCCAGCTCCTTCAGCTGGGGGTCCCATTTCCCGGTGTCTCCTCTTTCCTATTGAGTTGGCATGGTTTTGATCCGCCTTTGTCAGTATTATTTTTCATATTTTTAGCACTTGTGTTTTCTCTGTTCTCATACCTACTTTTGAGAGCTTCCTGATAGCGCCCTCTTTCCTCAGGCTTACATGGCTCTTGAAACAGGGCAGCCTCTAGAGCTGCATTCACATGGGGCTTCGGAACAGTGGAAATGTGGCTACCGAGAACGGAGATGAGTAGCCAATGTAAGCTACACATGGGATTTCCAACACTAAGATAAAAATAAACCCTATAAAATATCTCATGAACACATTTTATATTGAGTTCATGCGGAAATGACAATATTTTGGGGCACCTGGGTGGCTCCGTTAAGGAGGTGTCTGACTTCAGCTCAGGTCATGATTTTGCGGTATGTGGGTTTGAGCCCCATGTCAGACTCTGGGCTGACAGCTCAGAACCTGGAACCTGCTTTAGATTCTGCCTCTTTCTCTTTCTCTCTCTCTCTGCCCTTCACACTTTCTCAAAAATAAATAAACATTAAAAAAAAGAAATGAGAATATTTTGGATATTGGGTTAAATTTAATTTAACATGTTTCTATTATTTTTAAAAATATGACTACCAGGAAATTGCAAATTGCATATGATTTGTATTTGTGGCTTGAATTCTATTACATTTGGTAATCTCTCTCTGTAGCTTGTCAATAAGGAGAGAGGTGACAGAGAGTAAGGTTCTAAAGACCAAGGCCACTTAACAGAGCTCTTGAGTCCAGAAAGCCGAGAATCATGGGATCTCAGAACCCACGTGGACTCCCGTCTGCAGTTCACAGCATTTAAAACCTCCACTGGTCTGTGAGCTTCATGAGGACAGAATCAGAACTGCTTCTTTCACATGCGGATCCAGTGGTGACTTGACCCTTGGCTGGCGGATGTAGCGACTCAGGAGACTGGAGTGGTGGTTGTTGGAAGAAATCCTAGAACAGGGTCACCCATGTTTAACAAGACACAGAGTGACCATTTCAGAACGGGGGACACCATTTTCCTCTTGGTTAACTCTCTCTTTGCAATGTCTTAGGGCTCTGGCTTCAACATTCACGATCTCACTTCTTATTTCTCCCTGCAGATGTCTCCTCCTGCAGTCAGGCCTCCTGATCCAAGGAACCACCAGAGTTTTCAATGATAGTGTACAGATTGGATATCACTGTTACCAGCTCTTATTAAAACGTGCTGGCAACTACTTCCATTCTTCAGTTTGTTCACTCACTTATTTGCTGATTTATTCTTCTTTAATAAATATCTATTTAGTGCCTATTTTCCACATAGTACAGTATTAATTATGGGGGGTAGATTAAGAAAAAAGAATGTCTGAAGTGTGTGGCAAAGTCCTTTCTGTAAAAAGGCAGACCCACTATTTTCCTCAGTATGACTTTCAAGATCCTTTCTATTATTTTGTGAATTTACCTTCTGCTTAACCTGCCTTGCCTTTATTTGCTCATCCAGTCTTACTAATCAGAAGGCCGACCGATGTATCTCTATTTTGAGCATTCAACCTAAATTCCACTTTTTCCTTGAAGCCTTATTGATCCCTGTTTCCTCAGTCTTATCCCAGCAACCATGTTTTCTGCGCCTAGGTTGTGACTTATAATAAAGGAATCCTAACCTACGTTATTCTGGCCACAATTCAGGTAAAATGAATTGGGACCCTGCGGTAATTTGCATATGGCTTGAATGGGCTGCCTAGTGGAAACAGGTCTTCTCTTTCATGTGTTCCTTACTTTGCTTTGCCTTACTTGAGAGAGTCTTTGGACCCATTATGATTTTCCTAAGCTTCGTCCATCCTGCTGATAAACACGTTGAAATAATTCTTTCTGGGGCGCCTGGGGGGCTCGTTCGGTTGAGTGTCCCACTTCCGCTCAGGTTATGATCTCACGGTTCGTGAGTTCGAGCCCCGTGTCGGGTTCTGTGCTGACAGCTCGGAGCCTGGAGCCTGCTTTGGACTCCGTGTCTCCCTCTCTCTCTCTCTTCCTCTCCCTCATTCATGCTCTGTCTCTCTCTCTCTTCCTCTCCCTCATTCATGCTCTGTCTCTCTCTCTCTTCCTCTCCCTCATTCATGCTCTGTCTCTCTCTCTCAAGAATAAATAAACATTAAACATTTTTTTTAAAAGAAAGAATCTTTACATCCCATAAGACTTTGTTTCCTTCTAGGGTTTCCATTTGACTCTTTTCAGTTTATATCTCTCTGCTGAAATTCCTCATCTGCTCATGTAACTTTTCCCACCAGGTCCTTTCACATCTTTAGCCTAGATATATTAAGGTCTGTGTTAATAACTCTAACATCTGGACAATTTCTGGGTCTGGTCCTATTGACCATTTCCTTTCTTGGCAATTGGCCACATCTTCTTGCCTCTTCACATGTATAATGATTGGGGATTAAATGCCACAGATTATACATAAAAGACACATCGAAACTAGAGTAAATAATGTTTAACCTCAGAAAAGGACATGCCCCTTTGTCAGATCACAGTGAAGGGGGGTCAGAAATTGAGTCCATCTACTCTGTGGTTGACCTGAGTAGGCGCTTTGTGGCGGCTTTGGTTCAATTTTTTTTTTTTTTTTTAACCACAGCATCAAATGATTTGAAGCTGGAAAGAATTTTTCCTTTTGCAGGGATTTGAGCTGCTCAAGGGCCCAGTGTCTGTTCCCCTGCTCTGCCCTCAGCACACGATGTCTCTGAGTGGGGCTGGGGAAGTGTCTCTCAGGCTCTTGACTCTGTTCCAGCCAGAGGGGCCATCCACCTCACATTCAATGTAAGGCTCAGAGTTTGTGGAGGATTGTTCTGCTTCAGATTTCAGGAGGCCCTCCTGTCCCTCTTCTGGCTGGAGCAGCCCGGGCCTTGAATTCAACAGAAGATCGAGGGGCCCTGAAGTGTTCCTTTTGGCTTACCTGCCCAGCCCCGCCACTCCAGTGGGATTCTTAAGTTGTAGCATTTTGAATCCCCTCTTTTTGTCTCTTGGTTTCTGATATCCTTCAACACAACCTTTCTGCTCCCACAGTTGCTTTTTATATTGTACTTGTTCTTTTAAAACGGACAAGACAGGGCACCTGGATGGCTCAGTGGGTTAAGCATCTGACTTCAGCTCAGGTCATGATCCTGCGGTTCATGAGTTCGAGCCCTGAGTCAGGCTCTGTGTTGACAGCTCGGAGCCTGGAGCCTACTTCAGATTTTGTGTCTCCCTCTCTCTCTGCCCACCCCCTGCTCATGCTCCGTCTCTCTGTCTCTTAAAAATAACTAATATTAAAAAAATAAAATGGACAAGCCACTTCACATCCTAATTCCTCGTTCTCTCCAAGTAGGGCAGAAAGCGCTCAAAAAAAGTATTTCTAAAGGTCACTGTGACCTAGCATTTGCCATACACGGGTCTCATTTCATCATTGTAACAGCAGGACTGGTATCACCATTGCGCAGACAAAGAAACACAGACTCGGGAAGGGTGAATTGGTTTATTTGTTCAAAAAATACTTTTGTGTCTTAACCGTAATGTTTTCAATGTGAAGATGCCCATTTAAATATTTCTGAAACTCGGATGGATTTCACAATAAATTGAAATGTTTGATGTGGCAGTAGTCCTTTCCCACCAGAAGACTATTACTATTATCCAAACATTAGCTCAGGGGCAATGGATGGCTTGGTTCACACGCCCCATAGGAACTTCGGAGCCTCATGGAGATTTCAGACCAGTAATGACAGAGGGAGAATGAAGTGGGAAAGGGATTCCAACCCACATAAGTTCTGTCTTGACATGAAGCTAAGAAGCCGCCTGATGGTAGTGTCCTAGCTCCCTGCATTAACTACATGTCAATATTCCTAAC
Source organism: Suricata suricatta (assembly GCF_006229205.1). NCBI lineage: Eukaryota > Metazoa > Chordata > Mammalia > Carnivora > Herpestidae > Suricata > Suricata suricatta. The sequence goes on from NC_043702.1 coordinate 167,801,119, forward strand.
TGAGTGTCGAGTGGTGACATCCTGAGTAGCCCAAATATTAATTGAATTCATTGTTTTGGTCTTTTATCTAGCAACGAAACGTCAGTTATTAAAGAGTTCTGCGGGGGCGCCTGGGTGGCACAGGTGGTTAAGTGTCAGACTTCGGCTCAGGTCACGATCTCATGGTTCATGGGTTCGAGCCCTGCGTAGGGCTCTGTGCTGACAGCTCAGAGCCTGGAGCTGCTTCAGATTCTGTGTCTCCCTCTCTCTCTGCCCCTCCCCTGCTCACTCTCTGTTTCTCTCTGTCTCAATAATAAATAAACATTAAAAAAAATTAAAGAGTTGTGCTTTTTGGGGGTTGCTTTGCCATGTCCCTAACTTAGCTCTTCTTACCTTGGGACACATTCCTCTCCCGGGGTGCTGACTATTGGCCATGTTTTGGTCCAGCTGTGGCCGGATCCCATCCTCCCTGTCTGGTAGGTGACTGACCATGACTGCCCACACGTACTCTACCATTACGTGTTTTTATTCTTTGATTTTGGCTTCTTGACTATTTTGTCTTTGTGGAGCCACTCAGCTCTCATCAGGCTTATCTTTGGGTGTGGGACTCCTACCAGAAAACTTGGCTGGGGCCCTGGCTTCGTGGAAGTTTGCCTGGTTGGCTTTTGGAGAAGTTCTAGCTTTGTTACGTATGGTCTGTGCACAAGGCCATGGTCTACCTTTTTGTGTGTTCTTTCTATCTGTGCTGCTTCTCCCAAACAGGTTAGGAATCATAAAAGAGGTCACAATAAAGCTACTGCCCCACAAAGGGCTTCTGGGTGCTGCCTCCTTCTGCTGATGCGGAGGCTTTAATCCATGAAGTCTGCAGGCTTGGAATTCTCCAGGAGAGGAAGTAGAACGTTGTTTTACGTGTGCCAGGAAAGCGACACCTCCATCCCTCATGCGACTGCTGCCACTGTTCCCTTCTATTGCTTTGACTCTTGGCTGTTTTCTGCTTCCTTTATCACCTGTGAATTCTGACGAGGATACTTCCCAGCTGCAGCACCTTCTGCTGATGCCCATCAAAGTTGTACTGTATCCATGACATGGTGAGTTCTAGAATCCCCAAAGCACCGTGGTTAAGCCCAGTAATATTTCTGACATTAATGAGGGGATGGTGCCGTTGATCGGTGTCCATTCAAGGAGGGGACAATTGTTCCTGTCTTTGTGTTTTAAAACAAATTACATGACAAGGTGACAAAATAGTGCTGCCTCGCGGTGCTATGTGTATAATGCGGTGAGGTTTTGATGAAGAAAGTTGCACTTTGGGCCTTCTTTCCATAGAACTCAGATATGATTTTAGAAAGCTCTAGGCCCATGGACAAATTAAGTGACTAGCATCACTGGGCCCAGATCAGGTTCCCTTCAGGATAGACGGGCACCATGGTTGGCCCAAGCTGGTGTGCCTTACTCTCTCCTTTAAGGAAGGTCTTTTCCAACTGACATTTTGGTGGTGGTGGAGGGTTAATGCACACAACGTTTACATTCCTATAAACAACCAATCCTATAGACATGTGCAAATCCCAGCACAAACACAGTTTAGATTCCTGTCTACTTTCCTCATCGCATCCTTATGACTCCGTAAAGTGGTCACAAGTTAATCTTTTTGTCCTCAGGTTTTACCAGTCGTCTAATGGGATAGATAAATCTGTGAATGTGAAAATAGGTAAAATACATTCTTAGCTGCTTCTCTGTGTCACCACATTGTTTTATGGGGCTCTTATAACTTTAACTTTGTATCAGATGATCAGATTTCATATGCAGTGAACTTTACATATTTAGAATCCATCAGTATCACATTTGCTGCATCTGTCGTTTGTCTTTATTTGTACTACTTTCAGAAGTAAACCATCTCCATACCTCCAGCATCTAGTAATGACTTGCTTGCAAAAAAAAAAGGTGACTTTTTTGTGATACATCTTTTAAAAAATCAATTGAGATGACTGGACTATAGATTAAAAGGATAAAATCAGAGTTAATGTATTAGGAGGCTGATATTTTCAACATTAAATGTAAAAAAGTAACATATGGTTTGTCAGCCCAAATAGAATGAATACATTGAGATAGGTTTAATGATTATTGGGTCAGAAATATTTGATGGATATGTTAACCATATATCTACGGGGGGGATGAATATGGGTATACGGAATGGTTTATAATATAACATAGCTACGGAGACTGGAATACAATGTACCCATTAAACTTTACTAGGGAATAGTCATAATGAAATCTGGCATTTTAATTCTCAGGCTGTATAGATTCAATAACCACCATTTTGTGAAAAAATACACTAATGGTCCTATTAAAAATAATGACTTCGTGCTTGTTAAGTACCCATTGATTACTTAAAAACTCACACTCATTTAAGCTATAAGAATAATTAATAGAGGAATCATTTCAGAGTTCAATTTCCCAATTACAAAGTTTATTTCTACATTTCCTGTAAAAGAGACAATATTGTCACAAAGCACACGCTGAAATTTCCCCCGTTTTAACTGTGTCTTCTCTTCAGATCCTTCCTGAGGATGCTGCCGCCCCCTTATCTTTACAGAAACGTGTGGGGGGCTCCTGTGCCAAGCTGGTGTTGAGTCCTGAAGACCTTACAGGGGTGATGAGAACGCTTAGTCCTAGTATGCGCTTGTGAACACTTTCTTCTTGAACTGGAATGAGCTTTGAAAAGAATTGTGATTAGTTCTGCCCGAATGTGGTCTGCTCTGGCAGAGTCCAAAATTGTTATGTGGGGGACCATAGACCATGCCTGACTGATTCATTCACAGACACCAAGAGTTTCAGAGAAGGCAAACAAATAGAGGCAAATAGAGGGCCCTAATAAACAATTCGCTTATAGTCAATTTCCACTAAGAGGCCAAATAGCCTGCATCTGTTGTGGCTCTTTTTCTGGGTGACATAAAAGCCTAATGCCCCCAAGGAGTCATTTTGCAGTCCATGTGCTGACCGTTTGAAAAAGTGTGAGAGTCAAAATACCTTCGCATTGGTCTTGCTACTCTAGATTCTAGATTCCCCGAGCAGGCTTCATTTTGTTGTTCTCAAGTCAACAGGGAATTCTCCCTTCACCAGCTTCTGAATGCAGCCAGGGAGCCCCACGTGACAGCTATGCTGTGTGTCTGCGGCACACTGCGCCCCCCCCCCCGCCCCCCATCAAGAATCTGTGAATGGGGAATATGGGTCCGTCCTTTTGTATCCCAAACAGATCATATCCAAAGCACACATAGTAGATGAAATTGGCCATCAGTGGCAATACACCTAATGACTGTGAGGGAAAAAAAATGTGATGGTAACATCTAAGGTGCCCCAAACTCCGATCAAGTGTACTGGGTTTCATCTAAGGGAGGCGGGGTTGAATGTAATTGAAAGCTGGTAAGGGAATATTTAATCCATTGTACTGTGCCCCGCCTGGAAATGCTAAAAGACAGCAAGCTGACCTAAAGTAGAAGACACAGAATCCTAAAGAACTGTAATTCATTAGCATTTACCAAGGACTGTCCAAAGGGTCAGAACACACACCACAGAAGATGCCAGTTTTCTCATTCCTGGAGAGGGGTTCTCTTTTGTAGCAGAGAAAGGATTCATTAGCCTGATGGCTAGATCTACACCTGGCATTTGGCAGCTCTTTGGTCTAGAACTATGGAAATATCATATCTACAGGTGGAAACCAGTTTATTTTTCATTTTTTAAAAACAGACTGTGATTTGGGGACAGTTGGGTGGCTCAGTTGGCTGAGCTTCCAACTTTAGCTCAAGCCATGATCTCACAGTTCGTGAGTTCAAGCTCCATGTCTGGCTCTGTGCTGACAGCTCAGAGTCTGGAGCCTTCTTTGGATTCTTTGTCTCCGCCTCTCTCTGCTCCTCTCTGGCCCATGGTCTGTCTTGCTCTGCCTCTCAAAAATAAATAAATGTTCAAAAAAAAAAAAAAGGAAAAAAAGACTGTGATTTGATACAGACATTCCCATTAAATTGAAATAGTGAAGGGCAATTATAAAAATCAAGCTACTTTATGAATAGATGAGTTCAAAATTGTATTGCCAATAATTCTGTTCTTTGTAAAAGTGTCTAGTGTTTATATTCATGTCCACCAAATTACATATTTAGAAGGGAAAATGCAAAAAATATGGTAATTCTTTCTGATAACGGTCTCTCATTCAATGGGCATTCTTGAGCACTTACTGTGTGGCAGTATGTTTGTAGAGCACTGAAGACAAAACATTGATCTCTAAAAGGTTAAGGTGATAGACATGCATGTGCATGTGGTTACAGAACAGGTACCATAAAAAGAGATATGGATACATCCTATAAGAAGTACTGAACACAAAGAAGATGTGGCATATATATACACACACATACATATATATATATATATATGTATAAACACACACACATATACACACACCCATATATATGATAGATATATAATATATATATGATGGGTATATATACATATACATATATGATAGACTATTACTTGTCAATCAAAAAGAATAAAATCTTGCCATTTGCAAGATGGAACTAGATGGGTATTATGGAATGGAACTAGAATGTATTATGCTAAGTGAAATAAGTTAGTCAAAGAAAGACAAATATCATATGATTTCACTCATGCATAGAATTTAAGAAACAAAACAGATGAACATAGGGGAAGGGAAGGAAAAATAAGATAAAAACAGAGAGGAAAGCAAATCATATGAGACTCTTAACAAAGTGAGAGTTGCTGGAGGGAAGTGGTGGGGGGTAGGCCAAGTGGGTGATGGGCATTAAGGAGGACACTGGATGGGAAGAGCACCGGGTGTTGTATGTAAGTGATGAATCACCAAATTCTACGCCTGAAACCATTATTACACTATATAGTAACTAACTTGGATTTAAATTTTAAAATTATATAAAATATGCATTTTTAAGTGATGATAAAGGAGGTAAATATCCTAAATTTAAAAAAGTGTATGTTAAAGTAAAAGATTGAAAATTTATGTTAAGAAATAAATTCCTTTTGAAAAGAAGAACAAGAAGGATCAAACATGACACAAGCATGTGCACACAATAGCCCTGGTATAGGTCATCGGACATATGAGCGGACACTGTCCCCTTCTAATGGCTACTGTCAGCTGAGCCACCTAAACTCTAAAGGTAGCTCAGAAAGGAATAATTCTGTCCTCATTCAATTACCCATCCATGTCCTCATGTATTTACTCATTCAATGAGTACTTACGAGGGCTTGCTGATGGTGGGGTACGATGCTGATTCCACCTTTTGAACTGTGTAATGGCATGCTATCAAGGACATTTTTGAAGCTCTTGCTGTCTTTAAGCGCCTTCTTTTTTATCATTCTCTCTCTGTGCTCCATGATGTTATTCATGGAGATACCCTGAAAGTAGCACCTCATGCCCCAACTGAGACCTAACATGTAGCTTGGGTGGCCTTGGTCCTTAGGGTGGGGCTCACCCTCTTTCCTCCTGATCTAGCTAATTTCCTGCTCCTAGAGTTTCAGTGGTGAGATATCTGAGTCAAGTAAAAAGGCTAGGACTATCAGGCAGCTTAGAAGAAGCCTTCAGCCAAAGGAACAAAGAGCAACAATGAAGTAATGGGTAAGACCAGGAAAAGCTACTCAAGGAAATGGTGTTTTAGGGTTTGATGAACATTGATTGTACAAAGGAAGGTCAGAAGAGTTGGATATGGAGCAGGAAAGAGGAGAGGTTGTGCTGGGCAGAGAAAACAGTGCTTGAGAAGGGAAATATGGTATGACCAAAAAATCAAGTGTTTAGGATGGATGAAACAGGGTAGGGTGTAGGTACAGGTGGAAGAATTCTAAGAAAGGAAGTGTCATTATTAGAAAGCTCTCTCTGGCTGCACAGAATGGATTGCGTGTAGAGAACTGAGAGAGGGTAAAACAATTTTCTAGACGAGAAATGGTAGGTCTATAGTAGTGCCAGTAGAGACAGAAAGGTATAGACTTAAGGGAGAGCTATCTTGAAAACAGAATCTTCAGAAATTTATATGGAGAATTTTTTTGTCTCATAAGAGAGAGCCAAAATAGGTGTGGTTCTAGTTACAGTCACCATTTATCTACATATTGTGAATTAGACATTCCTGGAGAAAATCTATCCCCAATATGATCCTTGTGATGTGTAAACCAATGCCTGGAAGTCTATCTTTAGTGATTATTTTCTTTTGATGAGTGTCCTGATTGTCTGTTGTCAACTACCATCACCATCATCCCCTTGTGTATTGCAGAAGTAAAGCCAGATGTTACGTTTCTTAGAATCCCTTTCCTTTTGTAGTTCTAGGTTAGAGAGTGTTTTCCAGTATGAAGAACTCACATATACTTTGGAAGGTGGAAAAGGAGAAGACATTATTCCCTGAACACAATTGCACTTGATGCAAGGGCAGAGGTGAGATTCACCTGGGTTCCAGGGAGCTCTTAAAAACTGTGCTGTGGGGTGCCTGGGTGTCTCAGTCATTAAGCATCTGACTTTGGCTGGGGTCATGATCTCATGTTTTGGGTACAAACATAAGACCTGCTTCAGGTGGGCCCTGCTTCTCTCTCTTTCTCACCCTTGTCCACTTGTGCCCTCTCTTTCAAAAAAAACAACCCCCCAAAACTCCCCCCCAACCCTTGGCTTGCTGAGACCGTTGGTGCAAGCTTCTCTGCAATTTCCTGGAAAGCTCTCGAGAATCATCCACTTTGGGGCTTTGGTCTGATATAATCAGCATCCACTTCCTTGATCTTTGCTTCTCCAGCTTTTCTAAAGATGATACAAATCCCTCATTCCTATATTAAGCTTTTTCATATCCCAATACATTTAATGCTTCCTATTTTTTCTGATGGGGTTTGATTGAGACAAGTTTCTGGACACGAGAAATGTTTCCAGGAGAATAGAAAATTTAAAAGGTAGGGATTGCAAATTAGTTCCGTGATCAGGTTAGATTTGGAGGAAGGAAGGACTTTACTGTCAGTGGAAAGTGGGTCACAACCAGTCTACAGCATGTAATGATAAAATACTTGCTTAAGTTTCCCCTTCAGTTTCCTGGAATCAGGTGTCTGCAGATGATGAGGTTTGGGACCACCAGGTTGTACTGACAGCACTTTAGGGGAGCACACAGAGTTGGGAAGGTAGGATGGCTGTTTCTTCCTGTACTGGAGAGTCTAGAGAAGAAAAACCAAAAGCCAAAGACTAAATTCCCAACACAAGGCTCAAATAGAGAACCAGAAAATGTCTCGAGCTGCCCTAAAGGAATCTCTGTTCCTTAAAACCATTGGGCTGAGAGTTCTGAAAAACAGAATCAAAATAGGATACCAGAGATGGCAGAATTAGATGGCAATTAAAGCCATAGGCTTGTGCCATCTCTTATGTTAATAAAGCCTTAATAAGGGAAGGATGACACCCTGAGGTTAGAACTGAGTATTTTCACAGACTATTATGAATTTGAGTTCATGAGCCTCCAAATACCATCAAGCTTTCCTTCCCCGCTTTCAGTGTGTAAGGAGTCCTGTCTGCCCTTTTAGAAGGAAGGACCCCCATATTGACCTTGGGAAAGGCATCTGTCTCATTGTGAATGCTGGCTCCCTGAAGACCCTCTCCTCCATCTCTCAGTTCCTGCAGACTCATAACTAAACTCAAAAGCCTTGGCACCTGAGAGAACGAACATGAAGTTTGGCTCATCAGGAGAGACATACATACCAAAGATCTGTAGTATTTGCCAGTTTAACTTTTTAATGTATTTTCTTTTGAGAGAGAGAGTGTGTGAACAGAGGAGGGGCAGAGAGAGAGGGAGACAAAGGATCTGAAGCAGGCTCCAGGCTCTGGGCTGTCAACACAGAGCCTGATGTGGGGCTCAAACTCACAAACCCTGAGATTGTGACCTGAGCCAAAGTCAGACATTCAACCAACTGAGCCACCCAGGTGACCCCTTTTTGCCAATTTAAATCAGCAGATATTATGGAGATATCTGTGTGGTAATGGATCTGAGTGTGTTAAATCATGAAGGGAGACATCTAATGGTGGACTGAGTCCAGCTGATTAATGTAGGAGCACTAACCAGAGGTTAAATGCATCTCAAGCATCTGCAAAGGACTTTAACAATATTCTCAGTTGGCTAATTAAAACTTCTACTCACTTTTCAAAATTTTTTTAAGATTTTATTTTAAAGTAATCTCTCTACCTAACATGGGGCTTGAGATCAAGAGTCACATGCTCTCCTGACTGAGCCAGATTGGCGCCCCTTCTACTCAATCTTTAATGAAGGTGAGAAGCTAGAACTTTCTTGGTGTACTGTAGGAGAAGGAATTTAAAGGCTTAGGGTGATAGGAATGCTGGGGGGGCTTTATTATGTATTGTCTGTAATTCTCTCCCATCCCTGTCCCCCACTGGGGTACAGAGGAGCTCCCTTCATCAGATGCTGAGATATATATTGGTCAGGGAAGAAGTAGCATCCCTCAAAGGCTCTGTAATGGTTATCCTCTGGAGGCAGATGGGACATGCCATCACCAAGGTGGATCCCATGAATTCACGGGGATGACAGGATCCCAGAATAGGACAAGGAGACACTTGAATTTTGGAGGGGCTTAGTCTAATGGGCATCGAAGTCAAAGCATTAATATGAATGCTTTAAGCCTAAGATTAAAGTAGATCGGTAGCTCACTATCACTCGAGTGGTATAAGAAAACAGTCATGGGGCGCCTGGGTGGCTCAGTCGGTTAAGGATCCAACTTTGGCTCAGGTCATGATCTCATGGTTTGTGAGTTTGAGTCCTGCGTCAGGAGGCCTGGAGTCTGCTTCAGTTTCTGTGTCTCTGCCTCTCTCTGCCCCTCCCATGCTCATGCTCTGTCTCTCAATAATAAATTTTAGAAAATTTTTTTTCAAAAGAAATCAGTCAAAGAAGATGCTCTCTAGGTATACTCTCTAGGGTCACCTCTTTCTTAACAATGAATTTCTGTTACTTATTCATTTGTGGCTTGGTTCTGATAACAACTACTAGTTTCCCTGTGGCCTGAGATATAACAGTGATTTGGCACACACCGAGTTAACATAATTGCCATCTGTGTCTAAGTTTGTGAGCAAGATCCTTTGGCTCAAAGGAGTCTTAAGAAATGAGAATGAGTCTATGTCCCAGGAGATGTATAAAACCTGTTCCCGCTATGGAACAACTTTGTGTTTATTCTGTCTCTTTGCTTATGATTTTTGCTTCCCTTTCTTTAGCCCCTGTAACAAACTCTTGATCCGGTCACTTTGCAGTAAAACCTCTGAGCATTGTTTCTGGTTTGTTGGGTTCACAGGCACTGAGTGGCAGCAACTCAATGAAATTTGTTTGAGCAATTCATTGGCACCCTTTGTCTTTAAGAGCATTAGAAGATGTAACAAACTACTAAAATGACACCATAGTCGATCCCCAGATGATTCTGCTCATTAAACAACATTGAGCTCAAGTCAATATGGCCACCATTGACCTAGTCCCACACTATACACCGGGACTGATATTGTCAGAATGGGGTAGAGGGAATCTGGATATAGAGATTAGAAACTGGCAGGCCTTTGGAGCTGGGCTCAACTGCAGATGGTAGAGATAATAGAGCTAGGCAAGTGAATGATGATGTCCAAAAAGTATAGTAATGGATGCTTTATGAGTCTGGCCCCTCCTTGATGGAGAGTTGGGAATCTAGCATTGTCATGGGACATGGAGTATTACTGTTTGAATCAGAGAGATCCAGACAATGGTTACATGGATGTCAGGGGAGTTAGAAAGATCTTGGAGGCCAGTGGGAGAAATCAGCTGGGATATGGAGGTAGGGTTTCAGAGTCAGGGAGAGTTTCAGGGAGAGCAGGTTAAGATAAAGTGGAATGGAGCATGAGAAACTTATGTTTAGTATCCAGTAGGAGTAGGATTTGTTGGTGCAGTAGAGGCTGAATTAAAGATCAAGGAGTTTGAGAGCAGAGAGTGAAGAGCAGTTGGTGAACACATATTAGACTTTCAGCTTTGGGATGGGTCTTTGGGGGAAGGCTCAAGTTTTGGAGAGAAATAGCAGGAGTTACATATGGTCTTCTTCTTGGAGAAAATGAGGAAGTGGGTGGGACTGTGAGACAGAGCTTCAACCATCGTCAAATTAAGGAAGTACACGAGTAGTATACAAAGTAGGAACTTTTTCACAGAGATGAGGCAGTAGCTTAGGTACCAGAACCAGGACAACAATTTCAAGTGCAAATCTTCCCATAGAATAGAATTGATTTCAGGACTTTAACTGAAGTTAAAAAAACAAGAAGAAAGCTAGATAGTTCAGAACAGTTATTCAAGAGCACAGTGAGATAAGAAACAAATAATTGTTGAGTACCTATCCTAAACAGAGTTTGCTCAGTACAAAAGTGGGGAACATAAAAGTGTGCATATGTGTGTGTGACCCTGAGAGGGAAGAGATGACATGCAAAAACAAAACATATAAGAACTTGGTGGTAGCTTTTGTTCAGTTCTCAAGCTACCTGAGGAAATAAGTCATAACAAATATTCTCATGGAAAAAGAATAACCATTGCGATTGAATACATGAAAATCCAGGGTGACTGTGAGTGATGGTCAGAGAAGTCTTCACCAGAGGGATGCACTTAAAGTTGACCTCGTTTGGAAGTGTAGGATTGGGATAGAAAGGGAAAAGTTGACTGAGTGGGAAGAAAGGCACTGGACAAGGTAGTGGAAGTAAATATGTCTTGGCACATCAGGAGAAAGCCATTGTTGGCTGGCTGGGAAGGTTTTTGTAGGAAGGTACTATAGATAAAGCCCAAAGGAAGAAATGGAGTTCATATTCGATATTTAAGGGATAATTATTGACATCTTCTATTATACTTTAATGTTTACCTCATCACAGCTACCTTTTTGTTGTTTGATTTGTCTTTTTTTTAAAAAAGTTTATGTATTTTGAGAGAGAGAGAGAGCACAAGCAAGGGAGGAGGAGAGAGATAGAAAGAGAGAGAGAATCTTAAACAGGCTCAGCGAGGAGCCCAACGTGGGGCTTGAACTTGTAAACAACGAGATCATGACATGAGGCAGAACCAAGAGGCGATTGCTTAACCAACTGAGCCACTCGGGTGCCCCATGTTCCATTTATCTTTTTTTAAAATGTTTTTTTTAAATTTATTTTTGATACAGAGAGAGACAGAGCATGAGAGGGGGAGGGGCAGAGAGAGAAGGAGACACAGAACTGGAAGCAGGTTCCAGGCTCTGAGCTAGCTGTCAGCACAGAGCCTGACGTGGGTCTCGAACCCACGAACGTGAGATCTGACCTGAGCTGAAGTCGGAGGCTTAACCGACTGAGCCACCCCGGTGTCCCTATCTTGACTTCAACTATGAATTGGGTGGGATAAGGAGGTTCTAAGCAATAAACAGATTAACATTTTGATTTATGGATTTTTAAGGACACTTAAAATATTTCTTAACTTGCATGGTCACAAGGGAATGTTTGCTTTGTTTTGTTTGTAGTATAGCTAATAAGCTAATAAGAGTTTAATTTGGAATTCAAAATTCATTCCAGGTGGCCTTTCCTAAATTCTGTATTCTCTCCAATCTACAGTAACCCTGTAAATATCCAATTCCACCCCTCCACAAACATCTCTTGGTTGAGCTCCTGGGTATCAATAGCACGAACTGACCTCTTGGTTGCTTCGAGTAACATGCCGCGTATTCTTCTTACATTGGAATATCTAAAACTACATAAAGGATGCATGTGTGTTGTTAGACCTGCATTTAACTGTAGGTGAGTGTAGTGTGTACAAGAACTGAAACCTTGTTTTCTTTTGTAAGAAGCCATCAATGAATGAATGGCATTGTGTGTACACAAACTTCCAGCAGAGTGACAGGTGACAATGATTGACGGCATGGGTGGGTATTCCCATGAATACTGAAGTAGGGACGGTGCGTGCATAAGGTGTGAGAGGGAATGTGGTTGTCTCAGACAAAGTCAATTAGTCAATTGGGTTTACATTACATTAAGGGGTGTGGCAGGATAGGAGGGCACAGCCATTACAGGCTTGCTTTCCATCTGGGGGGTACAGGATTTAGAGTCCATAGGCATGGTCTTCTACCTTCAAATGAATACTAATGGCCTAGCGATTTACTTATATGATAAATCTGGAGTAGTTTCCTCTCAGAGGCTCAAAGTCTCTAGTCCAGTCTGCAAAAGAGGGTCGTTATGGCCTTGGTGTGTTGTCTGTGTAACCGTGTTTGTTTGCTTGTGTGTGTTTCTTTCAAAGCCAGCAGTGAAAGGCCAAGTAAAGCACTGCAAGGCAACATAAATGATTTAAGACCCAACGATTTTGCCAGGGAAACATTCAAGACGGAGTCTAATCCTTTAATCTAACCCCAGTCCCTTTAAAAGCTTTGAGCTAGGAGTTGACTCAGCATGTCAGTGCCAAGAAGATCCATTGACCCTGAGTTCAGTGCTGAGAAATTGAGAAATGTTCTTTTTAATGTCTATTCAATAAATACAGCATCCACCTTGCAAGGGGCTGCACAATCCACTTCAAATCCATTATGGGATGTTCTTGTGGGCTGACAAGTTGTCCTAAGACAACAGTGGCCATGAGATGAGGTTAACCCTTGCTGTGGAATGTAAATCATCACGGCCACCACCGTTGCTGGCTCTCCGAAGACCTTGGGAAGAAGGTAATATTTGCATTGATGTGAGGACCCTGTGGTATGTATTTCCTTTCAGACTAAGGTCATCTTCTGAGTACATAAGCTCACACGCAGAAACTTACATACGATAACCACAAAATGGCCTTTTATAAAACAAAGCCAGTGACAAAAGATGACATGAAATTATATCTTTCCTTGCCATCACCCTTGGAAACAGAGATCAGATTTCCCTCACCTCATCTGGCACGAACAATTCCTACTGTGTTACCTAGGAATACTGGGACCATGTTTATGAATTTCACATCAGGACATGTAATCTGATAAGAAATGTTTGTGCTGATGATAGGTGAAAGGAGAAATCTATGAAATGGTGTTTAGGCATTGAAGTATTAGAGTGCTGTGTGCATTTCAGTGGCTTATGGGACAGATGGGAGAGACCATGGAAAATTCAGACATTAAAAAAACCTAAGATGCGGTGCCTGGATGGCTCATTTGGTTAAGTGGCTGACTTCAGCTCGGCCATGGTCTCATGATTCGTGAGTTCAAGCCCCACATCGGGCTCTGTGCTGACAAATTTGTGGATTCTGTGTCTCCCTCTCTCTCTGACCCTCCCTTGCTCATGCTCTGTCTCTCTGTCTTTCAAAAATAAGTAAATGTTAAAACATTTTTTTTAAAAATCTAAGATGGTAACTGTCCTCCTGTGTGGCTAGAGGGAAGAGTGACCGAGAGACAAGGAAACTGACAGATTTCTCTGGAGTTGAACCAAGTCAAGGCTGAGGTTCAATGCTTTGGATTCTTTGCATTATAATAACAGAATTGTCTCATATGAAAGCATTCCCCTCACAGCAAAGGGTGTATGCATTGGATAAACATTTGTGAGTTGATAGGTTGGTTAGTTGACTGTGGTGGCACATTAACCAACATAGAGTAATTTCTGATTGTTTGCCGAATGGCTAATCACTTGTGGAAGCCATTCATTCATTTAGCAAATACTGAATAGTCTCGATCTAACAAAGACTTGTTAAAACCTAAAATAGAATTTTGGATATGCGAGAGAAAACAGTCTTAGACTCTTTGCAGAGTTGCCAAACGTACCTTCCTAGAAACTAATTTCATAGACCTTAACACTCGTGTATTTATTTTTAATTTTTTATTTGAGAAAGAGAGAGAGGAAGCAGGAGAAGGGTGGAAGGAGAGAGAGAGAGAGAGAGAAAATCTTAAGCAGGCCAGACGCTCATCGTGGAGTCCGATGTAGAGCCCAATCCCATGACCCTGGCATCATGACCTGAGCCAAAATCAAGAGTCAGACATGCAACCAACTGAGCCACCCAGGCACCCACATAGACTTCTGTAGGTGTTCTTTGGAAAATGGGCCCCATTGTCAAATCAGTTAAGGAAACACTAATCAAAATGTAGAAAATGCTTTACCAGCATACCATTCTGGTAATAAGCTAACGCTGATTGTCAATTTCAAAAAGGAAGACAGAGCATGCAGTGTTTTGCCAACTTTTGAACATAAAGTAATCCAAAAAAAAAGTATCTCTTGGAACCAGCATTTGGTAGGGTATAACTTAAAGAATGCTTGTCCATCGGATTCAAGTAGGATGACTTTCTCAAAGCCACTAGAAGAATTTTGCGGTCAACCTTGATTTTCTCCTTTGTGTCTGAGAAGGTGCTAGCAATTTGCTATAGTGGACTCTGAGGAGGCCAGATTTATGCCTCCCAACAGAGTAAAGTGACTTCAATGTACAGATTGCTGGTGTTGAAAAATGTAAGCTCTGGGGATAAAGGGAGGGTTTAAGCAGCTAGGGAATATCTCAGCAGAAAAAAATGACTACAGGGCTCTGCCCTCTTCCATCCCTGCCATGTTCCCTCCTGGGTCTGTTTAGATCAGGGATCGCGCATTATGCCCAGGGCTTTGCTGGCTGCGTGCAGGGCTGAGAGTGATTTCTTCTCTTCCCTGTGTGCTTTTATATACCTCTTGCTGTGTCCCGCCACCCTCAGGTATAGAGGTCATATTAATACTTGTTTGGGCCTACATTTTCTCCCCTTTGCAGAGGGATGAGGTGTCCCCGTTGTCTTACTCAGGATCACCCAGTGAGCAAGTGTGGGACAGATGGACACTTACTGTATCCTGTATCCCAGGTTTGGTGTTAGATGTTTCATACACGACCTGTGCAGCAGGTATTACTGTTTTCATTTTAGAACCACAGGAACTTAAGTAACTTGCCCAATGATATGGAACTGGTAAATTGTAGAAATGAAATTGCATCTGGGTCTGCCCAAGTTCAAAGCCTCATGCATCAAAAGACAGTTTGTATATGTAAGTGCTTTACAGGTGACAAAGAGTGACACATGCATTATCTCATTCAAATTCTGACCTTTTATTGAGTCAGCCCTCAGATTTAAAAAATAGAAGGGATTGCCATGTTCCCAAGGTCACACACCAAGCCAGGGGCTTGAAGGAAAAGGTCCTGATCTATGCCTAGCCTAGACATTCTGCTTCAAACAGATGACAACTTTGGTCATGTTTCTAATTGTCATTTTGGTCTTTTTAAAATTTGGACTGGCTCATAAGTAGCAGCCTTAGTTTTGCAACAATTCTGAAAGTTGGTGTTATTATTTTTTGTTTATTCTAAATGAAGAATATAAGGCCAAAGCAGGCTAAGTGACTTGATCAATATCAATGTTGGATACAAATCATTATTTCATTTAATCTTCAGGTGTCTTATGAGGTAGGTGTATTATTACCCCCATTTTGCAGAGGAGAACACAAAGGCTTAGAAAGCTTAAGTAAGGGAGGTTGGAGTTGGTACTTGACCCTCCTCAGATTCTAGAGCCTCCATTCTCAATCCAGTGCTGGGCTCTCCAATGAATGCTCATTCTCAAGACTTTCATTGCTGATCCCCATTCCTTTTCCAGTAGACTTAGGAGTGTCAACATAGGGATGTAGGGGTGCCTGGGGGGCTGAGTCAATTAAGTGTCCAACTCTTGATTTCAGCTCAGATCATGATCTCAAGGTTGTGTGATCAAGTCCCATGTCAGGCTCTGCTCTGACAGCATGGAGCCCGCTTGGAATTCTTTTAGTCCCTCTCTCTCTCTGCCTCTCCCCAACTCATACTCTCTTTCTCTCTCTCTCTCTCAAAATAAATAAATTTAAAACACAGGTAGGGACACCTGGGTGGCTCAGTTGGTTAAGTGTTGGATTTCAGTTTAGGTCATGATCTCATAGTTCATAAGTTCGAGCCCCACATCAGGCTCGTGGCTGTCAGCACAATCCCACTTTTGATCCTCTGCCCCTCCCCCATTCACACTCTTTATGTCTCTCAAAAATAAATAAACACTAAAAAAAAGAAGAGGTATAAAGTGAGGTTAAATCAATGGCCCAAATACCTTCCCTAGAAGAAAAACCATGTGTGTGGATGTCCAAATATGTGCATGTTTAAGGTCATATGTGTAAATGTAGCATAAGAAACTCATTTACTTTAGAGGTGTCTGGGTGGCTCAGTTGGTTAAGCATCTGACTCCTGATTTCAGCTCAGGTCATGATGTTATAGTTCTTGAGACCGAGCCCCACGTCAGGCTCTGTGCTGACAGAGTGGAGCCTGTTTGGGATTCTCTCTCTCTCTCTCTCTCTCACTGCCCCTCCCCTGCTCTCTCTCCCTCTCTCTTTCAACATAAATAAAGAATTTCTTTTAAAAGAAGCTGATTTACTTTAGAACTCCAAGGTAGAGGTCTTCTATGCATCCCATTTCTGTGACTTTTGCATATGTTGTAGTGAAATCCTGTCATAAATCAATTTCTTTATATCTGAGTCCTGGTGAGTTTTTCCTGATTGATTAGGATGGAGTGTCTGTCCGTTGATCAGAACAGCACATTGTAGATGATGTGACAGCCCGTGTATCAGCCCGGGCCTCCGTTATTGCAGTAGCCAGAATCCCAGATTGGATCACGCCTGAGCATTGACATTCCAGTATTGATGCTCATGTGACACCGCGAGCTATTGTAACAATCTTTATTTTATCTGTGGCTTTTGCTCTCGGGCTTGGGTTGAGCCCCCACAGGGTTACCACGATAATCAACACCTCTAATTAGCACTTAGAAATGTCTGGCTCCCAAGGCTGTCATTAGAAGACAAGCTTGGTGTGCAAAATACTGGAGCTCTTGCATTTCCCCAGCAAAATCTTCCTCCCAGGCCTATGTCACGGATCGTGCTTTCAACACTCTGCCGGCAGGAGACCCCCCTCCCTGCTCCTCTCATTTAGGAAGAGCTGAATTCAGGGGATGAGGTCTGCTTGGGCAACTGGGAGACTGGAAATTAGACATCATGTCGCATGCCTGATTCTTTCTGCTCCGAAGGCAGGGCCCTGATTCGAGCTCTAGCTCTCCACCAACCCTCCCCCTGTGATGACTCTGATGATGGTGTGCGAAGTGATCAATGCAAAGGAAAGTAACAGAGCCTCTCTCCTCCCTTCCTCAATCTCATTTTCTTTTTACAAATGGGATGGGGGGAAATAGCTGAGCACCTGCATTCCTCTGTGTTCAGCAGGCCCAGGGGACCACAGAGAAAGACATCTCCATTTCACTCCCTTCACCCTCCCCCAGCAAGGAGCAAGTGATGAGAAGCAGCAGGATAGCCGCTCAGTGGAGGTTTTCCAGGGGGGTGGGGGTGGGGTGGGGAGGTGGTGGGGAGTGGGAGGGAAATGATCGATTGGCTAAGGGCTTGGTGGCGTACCCGGGAGCAGGCTGGCTGTTTATTCTCCAAAATACTATCACCAAGTCAAATGTAAGCTAATGTCGATAACAATTTATTCCTGCTTTCATTGTTGCTGCTACTGATAAGGATACAACCTCCAGAGCAAAGGGGGCATCATGGCGCCCTGCTGCTCAGACTCGGTCCTTTCTTTAAACACAGTCTTCTTTGCAACCTGCTGACACCCTCGCATGCCCCCATCCAATTTTTAGAGGATCATTGTTGGATGACTTTATCCGTTTTGAGGAACAGCCGAAATGCAGGAGAGGGCAGAAATGGGGAAGAGGAGTGGCAAAGGGAATAGAGGAAGCCCAGGCAAGCCTAGACCCCCTGTGAGAGAGCCATGTGGTGCCCATTTCCTCTGAAGTTCTTGCAACCATGATGGTTGGATTCCTCCAGAACCACATGTGGAGGGAGCCTGGTGGATAGAAGAAAGTCTGGACAAGCTGGTTACACTCTTCATAACACCAAGGTAGAGACTTGGGTTCCAGTCCAGGCTTAGCTGCTCACCAGCGTCATTGCTTCAATGGCCTGGTCCTTGTTTTCCCCCCAAAAGAGATAACAGTATTTTATCCCTAAAGGCAGGAGACAAATGGCCTCTGAAGTTTCCTTCCAGTTGAACGATTTGGGAAAATAGGTTTTGGCTCTATTTCTTCAATTTTTTTTCCCTAATGAAATTGGTCTCACTACCCATCCTTCCTAGAACAAAGCCCAAGCTGGTGGCTGCTTAGTCTTCTGCATGTCCCCTCACAGCCCTCGGCTGGTTACCAAGAGTGCAAAGTGACTAGGTGCTACTCACCAATGACCAGTTTGTTTTGTGATCCCTCCCCAACACACGCACGCACACACGCACGCACACGCATGCATGTACGCACGCACATGCACGTCGACTGAGACCTATTACCTTACAATCTTTTCACTCAATGGGATAAATAGGTAGTATTTCAGCCCTCCGCTTAGGAAATGACTAAGATTCAGATTCAAAATCCGCTCTCAAGCCCCTAAAACGTATCAGGAATGGTTTTCTGGCATATTTAGTGTGTACGTTACCTTTTAAAGCTAATTTAACCCCAAAAATCAAAATCTGTGGTTAGTATTCTATGTATTTTATACATTATAAAGCAGAGTCATAGAGTATAGCTTGTTCAAAGTCATATAGCGATGGGTTTTGGAATGAAGTGCCTTTTTGATTTTCCTCAAATTAAACCAAATAGAGCCAGGGTTATCTCATTTTCCCACAAGGCCAAATCAGGCTCCGCCTCAGAATAATCTGAAAGCTCGGGTCACATGGGTTGGTCTGCGAACCCACACGTATACGACCAGGGACAGCCAGTCAGCTGAGCCTCAGTGTTCCCTGTAAAATGGGATTACTGTGCCTTTTTAAAGATGAATGGTGAAGAGTCATGACGTAAAATGTCTGGCTCAGTACAAGTGATTTCCTGTCTTTTAGACTAGGGCAGGGTTGTGCTCCTTTTAATAATAACAGCCAGCATTTCTGAGACAGGTTATAGTTTGCAAAATGCTGTCACAGATTCTTTAGGCTGTCACTTCACCCCTACCGGACAGATAAATACAAGAGGCAGTCAGAGACCAAATATTTTGGTATTGCCACGGATCGAGTAGTTTATTCCAAAAGGAGGAAAATTAGAGCTTGTGGGTAGAGCGGAGTTGGGAACGTGGGAATGTGGTGTTCGTTTCCTTGAGTGAGTACCTAGGAAAGCTGGAACGTGGGAAATTAGCTTCCTCCTTCTTATATCCTATTAAAGCACGTGTATTTGTTTCCACACCTGCTTTGTCAGTATGACCAGGATGAATCCTGTTTGGTCTGTTTCCTTGATATTTACCCAAGTCTCCAATCAACAAGAAAACACATCTCAGCATCTCACTTGGCAAGAGGAAGGATGGAGGCAGCCCAGCAGCTGTCATATTTATTTCAGTGGCAAAGCAGGTCAGGAAAATTGATAAAATTAATCATACAAACCAGCAAACATCAGGAGTGAGAACGTGAAGGAACAGATGAGTTCTTGCTTCATTCCGAGCTGCACCTGCCCTCAGTTCTAATGGAATCTGTGCAATCAGCTGATGAAAGCAGGAGAGGAGGGGGCAGTGGGAACAAAGGCCTGAAGAGAAATTGGAACTTGAGAGATCACTGGGGCAGGTCTTATTCTGTGGGCCCGTGGTGTCTGTGAAACTCTATTAAGTTATCTGAGGCAGTAGGAACCCATCATTCAATGTCCCATGAAGGGAATAAGTTCAGGACCTAATACTGGCTTGGATCTATCGCAGGCGATCCTAACTAATTTGGGCAACATTTCTTTCCTGTGAGGGGAAGCGGTGTGGCCTTTTCTGCACCGGTTCTCGCCCCCGGATGTGCTTTAGTGTCACCTGGAGAGCTTTTAAAACTACTGATGCCCACACCCAACCCCGGACAAAATGAATCTGAGGCTTTGGGGGTGGGGCCCAGACACTGATGGTTTTTATAAATTCTCCAGGTGATCCAAAGACGAAGCCAGTGTGGACAGCCACTGGGCCACGGCCATGTTTCTCAAACATTAGGATGCATTCAAATTGTCTGGAGGGCTTGTTAAGCCGGAGATTGCCAAGGCCCCATGCCTGAAATTTTGATTCATGGGGTCTAGAAGGGAGCCCTAGAATTTTCCTGTCTAATAGGCTCCAGAGAATGCTTGTGTTACTGGTCAGGGATCCCACATTGAGAGGCTCTATCCCGAGAACATTGGATCAGGTTCTTGTTTTGAGTCCATCACTGATTAGTTGTATGAACTTGAGAAGTTCATGCAGTCTTTCATAAAGTCGCATTTTATATTCCTATACTCATCAACACAGAGATGTTGGGGGAGAATCAAGTGTGATAATATATATGGAAGTACTTTGTAAGCTATAAAGCATAGAATGAAAATGAACTTTTAAAAAATTCTATTGAATTTACCATTTTGCTCTGTAGATCTAGCTGTGGTAATGACCACTTGCTGCCAGGATTATTAATTTACTAAAAAAGCAATGAACAAGGAGCACCTGGGTGGGCCAGTTGGTTAAGCATCCGGCTCCTGGTTTTGGCTTAGAGCATGATCTCATTGTTCGTGGGTTCGAGCCCTGCATCAGCTTGGCGCTGGTAGCACACAGCCTGTTTGGGGTTCTCTCTCTCTGCCCCTCCCCTCTGTGTGCTTTCTCTCTCAAAATAAATAAATAAACTTAAAAACCTTTCTTAACAAAACAATTACATATAAAAAGCGTGATTAACAAGTGCCATTGTCCATCAGGCCTTGTGCCAAATGCGGTAACACTAAGACATGACAGATGTATTTCTCCATTTCTCATGAAGTTTTCATTCTGGTGCAGGGCCAAATCTACCTGTTTTTGTATGGCCCGTGAGCTAAGTATGCTTTTTACATTTTCTAATGGTTGGAAAAGATCAGAAGACAATATATTGCATGATGTGCAAAAGTGATACGGAATTCAAGTTTAAAGTTTATAAATGAAGTTTTATTGGAAAACAGATCTACGTAGTCATGTTCATATTTTTGACCACTACATTTGTGCTTACAAACATGGAATGGAGTAGGGATGACAAAGATGATATGGCCCACAAGGCCTAATATCCTCTCTGGCCTGCTACAGAAAAGTTTGCTGATCCCTGTCATAGGGGACAAGTCAAATCCCACTGTGGTCAGTTATGGAAAGAAGCAAGCAAGAGGTTGGGGAGATTTACAGGTGTGGGGACCTACGTTTAGAAAGGGAGGCCAGGCTCTGTAGAGATGTTACCCCAGGACCTAAATAATGAAAGGAGTTGCCATGCAGATTTTCAGGGTGGAAGAGAACAGCAGGTGTAAAGCCTCTGTGGTGGACAGTTTGGCTTTTTTTTTTATGTCTATTTTTGAGAGAGAGAGAGAGAGACAGAGTGTGAGTGAGGAAGGGCAGTGAGAGAGGGAGACACAGAATCCAAAGCAAGCTCCAGGCTCTGAGCTGTCAGCCCAGAGCCCGACATGGGGCTCAAACTCAAGAACTGTGAGATCATGACCTGAGCCAAAGTCGGAGGCCCAACCAACTGAGCCACCCAGGCGCCCCAAGTTTGGCTTTCTTGAAACATTGTAAGAAAACCAGTGTAGCCGAAGCACAGATTCGAGGAGTGTGTGGTTTGTTACTGGCTCATGAGGGCACATATAGGCAAGGATCAGGTCAGCAGGGTCCTTTGATGCCCGGATAGGTTTGACTTTAACTACAATGTACACTATATTAAGGAAGGGAGGCAGTGATAATGAAAATAGCTAACTTTTATTGAGTGCTTACTTTGCTGGGTGTTATTCTCAGCACAGTACGTCTTCAACACAGCTGTAAGATAGGGGCTATTATTGTCCGCATTTTACTGATGCCCAAAGTAAGGCACAGAGATGTTAATCACCTAGTGGCACATGGCTGGTAAAGTCGGAGCTGAGACTTGAACTCTGACAGGATGTGATTGTTTGAAAGGGTGGTGAGAGGAGAAACAGACCAGTTGGGAAACTCTTCTGTAAGTCTCAGCAAAGGCTGTGTGGCCCGGTGTAAGGAGTTAGCAGAAGAGATGGGCAGAAGTGACATGACCAGAAGGTCAGGTTGATAGGACCTGGATTGTCTAGATAAGGGAAGGAAAAGAAGGGAAAAGTCAAGTTCAACTTCCAAATTCCAGTTCTAGAGAAATGGCTATTCACTGAAAGTGCCATGGCCAGAGGCCTTAGTAGACTGCACACTTTGATTTCGAATAGGAATTTCAAATTCACATACATACTGTGAACTCTTCTTTGAGTGCAGAGACCGAGATCTTTGTATCTTTCTATATCCAACATGCATGATATATGCATAGTGCCATACACATAGTATATGAATAGTGGATGGTGTAGTATAGCTGGTCAATATGGCACATATATATATGTTAACTAGGGCAAGACTACATTGACTTTTGACCAGCAAACTGAGATTTGAATGTTCGAGCCTCAATATTCATGGAGGTTCATTTATTTGGGGGAATAATGTTTGTTTTCATTTTGTCATGTCTCTAACTTTGGGGTTTGATTCCCTCTGGAAGAGTCCTTGAAGTTCTGAGTATTCCTCAAAGTATTTAAAGCTCATAAAGTTAAACATAAATATAAGGTCAGAAAAGCACTTAGACATGTGTATAGCTATGATTTCTGGTGCTTCTTTTAGGATTTGATCTGGTTTATACCATTTTTATTCATGGCTTCTTCAATTTCATCTCACAGATGAGGATTCGATCCTTGGAAACCATTAAAAGAAGATCAGTAGAGACTTTTGTAGATACTCAGTGATCCTTTGGGCCCCTTGATTCTGTGGCCATGATCTCTCCTGACTCACTGGGCCCCTTCAAATTCTTTGAGATGTCACCCGTAGGCTGTCAGGTGATGCTAACAAGACTGGTCTTCAGCATTTGCTGCCACCGTCACGTTTCACGTTACTATTACTATTTAACAAAGTGATGGTCATGGACTGAGGGACTCTCAGTGGGATACACTCCCTGGAGAAAATATGCATGTAGATTTCCAAGGAAACTAATTTTCCTTCCTTAAAACAGATTGCAGTTAAGTCTATAAAGGATGGAGAAGGTCTAGGATGAGGTATAAAAGAGTGTGGAGTTCGGCTGATGACAACATACCACACAGGTGGTCTTGAGCGGGTAGACCGTCAGTAAGTGCAAATTGTACATAGAAATGGAGCAGAAGATCCATTTGTTTTCTGACAGTTGCTAAGATCACTGGTGTTTTGGTAAATTCCTGAGTATGAGCCTGAACTTGAATTACAGAAACTGTGTACCCTGGAGCCAAGATTTCAGTAGGAGGATGGGCTCAAGGAACAGGAGTTTCATTTTTTAGCATTTGGGGGAGGTTTTGTTTCTAATTCTTTCCTGATGTCTGGCTAATGCAATCACTAGCACGATTCTTGATTATTGTCACTACTCAATAAATATCTGTGGATTTGTATTGTTCAGATAATAAGTTTTCCTTTGTGGTTAGAGCTTCAGTTTATTGGGGTGCCTGGGTGGCTCATTCAGCTAAGTGTCCGACTTCGGCACATGTCATGGTCTCACAGTTTGTGAGTTCAAACCCTGCATCAGGCTCTGTGCTGACAGGTCAGAGTCTGGACCCTGCTTCAGATTCTGGATCTCCCTCTCTCTCTGTCCCTACCCCACTTGTGTTCTGTCTCTCTTTCTCTCTCAAAAATAAATAAACATTAAAACATTTTTAAAAAAAGAGAGATTCAGTTTATCGGTCAAGCAGTCAAGAACGTGCTTATGAAGTTCTTACCATTTGTACTGCAATGTGCAAGGGACTCTGAGAAATATGAAGAAGTATAAGACCTGACTGGTGCTTTTAAGGGCACAACTTATCTGATACCATAATTAACCAAGAGTTACATTTATTGAGAATCTAGTATGGGCTAGGCACAGGGATAAACACTTTCTGGCTTCTGGCTTCAGTCCACATAAGAGCAATCCACAGTAGATGTTCTTGCCCGGGTAACCTTGTCCAAGGTCACATGGCTTGTTACAGGGAGAGCTCAGGTTGTATACCAGGTAGGCCTGGGACCAAAGCTCTCATTTTTAAGAGTCATGGCAGTAACTTTGGCACTAGCACCCATGGAAATGTCCAATCATCCATCTACTTGGTCACTCCTCTAATATCTCTAAGGGTTTGCAACACACTTAACAGTGTATGGAGCAGGAAGAGAGGGAGAGAGAGACCTGGAGGGTCCATCGAACCACATCAACAAGGTCCTTGCCCTCATGGAGCTTACAATCCTGTGGGAAAGACAAACAACCAAGTAACCAAATGAGTGAACATCTATAATTTCTGGTAGTAAAATATGCCAAGATGAAAATAAAGCAGGGTAAGAGGGGAAGTTCCCATGATCTGTTCTGGGTCGCCTATGATAGACCCAGAATTGCCATCTTTCTACTTCATGGTCTTCCAGTAAAGACCAACCTCCCAGCATTCCCAACTATCACCAGGGGATCTACTCTCTGTAATTTGCTAATTGTGTTCTCTTTCACGTCACTGTATAATAATTGAGGGCTGAAGGGAGAGGGGGAGAGGGGAAGGGGGGTGATGGACATGGAGGAGGGCACTTGCCGGGAAGAGCACTGGGTGTTATATGGAAACCAACTGAACAATAAACTATATAAAAAAAATAAAATCCAGTCTAATAACTTTGAAATTAGAAGGTCAAAACAAAACTGCACTTTTGTGGCATTTGTAACTTGACCATGTGGCTTATAAGTTCCGATTCTTTGCTTTGGTTGCTTGCTATCAGTATAGTTGTCATGAAACCATGAAGAATTTTAAGTCCTATGCTATCAGTGACAACAACCACAAACAAACAAAGGGGCCTCGTTTGCTCCCTATGTGTCTTGCTGAGGAGAGAAGAGGCACTAATGAAAGTCTTTAATTCTGCGGCCCGCCTCCCTACCTCCCCTACCCTGCCAAATCACAGAAAGTGGCAAGCGAAGGGCGCATGAACATTGCTGTAAATGCAAAGAGTAATTCCAATATTAAAGAAGAACAACCCAGGAAGACACAACCACTAACAAGCATTAAAAAAAAAAGGCAGAACAACCCCTTGTATGGAATCTTGCTGACAAGTGCCATTAAATATTAATTCTATAGACCGCGGAGACATCATTAAACAAACATATATACCCCGATGCTGAATGCGCACTGGCCCAGGCATTTGTTTCACGGGTGGTTGTTGGCTGGCTGTACTCCTGTGTTGTTTGGCCAGGCAGAAGGCAATTTTCCCCCTGCTTCCATTAATTGTATCCTTACACATCACCGAAATTCTCATTGCCTTTTTGGTTATTTGTCTTGTCCTTTCCTTGCATTTAATTGGAAAGACAATTTTAGGGAGAATGAAGGGAGTTACCTGTTTCCAGGCTGCCAGGCATGCATAAAAACGCATCCTGGTTAGATGGCGATCTCCTGGATTTAAAGAAGCAGTGCTATAACGCAGGATACTTTGAGAACTGAGACGATGCGGTGACCTTTACCCACGTTAATACTGCTTTCCAACTCCTCCTCAAGACTCTTCAAATAAAGATCCTAAATGTCAAGGAGGAAAAAATTCTAACCCACAGAATTAGCGAAGCTTACGCATGCAGCTTATCCATAAAGTATGGACACACTTTAAATACTGTAAATATAGAGGGATCACTTCACCAGGTTTGGAATTACAATCACAGACCTGCAAAGGGCCTTGGGGAGCCTTGAAGCCAGTGATTCTCAGGCTCTGGTGATCAACATCCTTGTTAAAACACAGATTGTCATGTCCTATCCCTCTGGAATTTCGAATTCAGTAGGTCTGGGTTGAGGCCAGAGAATTTACTTTTTTTTTTTTTTTTTAATTTTGAGAGAGTGAGGAGAGGGGTGGAGAGAGAGGGAGAGAGAGCATCCCAAGCAGGCTCCACACTCAACGCAGGGGCTCAGATGCAGGGCTCAATCCCAAGACTGTGAGATCATGACTCGATTCCAATCAAGAGTCGGACACTTAGGCCTGCCACCCAGGCGTCCTGAAAACTTCCATTTCTAACAAGCTGCCTACTGATGCCTGTGATCTGGGATTACACTCCGAGAACCACACTGATCTAGTCTAACCGTCTCCTTCTACAGATGAGGAAACTGAGACTCTGAGAAGTTACTGCGATGGGCCCAATGTTACATGTTTAGTTAAAGACTGATTATCCATGGAAACATACATCGCCAGAGCCTAGATCATGCTTTCCCCACTGCAGCAGGGAGAATTTTAGGGGTACCATAGGGAGATTACAGCTCCTTCCTGTATTAGGAAATCACACTCTGGAGTGATCATTCTTCTTAGGAACGCAGCGTCTTCACTGAGTCAACTGGAGAACATCTAAGCGATCTCTCCATCCTACTGCCCTCCCGCATGCAGCCACCTAAGTGAGCTTCGCTTCTAATGGATGGGACCTGGCCGGGGCTACATGATGACCTAGGACCAAGATGGAATCAGAATCTCAGGAGCCCGTTCCTGTTCCTTCTGCCTTTGGGTCCTGTAAGGGGGTGGGGGGCGAGGGGGCAACCGTTGCCTGCTTCTGCTGCAGGTTGGGACCAGCTGAAAATGTGGTATCCATTGCTTGTCTACTTTCACGGAAGACTTGGTCCAGGTAGAAACATAGTCAGGATGTCTATTTCCCCGGCTCGAAGGGGACATGGAACACCGCGTGTCTCCAGGGCCGCCCTGTGACTTTCACCGGCCTATGTTTTCCTGGATTCCTTTCCTCCACTGAAGACTATGAAACCGGATCTTTTACCCTTACGTTGACCTAAGGACACGGATCACCCAGGCTGCCTTGGTGATCATGTATCCATTATGAGTTCTTCCGCTTGCAAAGAAATTGAGATGAAAGCGTCCTCCTGGGCCCCCGCGACGGCGGGCTCTGCGCCAAGTGTGCCCGCCTGGGCGAGGAGCTGGGGGCTGGGGGGTGTCCCCGGGCAGCCGCGCCCTCCGCTGGGCTCTGAAGACAAAGGGGCGGCGCGCGGGCGCGGGGTGCGGCCTGGGCGGGCGGGCGGCGGGCTCACGCTCTGCGACCCTGTCCCCGCTCCCCCTCC